>NC_142138.1:71202209-71506474 GCF_024610735.1 Ursus americanus | reverse complement strand
TGCTCAGTGAGAAGTCCGCCTGAGATTCCCTCCCTCTACCCCTCCCCTGCTTACTCTCTCTCTCCAAAGGAAATAAATGAGTCTTTAAAAATAAATGTAGCAACCGGCACTAATTTGATCTTTATCACAACTATGCAGGCTACAGGCGAGCCTTCTGGACTAAAGGTGACCATTTTCCTGCTTCTTCCTCATCAGTCCACACTAGGAAATTCACTGATGGGCCCCTTCCATTCTCCTGAGGAGGCAAACTTGCCTAAAACAATAGATTCTTTGCTAATAATTTTCTCTCTTCTGCTCCCATTCTACCTATTTTTTTTAGAGAGGGAGAGAAAAAAAAGAGAGGGGACGGGATGGGGCAGAGAGGAACAAGCAGACTCCACACCCAGCATGGAGCCCGACTCGGGGCTCGATCTCACAACCCTGAGACCATAACCTGAGCTGAAATCAGGAGTCGGACGCTTACCTGACTGAGCCACACAGGTATCCCTCATTCTACCTTTAAAGACCTTTCCCTGGGGTGCCTGGCTGGCTCAGTCAGAAGAGCATGTGACTCTTGATCTCAGGGTTATGAGTTCGAGCCCCACATTGAGTGTAGAGATTACTTAAATAAACAAATCTTTAAAACTAAATAAATAAAAATAAAAACTTTTCCTTTTCTGTAACCCTTTGGTGCTCCCTTCTACTTGCTAGTCAGAGTGCTGTCTGATTCACGCATGAATTAATAAAGTCAATTAAATCTTTAAAATTTACTCAGTTGAATTTTTTGTTATTTAACGCTATCTTATTCTCTACCTATATCCCCTACACCTAGCCAATTGCAGGCATTTATTCAATATATATTGTTATTCTATTGAATGACTCCTAACTTCTTTTCCTATTCATGCTGCCCAAACCCTCCTCCAGCTGCTCCATGGAGTCTGCGTCTTCACCTGGCTCAGTGGGATCAGCCACAGCTTAGCCAGTTAAATGCTCAAGAACAGCCATCCACAAAGGACCAACCACATCCTTGCAGCTGATGGCCCTCAGAACTTCATGCCTGGTGCTTGTACGCCACCTGGTGGTAACTTCCTGCAATGTTTCCAGTAGACCCATCATTAGGCAATAGAAACGGGAAAACCTCATTTTGCTGCCATGGTCCTGGGCGAACAGTGAGTAGTTAACATCTTGTGTTCTTTCTTGGAATTTCAAATGGACTGGAGATTCTCCCCTTCTTATGTTCATCAGTACCTGGGGTTGTAAAGCAGAGAGTGCTACACAATTCTTAAATCCAGATGCTTTCGGGATAGGGTTACGCTTACATTATTCTATAACTCTGTGGATTGTTAAGAGGAACCACTGATTGAAAAGCAGCATTTTTACACAGCCATCAAAAAAAAAAAAGAAATCTTGCCATTTGCAACGATGTGGATGGAACTAGAGGGTATTAAGCTAAGTGAAATAAGTCAGTCAGAGAAAGACTATTATCATAGGACCTCACTGATATGTGGAATTTAAGAAACAAGGCAGAGGATCATAGGGGAAGAGAGTAAAAAATGAAACAAGATGAAACCAGAGAGGGAGACAAACCATAAGAGACTCTTAATCTCAGGAAACAAACTGAGGGTTGCTGGAGGGCGGGCGGGGGGGGGGGGATGGGGTAACTGGGTGATGGACATTGGGGAGGGTATGTGCTGTAATGAGCACTGGGTATTATATAAGACTGATGAATCACAGACCTGTACCCCTGAAACCAATAATACATTATATGTTAGTTAATTGAATTTAAATTTTAAAAAATGAAAAAATAAAAATAAAAAACAGCATTGGGCGGCAACGAAAACACTATATTAAATGTGCATTTCAATTTTAAGACACATCTGAATTTCAAAATTGTTGTAATGTCAATAAATAGGTCTTCAAATGTTGTTTTTATCTGCAAAATCTCCTGGATAGGAAGGGTAGTGCCCACTTACACATGAAATGAACTACAGGTTCATTTCAGTATCTCCCATTCTGTCTGTGATTACAGCCAACTCCGGAGGGCAAGTACAGTTGACCCTTGAACAACACAGGTTTAAACTACATGGGCCAACATATACATGGATTTTTTTCACTATATTATTGGAAAATGTTTTGGAGATTTGTGACAACTTGAAAAACTCACAAAGTGGGTTGCCTAGAAATGCCAAAAAAAAAATTAAGAAAAAGGTATGATTGTAAGAATACAGTATATAATACATGCAACATACAAACTATGTGTTAATCGGCTGTTTACGTATCGGTAAGGCTTTTGGCCAGCAGTAGACTATTAGTAGTTTTGGGGGAGACAGAAGATAGAAGGGCATTTTTTCAACTGTGCGGGAGAGAGGTGTGGGCCCCCCCAGCCCCAGTGTTATTCAAGGGCCCACTGTGTTTTAAATATCTCCACCCAGAGGAGCCCCATGCCAGCCACCCTGCAGAAAGACGAAGAAAGGAAGGAAAGACCAAGAGGGAAACAGAATAACCTGATCTCCCATTGATGGAATTGTGCAGTGGTACTAGGTGGCTATTCATGTGCTAATGACCATGGCTGCTGACTGAGGACGGGCTTCCCACCGCGGTCTGCAGTTTGCTAAGTGCTAACCAGGAAGCTAGAAGGAAGTATCCCCCTCCCCACCCCTGATACAAGGACAGGCTCAGGGATGTGCATAAAAAGGGAAAGGGTTTTATTATAAAACCAAAATATCTCTTCAGACTGAAACTGTCAAGAAAAAATGTCTTGGCATTAGTTCAGGGTGAAAGGCAAGACCCAGAGCGTGCACACAAATGAAATTTTTTAAAAAAGGACTGACAAGCTGTTAGTCAGGAAACGAGGAATCTGGGATGTTCCAGGAAGGAAGAGAGAGAGTGGGGAGGGGTCCGTAAATGGTGGAGGCTGTATGGAATGTGATGTAACCCTGCCCAGGACCCCCAAATCTTGACCAAAAAAAAAAAATCTAGATGCTGTGTAGGTGGTTTTTGGTGGAAATCTGAGAAGCTGAATCATCCGTGTCAAAAAGGCAGAAATCCAATGCAGGTAAGAGGCAGCCACAAGACTGTGAGACCCTGTGATGCACTGAGATCACCCAGATTTGGGATTTCTGCTGGCCAAGATTTAGTGTGGGGATGGGTCAAGTTGATATTATTGAGTCTTCTTGAGAGTCGGGAATCTCTGTCTGACCTGTGGGCAATGTATGTCATGGGCTTTCGCAAACTCTCATTGCCCTTGACTCTACACTTTAAGCCAGGCTGACCTGGCTGTTGACCAAACACCCAACAGCACCAAGAAAGCGCAGAAGAGCGCCACGGACATTAATTGATAGATGTGTCTAGGACCTTCCTCCCTGCTTCCATTCTGTTCCAGGTCTTCTGTCTCCTGACCTTCAATTTGATCCCTAGTTTCAACACTGCCCTGTCCCTCAGACTCGGGGTGGTATTTCCTTAGCTCTGGCTCCCACAGTCCCTAACCAACTCAAATTCAACCCTCTCTGATTCATTCTCTCAAATACCTAGTATAGCTTAACCACCTTACCTTGATGGAAACTTAACTCCCACGACCCATATGAAGTAAAGGGAGTTGAGACCCTAAAAAATGCTATCCCTATATGTCACATCAAAGATTCTCACAGTGGCTCTAGGACCACCTACCTCATAATCCCTTGGTTGGTGAGACTCATTAAAATGCAGATGCATGACCTCCTGAATCAGAATCTCTGAGTATCGAGCCAGGAATCTCAGCTATTAACAGGCTCCCAGGGTAAGTCTTATACCCACTAAAGTCTGAGAACCAGGAAAATGTAAGATTTGAGAACTACTGTAACACGCTATAATAATACTTGAGAAGTAAATAAACGTAACGTACTTTACTGTTGACACTTTCACAGTTAGGTACCGGATGCTCTCCAATTACACTGCACTATCGTTAAAAACAATAAGGTAGAAGACTATTTAATGACATGAGAAGGTATTTACAATGTTTAGATGTGTTACAATAATCAAGTCTTATTCCACTGTTGAGTAAAATATGAATGTTTATAACATAGAACACGAGGCACCTAGGTGTCTCAGTTGGTTAAGTGTCCGACACTTGATTTTGGCTCAGGTCATGATCTAAGGGTCATGGGATCGAGCCCCGTGTTGTCTCCACGCTCAGCACAGAGTCTGCTTGTCCTTCTCCCTCTGCTCTTTCCCCTGCTCGTGCTCTCTCTCTCTCTCAAATACATAAAAGAAAGAAGAAAGAAAGAAAGAAAGAAAGAAAGAAAGAAAGAAAGAAAGAAAGAAAGAAAGAAAGAAAGAAAATGTATATAGTTCTATCACCCTGCTTAATTTTTCACTGTACATGTGCTTCCTGACTTGTGTTCTTTTTTTTTTTTTTAAGATTTTATTTATTTATTTGACAGACAGAGAGACAGTCAGCGAGAGAGGGAACACAAGCAGGGAGAGTGGGAGAGGAAGAAGCAGGCTCTTAGCGGAGGAGCCTGATGTGGGGCTCGATCCCAGAACGCCGGGATCATGCCCTGAGCCAAAGGCAAAGCCACCCAGGCGCCCCCCTATATACATTTTCTTATTCTCCTTTTTCCTTTCTTTCTTTTTTTTTTTTTTTTGCCTATCTGTAATTTCTACTTTTTTGCAACATGTATGCAAATACATGTGTATAATGTGATCTTTGTGTTTTGTTTCCTGCTAAGCCTTCACACCTTGAAGAGTGTCTGGCGCAGGAAAGCTTGCAATAAGCATATGTTGAATAAATAAATATTAAAGTGAAGTTAACTTTTTAAAATATACTCCCAACATGATCTAACTTAATCTTCCTTGAACACAGATATGATTCCTAACACCAGTTTGCTGGGGTATAAATGAGTGGCTTTGGCTGAAGGTGCTGGCTCTGTGCTGGGCGAGTTTGCGAAGTTGGACTTAAACGGTGAGGTTGCTTATATATTTATGGTTGAGTCTTTAACATATTCAGTGTAGGTGGGAACATTTATCATTTCCTCCAACGTCTGTGAAGCCCCTCACTATAGGAAACTGCGGGTAGTTACTCTGAAGGACAGCACCTGCAAGGTGACAGGTGAGCGGTACTCGGTGAGTAACAGGAGAACGGACCGAGGAGCCCAGCTGTGCCGACGCCGCAGTGAGCAGAGTGGCCCTGACGTTACAACCCGAAGAGGGAAGGAGGATGCCCTGTTGCTGGCACTTAGCACAGTGAGGAGCACGTGCCGGAGCGCAGTAAACGTCCGCCGAGAGTCCCAGACGCGGTGAGACACGACCATCGCGTTGGAACAGCCCGCGGGGCACGAGGCGCAGGGCTCCCGTGCTCTGAGACCGCGGACGGAGACAGCTGGGAGCACTGGGGGCTGTGCTAGAACGGGCCGGCCGGGGCTCCCTGGCCTGGGGGAGCACAGGACAGCGCCCTCAGGGACCGCAGACCCGCGGGTCACAGCGGCGCCCGCACAGCTGCGACCGGAGGGAGGCTTCGGAGCAGCTCCGTTTCTGCCCTGCTTGGCTTTGTGAGATTTCTAAAAACTCTTTGAGCCTCAGTTTCTTCATCTTTATCAAGGGGCTTTTATTTTATTTTTTTTTCATTTTTTTATTTTAATTATTTTTTATTATGTTAGTCACCATACAGTACATCCCTGGTTTCCGATGTAAAGTTCCATGATTCAGTGTAACACCCAGTGCACCGTGCAACACGAGGGGCTTTTGACACTCACCTCACAGGCTTATTGTGAGGATGCGAGAAAACATGTATTGCAGGGGCCCAGAGCAGGCTGCCCGGAAATGTGCGCCCACGACAGGCTGACTGCCTTGCCCTGGAGCCTCTCGGGACACAGCCAGTGCAGGGACACTCAGACCCTCCTCTGACCCCTGAAAGCAGGAAACACACCTCTCACACGAATCGTGCCCTCCCTGTACTGAGAAGGGAAGAGACACCCTTCTCACCAGAGACAGGAACTCGAAAGCCACAAAAAGCTGTAGAAATAAGCACCTTGTTAGTTTTTTACTGATCTCCCTCAGCCCGAATTCTGCTTAGAATTCTTTACGAGTTAAAGCTTCCAAACATGTTTTCCTTATCCTTTATTATCTCTTCGTCTGAAAGGTATAAAAACGGCCTGCCTTGGTCATTCCTTTGGGTCCCAATTTCATTTTTCAACCTCCATGTGCACATAATACAACTTTGGGTTTTTTCTCCTGTTGACTGTCTCATGTCAATTTAGTTCCCAGCCCAACTGGAAGAATTCTCCCTCCCCTACAATATAAAATATTGATCCGGGGTGGGGATATTCCCGGCACACGGTAAATGCAGAATAAATAGCTGCTAACACCATGGGGGTGACTGCAGATGGATTCGAACCACATGCTTGAAGGCCCACAAATCCCTTGGCTATGTGACATCTGTGGGGGCAGCCTGCTACAACACGTATGTGGGAAGGTCTTGACTCCCTCTGTTCTTCCGATCTCTCGTGATGAATAAAACGCTACAGAGGACGGAAGACAGGAGACACCACTGATGCTATGAAAGCAATGGAAACTTGGAGGGAAAGCAACAATATCACCCTGGGTCTTATGAAAGCCAAGAGTGAAAGACTGGGCATGGTATGGCATAAAAACTAGGATTCAGGAAGGCAGATGTTTAGAAGTTCACAGGAAAGACAAAATTAGCTCCACGTGATGCTTAAAAAACTCACTGAGGCACTATTAGTATCTGAATGCATCATCTGGGGACACTGCACCATGCGCTCTCTTCAGCAAGGTCTGTAAAATACGTACTCCTGTGAAAGCATAACATTTTGTTAGAGAAGCTTCCTGTTAATTTCTGCATATTCCTATCTTCAAATTACCAAACTGTTAAAATACCTTAGCACAGAGAGTGGACATTTTTCTCATTGGCCTAATAAAATCTTCAAAGAGAGAGAGAGAACCGGCAGGGAGGCATATTTGAAGGGGAATATGCCGAGTTCAGCTTTGGCCATATGTAATTTGAAGTGGCTGTGGGATGTCCGGTAGAGATGGCCAGCAGGCTGCCAAGTGTGGCCTATGGACACGAAGGTCTGGAGGTCAACTTGCATACATACAGGTGCTGATTGAAGCCATGCACCCGAATGAGGCCCCTGGGGAGAAACGCGCACGAGAAGAGAGGGGGCTAAGGATAGAAGCCCAGAGAACAGCGGCACTTGAGGGGAAAGCAAAGGAGGGGACCCAGGAGGAGAATCAGGGGCAGCAGGCACAGAGGTACCCAGGGGACAGGCGTGTGAGCAATCACAGAAGCAGGAGGTGGTCATGGGTCCACGGTGTCCCACGGCTCACTCGGAGCCAGACGCCGGCGCAGAAGCAGGCGCCTGCGATCTGCCCGACGAAGAGCCTCTCCCAACTTAGCTTAGGTAGCGCGATGACAGCAAGGCCGCGTTTCAGAAGCTTGAGGAAACAGAGGGAGCCAAGGAAGAGCAGACACTGCACGGAAACTACTCAAGTATTGCATGTATAGGAAAGAAAACGGAAAGGAGGAGTAGGAGACTACGAAGTTGGTGTCTGTCGGCTTCACGACTACTCTTCCGTGCACACGCTGCCATGCCAGGGACTCCACAAACCACATTCCCTCTTGCCACTGAATCCCCAGGAGCTCTGCCAGTGGGGGCATCACTGGGGTTGGGGGAACTGCAGGCAGGAGGGGCCTGCTCCCCATGGCTCCTGGTGCCCCCAGCACAGGCCAGCCTGCTCCTTCACCCAGCAGGGCCCTTTCCCCGCAAAGGCACACTGTCTGTCACAACTGAGCAGCCCGACACTGGCTTGGATCTCATTCCCCAAAGGCAGCTGAGGCCAGCATGCAGTTCTCCCATCACTGGGGCAGCAGCCCTCAGAGCCGGTGTGCCGCAAGAAGCGTCCCTTCGCAGAGGCTTCAGTCTCAGAGCCCCTCTGCCACACTGATGACTCCCACGTCCTCCCTTGGCTCCCCAGCCCTGGCGGTGGCTGCTGCCTCCTGAAATTGCTGCCACCGTAGGCCTTTTCAGGGGCCAAGAAAACAAGTTCCTCAGTTAGATTCTTTCTGTTAAAATAACAGGTGTGTTTTTGTCCCCTGCCTGATATATAGGAGAAAAAGGAGCCCTGGGAGAGAGGGATCAAAAAACAGGGGGAGAGGAGAAAACCATGGCCAAAGCCAGAAAGAATACAAAACAGGCAGGATCAGGGGCTGGAGGGGGCTCCCTGGTTCCCGAGACAGGAGGAAAAGAGGTAAGGGTGGGTGTGGAGGAAGGTCTGTCTGGGGCTGGTGGAGACTGGGGGAAGTTGTGCCAAAGGCCTTGCATTTCCCCCCAGGAATTAGAAGAAAGTTCCCCTGCAGAGGTGGGAGGCTGACAGATGGGAAGAGCTCCTGCGGGGCCTGAGGACACTAGCTCACCAGAGAGAAGACGCACAGAGCTGAAGTAGAAGAACAAAGACCCAGGGCTGCTTGAGCTTTCCCAGGGCCGGTCCCAGCTAAAGAGTGGCAGCAAGGGCAGAGGGAGCACCTGGTCAGAGAGACAAGGACTGAAGGGAAATGAGAACGTCTGCCTGGGAAGTCAGGAAAAGTGGCATAAAGGCAGCTGACAGATGGAGAAATGTGGGGACCAGGGAGTGCCTGAGGCTGGAAGCGGAGATAAAGAGGTGAGACACATGTCAGCGCTCACAGAACCGTGACAGTAAGGGAAGAGCATCATGTCCGGCTCGGAGCTAAAGGCACCCCCACAGTGGAGACAGCATCACTTTACCTCTTCACACGTGGTTGAGTGGCTCCCTAACAAAGCCTCCAGAAGCCAGGAGGAAAAAGGGAAAGAGTGATGTTAGACAAACACTAATGTTTGTTGTAAGCTTTAAAAGAAACATACATTTTATGTGTTGAGCTTCCCTCTTGAGTAGTTCTATCTATTTGCAAGGATTTATATTTCACAACTTTTATTCTTAGAGTTCTTCTACAGAACAAAGGAAGGCTTACTTTAAAAACATAAATAAATAAATAAAACTCAGTCTGTCTTTAATCACCATAGGGGTCCTTTGGACCCTTTTACAAAACAAAGCTATATTTTGAAGTCTTGGTGATCGCATTTTTCTATATCTTGAAACATTTCAAGATATAAGAAAATGGGGCACCTGGATGGCTCAGTCGGTTGTCTGCCTTCAGCTCATGTCATGATCCTGGGATCAAGCCCCACACTGGGCTCCTTGTTCATGGGGGGGAGCCTGCTTCTCCCTCTCCTTCTGCCTGCTGCTCCCCCATGCTTGTTGCGCACTCTCTCTCTCTCTGTCAAATAAATAAATAAAATATTTTTAGAAAAATAAAAGATATGAGAAAACGGAAGAGAGATGGGAATGCTTGGAGGACACCGCGCGAGTGACAGAACTCATCTCCGTGACATCACCCGTGTCATCCTTCAGTTTTCCTATGGTGATGTCCAAAGTATCGCATCATCTTTCTGAAAGTTACCTTAAAAAGTTTGAAGACGCCATCTTTATGTATGTGTTGGGTTTTGTTTGTTTTAGTTTTCCTTGAACACAGTTGAGAACTGAGAACTGAAAATTTTCTTCACATAACAGCAAAGAGGAGAAAATTGACGAAAGAATACATGCACAATTATCAGATGAATCAAAAGATTCAAAGAGACGAATCAACGAGATGAATCAAAACGCACAGAGACGCGTAGCAAGCCTGACGACCGTGGCGGAACGGACCATCTGAGCGAGGTCTCGTGCTACGAGTCTTCGGATGGCAACACCCTGCATCAACGCGTGGGAGAGCCAGGTGTGCTGTCAGCAAGGCGGCTCACCTCGCTGACTACCAGGGTCCATTCTGCTGATCTGGCTTGCTAGCCTTCCTCACACCTCCACGTGCGTCTGTCCTGAAGCCGCACGCTCGGCCAAGGAAGATGGTGCTCCCTGAGGGAGAAGACCATGACTTCAAGCAGCTGCGCTGCCCCCCAAACAAGCTTGCAAGAGTCATGAGGGAATGGTGTATTTCTAAGGATAAAAAAGAGATATGGCATTCTCATCCGGGTAGTTATTCAGCAGGAAGAGCTGCATCACACGATATTTTGCATGAACCTGAAAAGACACACGACATTCTTTCATCTGATGTTTATGCACAGAATTTTACTTGATAGAGTTGATAAGTGGAAAAATGCTGAAGATAGGGGAGCGTAACAAGGTAGCTGGGAAGATACGTAGAAATAAAAACATTCATTAGATTGGTCATTTGGTTAAAAGAAAAAGAAAGGTTGATCATTTGGTATTTATAAATCTAAAAATGAAAATATTTTGGGACGCCTGGGTGGCTCAGTTGGTAGTGTCTGCCTTCAGCTCAGGTCATGATCCCAGGGTGCTGGGATCGGGCCCGCATCGGGCTCCCTGCTCAGCGGGGAACCTGTTTCTCCCTCTGCCTCTGCCTGTCGCTCCCCCTGCTTGTACTCTCTCTCTGTCAAATAAATAAATAAAATCTTTTAAAAAAATGTTTTGTAATCATGGAACACATAAATGACACACAAGCAAACATTTGTGTGTATGTTTTCAAGTCCAGGAAAATATGGAATAAAAATTTGAGTTTGCCATATCTAAATTCTTATTATAATGTCTAATAAAGTTATTTTTACTATTTCTGTTTTTTTTAAGATTTTTATTTATTTGATAGAGAGAGCACACAAGCAGGGGGAGTGGGAGAAGGAGAAGCAAGCTCCCCGCTGAGCAGGGAGCCCAATGGTGGAATTCGAACCCAGGACCCTGGGATCATGACCTCAGCCAAAGGCAGACGCTTAACTGACTGAGCCACCCAGGTGCCCCTATTTTTGCTATTTCTTTAGCCTTTCTTCTATAAATTATAAAATGATAAGGTGGATAGATAGCTAGATAAAAGAGGTACTTGGGGACACGTAGTAAATGGTGACGATTAGTTTCCCGGCACACTGAGAGTTTAAGTGCCTCCTACGGTTTCTGTAATCTGAAGTTCTTCTTTGTGGAGAAACCTGAAATGCTTGAGGTGTGTCTGCCCCACCCTCCCACCACCAGCTCTGGGGCCAGGCTGTGCCCCACAGGGGAAGTCACAGGGCTGCCCCTTCGGGGGCTGCGGGCAACGAGGGTGGGTGGGGGAGAAATGAGGAACCAGTAGAGCACTTCTCTCTGGCAGCTTCGGGGGAGAGCTTCCCAGCATTCTGAGAGTCCCCAAATACCTGTGACAACAGGTGGTGCTCACACCTCTGAATGAGAGCTCTGGCTGGCTGCTCAGGTGTCCCAGGTCAGGAAATCCAGTACAGCACTCAGGGACCCACCCACAGCCCTCCAGCAAGAGAAAGAAAGCCACGTCTCAAACATCTCAGGACCCTGAGTCACTTCCTGGGGAGACTCCCAGCCCCTACCCTGCTCCTGCAGGAGCAAACGTCATTGTTTCCACTCAGACCACCAAAACCACGCATTTCCTGTCCACACCTCCATCTATTCCTGACCAGCCTGCCTCGGAGGGGAGAGACAGACATGCAGACAGGGGTTCCTTCCCACTCCTGATATGAGACCAGAACAGGAGGCCCAGGCAGGCACTCAGCCTACCCCTGCCCAGCACCCCTCAACCCCACACACCCACTTCATTGAATAGGCACAGGGTAGGTGCCAAGGACACGTTTTCTGAATACATATCTCCCCATCCCCATACCATGATCCTCTCTAACTTGCTTTTTTTTTTTTAAGATTTTATTTATTTATTTGACAGAGAGACAGCCAGCGAGAGAGGGAACACAAGCAGGGGGAGTGGGAGAGGAAGAAGCAGGCTCCCAGCGGAGGAGCCTGATGTGGGGCTCGATCCCAGAACGCCTGGATCACGCCCTGAGCCGAAGGCAGACGCTTAACGCCCTAGCTTGTTTTATTTTTGTTTCAACTTTGGCGCTCACACTGCCTTGCTTTAGAAGAACTTCACTTTCCTCTCTTCCTCTAAACCGCACCCACCAAACCACCAGGACAGGCCACACTCTGAACAAGAACCGGGAGATCACAGACCGTTGCGGGTGGGGGCGGTGCTGACGGAGAAACAGGTCAATCCTGTCCGCGGGCTGGCTGGTTGGTTCTGGCTCCTGATCCAGGGTGACTAAGCAACAGAGGGGATTTTGCCTGCTACCGAGAGACTCAAGGTGGAGCCAGGGCTGGGCCGGGAAAGGAGGAGAGGGCAGCCAGAAAAGCCAGTAAACCACAGCAGCAAACCGGAGCCAACGGCTCCGGCGAACACCTCACCTTGGGCTGAAACACGAGAACACAGCACGGCACTGAACTCCTTCGTGCCCATCTGCTGTTAAACGTCTCGGAGCACTTGCTGATTCACAGACCTAAGAAGTCACTTGTTTTCTTTATCAAGAGCTACTAGCCCTTGAGGGGCAATTTTGGAACATCTATCGAAATGTTAAAGTTTATATGCTGGAAACCATGGATTCTACTACCAAGAGTTTCTCCTCAGATATGCCTATGTGTGGGCAGGATTTCTGAACACTTCATAGGAAAAACACGAAACTATCTAATTGTCTCTCAGTAAAAGCTCACTATTTGGCTTTTGATACTGTCCCTGTATTACTGAATACTACAGGGCGCCTGGGCGGCTGGCTCAGTTGAGCGTCCAACTCTTGATTTTGGCTCAGGTCAGGGTCCTGGGATCAAATCCCACATCCGGCTCCACACTCAGCTGAATCTGCTGCTCCCTCTCCCTCTGCCCCTCCCTTTGCTCACATGCACACATGCTCTCTCTCTCTCTCTCTCTCTCTCTTTCAAAAATAAACAAATCTTTAAAATAAAAAAACTTTGCAAGCTGGTGCAGCCACTCTGGAAAACAGTATGGAGTTTCCTCAAAAAGTTGAAAATAGAGCTTCCCTATGACCCAGCCATTGCACTATTAGGTATTTACCCCAAAGATACAAATGCAGTGATCCGAAGGGGCACCTGCACCCCCATGTTTAGAGCAACAATGTCCACAACAGCCAAACTACAGAAAGAGCCCAGATGTCCATCGACAGGTGAATGGATAAATATGTGAGATACACACACACACACACACACACACACACACACTGGAATATTACACAGCCACCAAAAAAAATGAAATCTTGCTATTTGCAACGACGTAGATGGAACTAGAGGGTACTATGCTAAGCGAAATAAGTCAGTCAGAGAAAGACAATTATCAAATAATCTCACTCATATATGGAATTCAAGAAACAAGGCAGAGGATCATAGGGGAAGAGAGGAAAAGATGAAACAAGATGAAACCAGAGAGGGAGACAAACCATAAGAGACTCTTAATCTCAGGAAACAAATTGAGGATTGCTGGTTGGGCGTGGGGTGGGGGGGATGGGGTGGCTGGGTGATGGACATTGGGGAGGGTATGTGTGGTGGTGAGCGCTGTGTATTGTGTAAGACTGTGTGTAAGCACTGTGTACCCCTGAAACAAATAATACATTATATGTTAATAATTTTTAAAAAGTATAGATACACATGTGAACAAAACTGTTAAAGTAATGAAACATGAAGGCCATTAGACTGAGGAGACAAGAAAAAAAAATCCAAATAAGGCAACAGCTTAAGCCATAGCGAATCAATTTCCTCGCTTTGCTTCCACATCTGCTCTATAAAAGCCTTTCCCCATAGCTCCTGCAGGTGGAATGCTCCTAACCACTTTCATTTCCAACAGTCTCTTATATGTGCTACCAGAGAGGGGAAAAATACTGTGCCCACCCTCTCCCATCATTTAAAAAATCTAAATATAGCTTTATTCCTGATGGTCAAATTTCAGTGTTCATAGTTCCTTCCTTCTATAAGTAAATGTATTTATATCATTTGTCCTAAATGTTTACAATGTTGTTAAACCATGCCAGGTGTAATTTTTCTTTAATTAAAATTTTTCCTACTAAAAAAAAAAAAAGAATTGATTTTCTGCTCAAACTTTTTTTTTTTTTTAAAGATTTTATTTATTAATTTGACATAGAGAGACAGCCAGCGAGAGAGGGAACACAAGCAGGGGAAGTGGGAGAGGAAGAAGCAGGCTCCCAGCGGAGGAGCCCGATGTGGGGCTCGATCCCAGAACGCTGGGATCACGCCCTGAGCCGAAGGCAGACGCTTAACGACTGCGCCACCCAGGCGCCCCTCTGCTCAAACTTTTTTTGTTGCTCAAATAAACTCTTCCAAAAAATAAAAAATAAAAATAAATTAAATTTAAAAATTTTTAAAGAATACTATGCAGTCATCAAGAAGAAGATGGTGGAAATATATGCACTGATACGAAAAGATGCCCAAAATAGATCAACTAAGTGAAACAAAGCAAGTGGTAAATGAGCGCATACTCCCTATATGCAAATCAAATAAAGCAACTAGAGAGAACCCTCGAAAACCCATTACCAAGGCTAGTGGGTCCGGGGGGTGGGGATCTTTTGCTTTGCACTTTAAACCCTTCTGTACTCTTTGAATTTTTTTCACAATAAGCCTGTATTTCTTTTTTAACACTAACAGTTAAAAAGACAATATTAAAATACACATGTATAGGCATATATATATATACACAATGTCTAAAGGAAAGGCTTTATTATAAAGTAATGAAGCACGTGATCTCACAGGAAGACCGTGGACAAGAACAGAAAGGTTGAAATTCACTATCACAGGAGAAAAATCTAAGACATGCAGTCATTATAGTCACTCACTCTTTCACTCAAACATTCATTCATTTATACGTTGAAGGCCAAATCTTGGCAATAAAGCCAAGAGACCCGGTTGTAAGTCCGCCTCTGCTTCTCACCAAGTCCTGCAACCCCCCTCTGGGCTTCAGCTTCCTTATCTCGAATGGAATCAACTCCAAATTTCCAGCCCAAATAAAATTGTTCATTCACCCAACAAATCATTATTGAGTGTCTCAGTGGCCAGAAAAATAGAAGTCTTGAAATAATAAAAACCCAGCGTGAACAAAGCCACAGCAATGTCTGGTCTTGTAATTCAGCAAGCAACCAAAGGCACCTCCACACTGCATCAGTGGAAGGGAGAGGGTACAAAGGTTCTCTCCTCTGGAATCTGTACCTTGTTCTCTTCCTGCCAAAGGCTTGGATGTTTCATGGAAGCCCAGCTGTTACAAGGTTGCAGGGTAGGGGATGCGCAGAGAAAGGAAACTCAGTCCCAGGAACCAGCCACTTCAGCAGGCACTCTGCAAAATGTAGACAACAGGATAAACCTATCTTTCAGCAATGTTCAAATCCGCAACTGCAAAGTAGCTGGTGAAGAGAGTGCTTGAGGTCCGAAGTTTAAGAAACTGGAGGCAGGGGCGCCTGGGTGGCACAGCGGTTAAGCGTCTGCCTTCGGCTCAGGGCGTGATCCCGGCGTTACGGGATCGAGCCCCACATCAGGCTCTTCCGCTATGAGCCTGCTTCTTTCTCTCCCACTCCCCCTGCTTGTGTTCCCTCTCTCGCTGGCTGTCTTGATCTCTGTCGAATAAATAAATAAAATCTTTAAAAAAAAAAAAAAAAAGAAAAGAAACTGGAGGCAGACTCCAAGACTTCGCAGCAAAAATTATAAGAGTTTTGAATATCAGGAAGTGACCAGTCTGGATTATATGACAAGGGGCCAGCAAGGTGAAGAATGGATACATATAGGTTCAGGGAAATAAGCAAACCCAAGTGTCGAAACAGAGAGCCAAGACAGCAATAACTGCTTCGGCCACACCTAGTTTTAAAGAGTTTAGTCAGATCCCTAAGAGAGTCAGAATTTGTTACCATCAAAACCACACCAATATATTACTACTCTATTACTTACAGATTTATCATGCCGTTAAACTTTAAAAACTATATGTAGATTTCTCTAGAGCATGAATTCAGTCATTCTGTTCTTCAGTTAAAATAAATAAATTCCTCAGGGGAATATTTACTTTAGTTAAGCGAACCATCAATGAAGATCCTGGCTCCTGAAATGGGTACAACAGGTGAGAAGCCTCTCTGAGAGAATGGTGCCTTCGCCATGCTCACTCTTGCCAGGGTGGGCCTCGCTCCAAGTACAAATAAAGTAGATAATAGTCATCATTACTTCCCTCGGATCTTGAGCATCCAAATTATAACCAGCCATCTTCCACTACAATTTCTTGAGGGAGATGTGCAAAAATCACTCTTTATAATTATAAAACTTGACCCCCAAAATCCCATATAGGATTCCCAGACTCAGTGAATAAGTTAGACCAAACAGTAAAATTCCTTTTAGGCTTCCCTGACCTTAGGCCTTGCCCTTGATATCTACCCAATCCAGTGACAGAAACACTGAGGTCCTACAGAAAGCAATGAGGAAACACAATTATCTCTATAGTGGGTCCCTGCTCCAGTTATCAAATGCTGCACCAAAAACCACCCCAAAACTTAGCGGCTTAGAAAAAAGTCCTCCTGCTTCACACAGTGTCTGCTGAGCAGTCTGACAGAACCTGCAGGATCCACTTCCAAGGCAGGTCACTCACATGCCAGCCATTTGGTCCTGGCCACTGGTTCCTCTGAACCAGGGTCCGTCCACCGGACGGCCTGAGCTTCCTCCCAGCATGGTAGCTATGTTCCTTAAGTGAGGGGCCCAAGAGAGAACCAGGTAGACCCCATATCACCATTTAACATCAAGTGTCAGAAATCATAGAGTGTCAGTTCCAAAGTAGCCACAAGCCCACCTAGATTCAAGGGGAGGAAACACAGATCCCATGTCTTGATGGGAGGAGAGTGAAGGTCACACTGCAAGAAGAGCATGTGGGAGGACAGACATTGTTACGGCCATTTTTGGAAAATACAATGCACCTCAGCTCCTCCCACTCCAATCTGTCTCAGATAATGAGAGCCATTCTACCCCTTTGGCCGGTGACCAGCTCAGGGTAGGCAGGCCTAAAGCAAGTTGGGCAATGAGAGTTAAGAGAAGTTTGCTCAGGGTTTCCAGGAAAGAACAGCAAGTCTCTCCCCCACTAAATGTGAACAAGGAAATACATGCCCTGGACGTTCCACCAGCTGCTGGTGTCTATCCTGTGATCATAAGGGTAATTTGGACCATGGGATAAAAAGAAAAACGTTGTCCCTGACAACATCACTGAGCTCCTGAATCAGTCAGAGCTGGAAGCTCTCCTGCCTTGGGACCTCCTGTTTTAGAGATCATGAACAATAATGTCATGATTACTTAAACTGGCTTGAGTCAATTTTCTATTGCTTACACCAAAAGCATCCTAACTCACACAATTTCTTGTGTGAGCCCAGCTAACCTGCCCACTGCTAGGCCTGCCAAGAGCTGTGGGTTGGGAATACGGGAGCCAGGCAGATGTGAAACAGAGGAAGTCCTATCGCACAAAAATGTTAAACCATCAGAAAAGACCATAAGACAGACCACAATAACCTTTAAATACTCCTTCTGTCACAAAGAAGTCCTCATACCTACTACTAACCCATCACTTTCTTGTCCTAGACCCAGAGTAGAGTAAGGAGAAGGACTGTGAATAACTTCTAGAAGGTGGGTGGGGTCACCAACTAAAAATATTATACTAGATCTGGTCCCCAGCTCCCCCAAGGAGCTGATTGGCTAACAGAGAAAAAATGACATGTACTTAATAAAGAGCTGGGATTCAAGGTCACCTGGAACACATGCCACAAGAAAAGTGCAGATAAAGGGCCGTGGTAGATCGATGCAGAGACAGATCCTTTCAGGTGGAAGAGAAAAGCAAAAGCTTCATAGAGAAGGTTCTGTCTGAGCCAGGGCTTCATATAGGTAGAATCTGGACACGAGGAGATGGAGAAAACATTCTAGATGAAAGGAAGGAATCACAAGAAATCAATAAGGCGGAAAGCTCCTAAAGGGGCTGGAAGGTATTCAAAATGTGACCTAACACTGACCAATCAGAACAGTGGCCAGGCAAGTCCCGGAGACCCTCACCACACCGCGCATTAATCCTTAAGCTACCTGATTATGGGAATTGCATGGCCCAGCAGAGGGACTGGGGTGGCTGGGCTTCAGATGGACAACACTCAAGGGTTCAGAGAAGAAAGGAGGTAAAGAAGAATTTCAATATTTGAACAACCGATGCGGCCGTACCAGTGAGGACCAACTGGAAGATCAAGCAACACTGACAAGTTCCACTTGACTGGAATTCGCAGTGAATGAAGGGAAATAATGAAAAAACAGCTGGGATTAGACCATAAAAGAACTTGTGTTCCAAAATGAAGAATTTAGACAAAAAATTTAAGCACTACAGACACTGAGAATATTTTGATGACACATTTAGAGCTAACAGATTGGACGTGGACCTGATATCGTGCAGCCTCCTCAGAGCAGAAATTTTAACATATTATGTGACAATTTTCCTGGGTCATTGTGAAAGAGAAAATTTCTCAACTCTACTTAATAACAGTTGAAGATCTGGAAACAGCTATGTGGAGGACTTTAATGGTTTCCAACCAGGAGCATGAAGCATGTCTAGAAGAACACAAAGAAAACATAGACGTACACAGACAATGGAGGAAAGCAAACAGCTACCCCTCCAGCTTGCACGGGGTCCCCAGGGCTGCTCAAGACACCATCGCAACAGTACCAGTGCAGGAACCAATGACGGCCAGCAAGTGGGACAGAGGCAACAGAAGTGAGGAGGGAAGGGCTTGAAGGGACAACAGTAATGACACCCACCATCTGCAAAGTAGAGTTTACAAACCACACTTTGGTTTTGTTGGGTTTTTTTTGTTTTTTTTTTAAGATTTTATTTATTTATTCGACAGAGATAGAGACAGCCAGCGAGAGAGGGAACACAAGCACGGGGAGTGGGAGAGGAAGAAGCAGGCTCCCAGCAGAGGAGCCCGATGCGGGGCTCGATCCCAGAGCACCAGGATCACGCCCTGAGCCGAAGGCAGACGCCTAACCGCTGTGCCACCCAGGCGCCCCACAAAGCACACTTTGATTTAACCTGCAGCGTTATTGCCAGCAGCAATTAACACTGGTACAACACCTCACCCATTTAAAGAGCTCTTTTATATTTATTATCTCCTTAATTATTATCCCCATTTTACACATGAGAAAAGTGGAGCTCAGAAATAGAAAACAGCTTATCTAGGGACAGAGCTGGAACTCAAACTCCGACCTTTACATTCCCTGTCTAGTATTTCTATTTACAGCACAGGGGCCTCCGAGATTGTGGGCTCATTCCTCAATACTGCAAATGTGGCCTCAGTGCTCAGGGAAAGAGCTATAGATTATGAGAGAACCCTACAGACCTCCCCTTACAGTTCTTATCTTCAAGATGTAAACCTTCTGGCCCAGGACTTAAATGGAAAGAGCCTTACCCTGGATGGCTGAGTGAATACCATCTGATGTATACGGCACAGTTTCTAAAAAGATCTCATTCCTGTTTTACTAATCAAATTAGATTTGGGAATCCTTGAAAGCAAGAACCATGACTTCTTTTATCTTTGTATCCTCAGACCCTACACATGATCTGGTACTCAATAAATACTCATTAAATAACTTAATGAATATAAATTTAAGAACTTTAACAGAAATATCTTGAGATCCTCTCCCCAGAAAAGAAAAACAACACAAAGAGTCAAACAATTCTTGGAGCAACGGGTTATTTAACATTAAGTCACACAGAATTAAAACAGCCACTACTCTGAAATTGTACCACTCATTCAATTCCACAAACATTCACTGAGTCTTAGTCTGTGCAAATTTGTATTAATGACACCAAGATGAACAAGACAGATCGATCTATCATTTCAAGGAACTTACTTGCTATCAGAAAAGATAAAATATCTATTAACATAAATCCCTTTAATATATAGCAGAATATCAAACCCCTCCCTTCCAAAACAAAATTTATGAAATACGGTGGGAGGACACAAGGAGGGGTGGTGGAGATCAGGGGAGCTTCCCGAAGGAGAAGCTTCATTGAAAGAACCATAGAATTTCATCAGAAGGAAATGAAATTAAGGGGCGCCTGGGTGGCACAGCGGTTAAGCATCTGCCTTCGGCTCAGGGCGTGATCCCGGCGTTATGGGATCGAGCCCCACATCAGGCTCTTCCGCTGGGAGCCTGCTTCTTCCTCTCCCACTCCCCTTGCTTGTGTTCCCTCTCTCACTGGCTGTCTCTCTCTGTCAAATAAATAAATAAAATCTTTAAAAGAAAAAAAAAAAGAAGGAAATGAAATTAAGGATATTCCCCAAACGGGGGTGCCTGCCTGGGTGGCTTAGCTAGTCTTAGGGTTGTAAGTTTATACCCCACGTTGGGTGTAGAGTTTACCTTTATAAGAAATTTTAAAAATAAAATTGAAAAAAGAAAAGATATTCCCCAAACAGAGAAAGTTTGAGCAATGGCAAAGAGAAATAAAAGTATGGAGGATTTTTTTTGGTAATGACCAATGATTCCACTTGGTTAAAGTACAGCATATGTAAAGGAAAGTGCAACCTATCAGTGCCGCACACCAGTTTTACCTGAGACATTATAACCTGTTTCACATTCTGCCCTCCACCCTTACCCATTCATCATCCTGGATGAGTTCAGCATTGATGAGAATCACCCACCCGCCCTCACCCTCACCGCTTCTTGACCTCCTTCATGCCCACTCCACGTAAACTGGGGTCAGCTTAATGCCCATACCCATGCTTGGATTTCCCAGCATTTGTGAGGGCTCTACCTACAAACATTAAACTCACTGGAAGATAAATATTAACTTCTCACGTCCCCAGCTCTCTCCTTCCCACTTTTCTGCTTGTCCTTTGATTTCGTGGAGACTTGGTGCCCACCCACCTTCTTCCTTTTCTATCCCATACTCAATGCGCAATGAAGTGGATTGCATTCCCACCAACACCCTCAACTCCTTCACTGTCTTGTCCTTCTGTTATATCCACCCTATGAAACCCTAACCCTAAATCTACTCCACAAACCTCTTTCTTGGATCCAGTGACTACATTCCTAAGCATACCTGAAGGAACGCAGCCACACAACCACACAAACATGCGGATTAGAGTCACTGTGAATTACAGCTTCCTAAGCGTTTACAGCACTCTGTCATTCTGGGTCAGCTCCCCTCTCCACATTGCTGAGACCTCTGGCCACTGCCACAGATGTCCTCACCCCCTGGTTCATGATGTCGACAGTGGCATCAGGGAGGCGCTCCTCCACAGCCCTCTGAAATCTGCAGACTATCCACAACCTTATTACTGATTTTCTCCTTCCACCCACAGCTCCTAGGGTACCTTGCTCTATCATTTGTATCCTTTCAATCCTGTCCATTTGCCTTCTCACTCTGAGAACTCCTTCTCCATGGCCTGTGAACCTATTCATGCCATCCCTGGATATTGTTGTGTTTTTTTTAAGATTTTATTTTAAGTAATCTCTACAACCAACGCCAGGCACTCCTCCCTGCATGTTTTTAGACCCTCCTTGTGCTAGCCTTCTCTGGCTGCTGCTCTGCCTCTCCTCTTTCATAGTGAGTCCTCTCAAATGAGCAATCCACACCCTGCCTCCACTCCTCACCTCCCATGCACCCCTCAGTCCACAGTCATTTGTCTTTCTCCCCACCACTGCACTAAAACTGCGCTGGCAAAGGTCTCCTCGGATATGAACACCACATCCGGGGAATGCGGCTCAGCCTTCATCACACTCTGTCCCACTGAAGACCTTCACCTTGTCCACCACTTCCTCCATCTTGGAGGTCTCTCTTCCATGAACTTCATGACACCAGAGAAAGCTCTGGATCTCCTCCTGCCTCCCTGATCATTTCTCTCTCTCCTTCCTCCTTGTTATTTAAAGATTGGTTTACCCACAAAAGCTGGGTTGAGTACCATCAGAACAGGGCTTCCCTTGCCTTGTTAGCCACCGTGGCCCCGGTGCTTAGGTCGCCTCCACACCCAGGAAAGATCCTCCCTGTACAACCGCGTAGCTCGCGTGCTGAGTGTTGGGCATGCTGTAGTGAGCAGGGCACTGGGTCTATCCTCAAGTAGCTTGCAGTCTCGTAAGCAAGATACATAAGTAAACAGAAAAGGACAGTAGAGTGTGGTAAAAATCACCGTCCAAGGAGCTATGGGGGAACATTCAATGGATACAGCACATGCTTAATTTCTCCAGCTTCAAACTTGACAACACATGTGAAGTTCTGTCCACCAGGGAACCTCAGGAGAGGCTCAGTGCCCACGGTTTTTACTGGTCACATAGGCATACTCTGTCTGGCATATATCAAAATGCCAAACTCCCAGAAGGAAAGAGGTGTTTGGCATAAACCGCATTGTTTGTTCAGTTTAGGCACAGTGAGCCACAGTAAGGGAATGGTGGGAAACCTCCCCAAATCCAAGTTCCCAGAGGCTAGATCGGGGCCATTGCTAACCTTGCAAGCAGGTCTGTCTAAGTGCAGCGGTCTTGGGCCAGACATGTTAGATGTCTAGCCCCGTCTTAGAGAATGAGGAAAGCTTAAAGAAGATAATTTCTAAGTGTTAAGAAGGATGATGCTAGGTACTTAACTATGTTCTCCCCTCCCCCACAAAATGTGTGGAAGCCCTAAACCCTAATGTGACTATATCTGGAGATAGAGTCTTTAAGAGGTAATATGGTTAAATGGTTAGGTGATTAACAGTCATAAGAGCAGGGCCCTTATTCAACAGGACTGTGGCTTTATAAGAGGAAGAGTGAGATCTCTCCCTCTCCCTCCACTGCATGAAGACACAGCAAGAAAGCGGCCATCTGCAACCCAGGAGGGGAACGAGAGCTCAGAACTAAATTGGCTGGTACTTTCACCTTGGACTTCCAGACTCCAGAACTGTGAGAAAATAAATGTGTTTTTTAATCCACCCAGCATGTGGGGTTTGGTTACGGCAGCCTGAGGAGACGAAGACAGATGAGTAGGAAAATGAGGAAGATGACTACAGACACATCAGATAGAGGTGCAAAAGCCTTGAGGTGAGAGACATTTGAAGAGGTATAAGCAGGGGCGCCTGCGTGGCTCAGTCAGTTAAGCGGCTGACTCTTGATTTCAGATCAGGTCATGATATCAGGGTCCTGGGATGGAGCCCCACATCAGGCTTTGTGCTCAGTGGGGACTCTGCTTGAGTATTCTCTCTCTCTCCCTCTCCCTCTGCCCCTCCCCCTGTGCTTTCACGCTCTCGCTCTCTCTCTCTCTCAAATAAAAAATGTTCCTTTTTTTTTAAAGAGCTATAAGCAAATGTGACTGTTCTCAGTCCTGTTCTCTCCTACAGTGATTTCATTCCTCTTCCAAAGCCCCCACATCCACGCAGGGGCCGAGCTCAACTGCTTCTGCCTTCTCAGCTCTGGGTAATTCCCTCTCCCCGACCTCATGGCCACCTCGCCTTGGTCGTCGCAGCAGTATTCAATTATGTCCAGTGCCTCTAGTCTCTCTCCTCTCTAGTACATTCTCTGTACTTCCCGAAAGGTGAGGTGCGTCATGTCACTCTCTTGCATAAGACTCTTCAGCGGTTCTTGATAGATAGTCCTCAGGATACCATCCAGATTTCCAAGCATAGCGTTAATGCTCTGACCCTTATCTCTCCAGGCTCATATTCTGCAGCCCTGCCTCACATTTACCATCACCTCACACCCAAAGTACAGGACTACAGAACCGCCCACAAGTCCTGAGAACACACATGTGATTCAGCCCTCCTTACTTCTGCACAAGCCATCATGTGAGGCTTCCTCCGAAGACGGTGCTCTGAGTTCTAAGCATTTTACATGAATTATGTCTTAGTCTTCATGACAACCACATGAAGTAAACACTACTATTCTTTCCACTTGCAAATGAGGAACTGAGGCGCACAGCAGTGAAACGTCTCACTGGAGCTTATAGAGATAATGTGTGGCATCGCTGGGTTTGAACCCCGTGTCTAGTTCTAGTCTGTCCTTGGAAAGGCAGCCACACTGCCTGACTCCACCTAGCCTCACCATGGCGCCATCCGCCTAGTGGATTCTGATGCATCCTCCAGTGCCCAGCGCGGGCTGCACTTTCCCCATGACGCTTTCCCTGCTCCTGCAGCATTAACCACTCATCTCCCTCCGGCGTTGTCACTGTACCTTAGTCACACTTGGTTATTACGTCTATCAGGCTCTAGTGTGTCCATTTAAGAACTACCCAGTGCTGCACAGGGCTCAGGTAGCACACAAGGACTAGCCTGCGTGTGGAGGTCCCCACATTTACCTCCCGGTTTCCCTGTTACTCATCTGTACCACACTTTAGTCTCTCGCTATTGGTTTACCAGCCCTCGCTCATCCTCAGCTCCTTGCCTGCGTTAGCCTTTTAGTTTGATGCACCGTTTACCTACCTTGCCAAATCCACCTTTGCCTGCCATCTATCCTGAACTCGCCCTCCATTGGTGAAAACCTAGTAATGAACCCATTTCAGCACGACCCTGGGCAGTTACCAACACTGGCAGCCATAACTGGAAGGAGCTGATGCCCCAGCCTGGGTCTGGACAATTCATACTTTTTTGGTTTAGCTCTTTTCTTTGGTTTCACTCAAGCTACCTCATGGGGCAGAGGAGTTACTGAAAGAATAAGTATCTTACAGAAAATCAGGAAAACTGAACAACCAGGTTCAGGAAGAACAAGAACACTAGCAGATTTGGGCCACAGGCTCTCACTCTCACTCGTAGTGCTTCACTGTTTATGCAACTCAGCGAACGTCCAAGTAGGTACGTCTTTTATTTCTAAGTGAGCGATTCATTTATTTTCCCCTCTATTCTACACACTGTCCAAACTTCATAGCTTCCACTTATTCATAGTGTCCACTTCTTCGTAATTTTGATTTGCCATGACCTCATGGGCCTCTCTACACAAATGTTCCGCATTAGCTCTTCTGAATGTCTAATTATCTATGTGTTTCTAATTTCAATTTCCCAAAGACAAGAAGATGAATGGCCCCAGTTCATCTTTCTATGTCATGTCACGAAACATCCACTACTGTCCATTCTATGGATCGGTAGTCCTTGAGTCCAGAGCTAACCTCAATCCAAACAGCTGTGACAGTAGGCATAGGGTCAAATCACCCAAAAAGTCACCAGCTGGTTTGACCCTACAGCAGAGGCTGTAAGTGAGGTGTTTTCCCTTAAAGAGGATTATGTTATCAAAGGTTCCATGATTCATGAATGGAATCATTTAGACTAATGATTCTTCAATATTTTTTAACCCTAGATTTTTCTTTTTTTTTTATAATGATTTTTTATTATATTATGTTAGTCACCATACAGTACATCCCCGGTTTTCGATGTAAGGCTCGATGATTCATTAGTTGTGTATAACACTCAGTGCACCATGCAATATGTGCCCTCCTTACTACCCATCACTGGCCTATCCCATTCCCCCACCCCCCTCCCCTCTGTAGCCCTCAGTTTGTTTCTCATAGTCCATAGTCTCTCATGTTTCATTCCCCCTTCTGATTACCCCCCCTTTCTTTATCCCTTTCTTCCCCTACTGATCATTCTAGTTCTTATATTCCATAGATGAGAGAAATCATATGATAGTTGTCTTTCTCTGCTTGACTTATTTCACCTAGCATTATCTTCTCCAGTGCCGTCCATGTTGTAGCAAACGTTGAGAACTCGTTCTTTCTGATAGCTGAGTAATATTCCATTGTATATATGGACCACAATTTCTTAATTCAGTCATCTGTTGAAGGGCATCTCGGCTCCTTCCACGATTTAGCTATTGTGGACATTGCTGCTATGAACATTGGGGTGCATATGGCCCTTCTCTTCACTACGTCTGTATCTTTGGGGTAAACACCCAGTAGTGCAATGGCTTAACCCTAGATTTTTCTGAGAATTAGATGAAAACTATAGATCCTCCCCCAGAAAGAAAATCTCTTATGCAGAAAATTTCATATATAACTTTAGGGTATTTGTGGACCCTAGCAGCCAGCCATGGAACACCCACCAAACCACCAAGAGTAAAGTTTATCCACAGACCACCTCAAAGGCAGGCACTATATCATATTCATATTTGTATCTCTTATGCCTAGCACTGGTCTTGGCACATAGTAGGTTTCCAAAAATATTTGTTAAATGAATAAATTGAGGAATTCATTCATTCATTTGGTAAAAGAATGTTTTCCAATCCAGATAGAGGCTAAGAAGTTTATATTTTATATAAAAGACATCGAGGAGCCGTTTTGTTTCATTCTTTTGTTGTGGTTTGTTTTTTAAGTAGGCAATTGATCAGAGCTATAAGGCAGGAAAATGTGTGGGGTTTTTTTTTTAAGATTTTATTTATCTTTTTGACAAACAGCACAAGTAGGGGGAGCAACAGGCATTGGGAGAGGAAGAAGCAGGCTGGAAAATGTGCTTTTCACATTCAAAAGAACAGATTAGAGGGGCAAGAGACCAGTTAGGAAACTAAAGGAAAGACGAATGAAAACCTAAACTAGAGCACTGGAGGTGGGAATAGAAAATATGAGGCAGATCCAAGAGAGTATAAAAATAAACTGATAGGACTTGGCACTTGAAAAAAATTGGGGGTAAGAAAGGGATTTACAGTCAGAACCTGACTCCAAATTTCTCAAGTCAGGAGAAAGGAAGAATGACAGAATGGCAGTACCATTAACAGAGAAGGGGAAGACGGGAGAGAAACAGGTTAGTTCTTTAATTATTGACTCTGGGGCTCAGGTGGGGTTTTCAAGTGGATTCAAGAAAATGTGCCTCTGAGTAGCAGATTTGCTCAGAAGTGAGCAGCGGATGCCAGGAAGCAATCAATATACACGATGCCCTGCAGTCCGTTATCTTTCCTTCACGTCTACTCCACAGTTTTCGAAGCTGTCTCAAAGCCACCATTCACTGGACAGTTACAGCAGTCTTACGAAACAGTTTGAAATGCAACGTCACTACTTTTAACAGCTAAGGAAATGGAGCTCTGAGGAGAGAGGGGATTTGCCAAAAGCGTTGCAATAAAGTGACAAGCCCACTATTAGAACCCGGAGTTTCTGCCAACTGCGCACAGATAAATACCCTACGCACACCGGTTAGTTTTTAATCGCAGGGGTTCGGGGGTTTAACTGCCTTGGGTTAGGGAGAAGTTTGAGACAATAGCACTCCGCCTGGCACAAGTCACCACGGTTTAGTCTATCAGCCAACTTTCGT
The DNA here is from genome assembly GCF_024610735.1 of Ursus americanus. Lineage (NCBI taxonomy): Eukaryota > Metazoa > Chordata > Mammalia > Carnivora > Ursidae > Ursus > Ursus americanus. Next base: position 71,479,388 of record NC_142138.1, on the reverse strand, counting down.
GTGAAGGACTAGACAGCCCGGCTTCTGGGGAACTTCTACAAAAAGGCCCACACTCCACGTTGCACGTCTTTAAAAGGATCCTTCTGCCTCCCTCACCTCGATGAGCAGAATGAGCTCGTACACGGGAAAGAGCCACGGCCATGGGCACGCCGCGCGCAAGAGCGCCATGCAAAACTTTTAATTGGAGAGTCCTTTAAATCTTCAAGGCCCACAGGCCCGGAAGAGACCGCGGGTCCGCGTGAGCGGCGCGTTGGGCAACGCGGGCGGGGCGGGCAAGTCCGGATCTGCTCCCGGAGGCGGGGGCGGGGGCGGGGGGAGCGCGTGAGTCAGGCGCCGAGAGACCGGGGCGCGCCGCCGGCCGCGCAGAGCTCGCAGTGCCTCGCCGCCCGCCGCAGACTCCGCGCCCGCTCCGCGCACACCTGGTAAGCCCGGCCTTTATCTTGTCTCCGACGCTCCGCAGTGAAAAGAGCACAGCGTGCTTTCCACCGCGCTCGAGCTTTCATTTCTGTGTGGACGTGGCAGGAAGCAGGGCAGGAAAAATAAATCGGGGGTGGGGTGGGGTGGGATTGGGGTAGAGAGGCAGGAAGGACGCAGCCCTGAGTTACAGCGGTGGTAGCAGCCGACGGGGGCCACCGGAGGGTCTCTGGCTCCCGGGCGGAGGGAAGGTGGGGGCTGGGGAAGGGGGCCGCACTCGGCACCGCGTCCGCGCGGGGTGGCCGCGCCCGATCCCCCCCTCGCCGGGGAGGGGGGCGAGTGGCGGGCTCCCGCCGGGGCTGGAGGCCCCTGGCCCGCCCACTCCTGGGCTCGGGGAAGCCTGGGGACAAGTAAAAGCAGCGGGGCAAGGGGGCGTCCGGCGGCATTAGTTGTTTCTGTAGACCAGTAAAGGGCACTCCTCAGACCTGGGGCGTCTGGGCCCTGGGAAAATCCGTTTCGGCGAGCGAGGCAAGCGGCCAAGACACAAAGAGCCTGAAACTGAAGCCGCTCCCAGCCAGCGGAATGCAGCCCGCTCCGTGGGAGGAGCCCCACCCAGGCCGAGCCCCCTCCTGCCCTTTTCCTCTGGACCCACCATCTTTCCAGGGTCTCGCGTCCTGTTCTGTTTTTCTCTTCTCAGTTCCTGCCAACCTACTTTGAATTCTCTTTCTCACTTTTGCATTAAGCTACCTCCAAAATTTACCTCCTCCAAGGCCTCTTTAGTGAAAGGAGTCCGGGACCTTCCACCCGGGGCCCAAATGGGGTTTCTGTTTCCCCGCACCAAGCTATGAATGGATTTTATGTTTTTGAGTGCTTGAAAGAAAATCACAGGAAGAATAATTCTTTGTGACACGTGAAATGATATGAAAATGAAGCTTAATTGTCCATAAATAAAGTTTTATTAGCACACGGCCACGCCCGTTCGCTTGTGAGTTGTCTGTGTGGTTGCTGTCCCGCTACAAAAGAAGAGTGACGGAGACAACATGGACCACAGTGGCCTCACATATTTACTGTTTCACCCTTTACAAAACATATTTACCAGGGGCGCCTGGGTGGCACCGCGGTTAAGCGTCTGCCTTCGGCTCAGGGCGTGATCCCGGCGTTATGGGATCGAGCCCCACATCAGGCTCCTGCGCTGGGAGCCTGCTTCTTCCTCTCCCGCTCCCCCTGCTTGTGTTCCCTCTCTCGCTGGCTGTCTCTCTCTCTGTCGAATAAATAAATAAAATCTTAAAAAAAAAAAAAAACATATTTGCCAGACTCTGCTCTAGTGTGTGAACCTTTATCCCTGCCTACTCTTTCCCTCCTTCCTTTCCATGCAAAAAGGGAGTAACAATGTCACATGGAACCTTGAAAAGGTGGACCCAGCACCAATAGGTGGTGAAGATCTGGAACGATTGTCCTGGAGGAAGGTGGATGCCATTATGGATCCTTTGGGGGGGGGAGGGAGGAGCACATTGGTTAAGAATGACAAGAGCAGCGGCACCTGGGTGGCTCAGTTGATTAACGGTGGGACTCTTGATCTCAGGGTTGTGAGTTCAAGCCCCGCGTTGGGCTCCATGCTGCGTGTGGAGCCTACTTTAAAAAAAAATATATATATATATATATATATGGCAATACCAATGCTGAAGTCTTTTTCAAGTGTTACTTCTTTTTTGCATTCTTTTTTCTCCCCCCTTTCCTCAAACGTTGAGTATTTTGCATGCATTTTTTAAATTCTTTCACAGTATCCAGTTATCTCACACCATTTTCTTCTTCCTATCATGGTGCCAGATACAGCTGTGAGGATGCAGTGAGCTGGGGGAGGTGCTGGCCTCCAGGCAGGAGATCTGGTTCTCCTCCCTCTCAGCCTCTGCTCCACCTTGAGCAAAGCTTTCCTGTCTCTGGGCCTCCCTTCTCTGGAAGCATCTCCCAAGCCCCCTCCAGCTCTACAAACTTTGCAATTCCATTTCAGTAATTTGGTAATTGTGTTTCTTTTGCTCTGGAAAATTACCTCCAAGGAGAAATAGGAGGTTTTAATTTTTTCCATGTGTGGCAACAGTTTCAAGAAGGGGGGAAAAAAAAACATAGTCTAAATTATAGTCCTGACGTTAAGGAGGAAAAAAAAAAATAAGGCAGAAAGCCACTCTGTAACTAGAAAAGCAAAACAATCTGAATTCCACAAGGAAAAGGGGCAGAGGAGCCTAGAGAAAGGTCACAAAGCCCTTGCTCCTCAGCCTGGAACCTTCCACCTTATCTGGCATGCCCTCCCAGCTGACCTCCTTCCTGTCAACTGACATATTAGTAAGACAGTGAGATTTTAGTCCTGTTAAGGAAGGCTGTTGCACAAACAGCTGCTTCCAAGCTATGGTATTCTGTTTCACTCCCACACCCTGGACCTACAAACATTTTTCTTTCCTTAAGAAAAAGTTCCAACAAGATGACTGTTGGGAAAGAACCCACCTCCAGAAGAGTTCATTAGAACCATCTCGAAGGGGCTTTACAGAGACTGCCACGTGCAATGGGCGGCAGGCAGCTCAGCTAGCTGGGGAAGCACCTAGAGAAGCTGCAGATGAAAACGCTACAGGAAAGAGGGAAGAAGCCCAAAGCTGTGTGGCTGAGGACTCTGGTCATTTAATGGCTTGTTAATTACTGGGATTGAAAGCCTCCAGCAAGTCTCGAAAAGACCAAATTAAGGGCTAAATGCTAAATTGCAAATGTCACCATCCAAAGTTTTTTTTTTAAGATTTTATTTATTTATTTATTTGAGAGAGAGAAAATGAGCGGTGGGGGGGTGGGCAGAGGAAGAGAGAGAAAAGCAGACTGATTCCCTGCTGAGCCGGAAGCCTGCTGCAGGACTTGATCCCAAGACCCAGAGATCATAACCTGAACCTAAGGCAGACGCTTAACCGAATGAGCCACTCAGTAACTCCTCGAAGAGTACTTTTAATACTTGAAGACAAAGCCTCAGAGGAAGGGCGTGACCAGCAAGTTTTCCAGAAAGCCTGCAGTTGCCAGTCTGAACCACCAGGGGATCTAGGTACTGGCAGGAATGACCCGAAGGCTCTGCAAAATAGGATTTCCCTGAAGAATTCTGTTAAAAGGAAACCAGAGCCCAGCATAGAATTGACCCCAGCTTTTCCTGGTACAACCACAACTAGGGTTCAGCTCTGTAGATGTCAGGGGAGCTGTGTGACTGGCAACCTGAGAGCTCCCTTCCTGAGATCCATCTTTGTGGTTTGAAGTGACCAAAAAAGTTCCTCCAGCCATTCCTATAGGAATTAGTGGCATCTGGAAGTAGAAGGAACAAAGACCGTTGGGGCGCCTGGGTGGCACAGCGGTTAAGCGTCTGCCTTCGGCTCAGGGCGTGATCCTGGCGTTGTGGGATCGAGCCCCACATCAGGCTCCTCCGCTATGAGCCTGCTTCTTCCTCTCCCACTCCCCCTGCTTGTGTTCCCTCTCTCACTGGCTGTCTCTATCTCCGTCAAATAAATAAATAAAATCTTTAAAAAAAAAAAAAAAGAAGGAACAAAGACCAAGAACTGCAGAAAGGGAGCTGGAGGATGAGATTCTAGGGGTGACTCTGCTATGTCAATTCCCATCTCATATCTCCATTTCCTCACATGTAAAATTAATGGTTCCTAACCTTCGATATGAAAGCTGCTTTTGAACATCTAAAAAGCTCTCAGATCTCCCACCCCACACACGATAACTATGCATTTAGTATTCTTCTAGAAAACGCAGAGGAGTCCCAGGAATTCAGTATTGCTTTAGTTATTTTTGGGGGTGGGGCAGACAGAATCTTAAGCAGGCTCCATGCCCTGTGTGGGGCTTGATCTCAGGACCCTGAGATCATGACCTGAGCCGAAATCAAGAGTCTGTCCCCTAACCAACTGAGCCACCCAGCCACCCCTCAGTATTGCTTTAAAAAGCTGCCATTTCATTCATCCCGGTAACCTCTATATTTCTCTTAGAAAATAGGAAATTATTTAATCTCCTAGACAGTGCTAGGTGTGCTTATGGATCTGTGGGTGTATATGTTTACCCACAGATTCTAAAAGCATCAGTAAAACCTGCCCCGCTCGCTCTCCTCTAGGCAGCTACTGCTTTTAGACACACCCACACGCCCCATGTGTACCCGCACTATGTTTCACCCGGAATGAACGTGGGAGCCTGTAGGGGAGGCACGATCACCGAATATGACTTTCTGTGTTTGTCCTGGGCCCTTCTGCCCCCTAAAAAATGACCTAGCCTTTTAGGAAACTGCTTTGCCCCGAAATAAAGGTATGAGATTCTCTAGCGTGTTCTTCAGCATCTAGCCTGTGTCTGAGCCCTGACTTTTCTCTCTAAAGGCAAAAATGTCCAGCCCTACTGAGACTGAGCGGTGCATCGAGTCTCTGATCGCTGTTTTCCAGAAGTTTGCTGGAAGGGAAGGTAACAACTGCACGCTCTCCAAGACCGAGTTCCTAACCTTCATGAATACAGAACTGGCCGCCTTCACAAAGGTGCTGCTCCCAGCCTCCACCCCAGAACCACCTAGAGCTCGAAATAAGTCGCTGGCAGATGGCTAGAAGTAAAGGCCCAGCAGCTGACCCCCACACTCCTGCCTCCTTTTCATTCACTCCAAGCCAGGGGCCTGCATGGACAAGGCTGTGCCCCTAGGCTTCTGAGTGACCATTAAAGGATCTTTTCTTTGAATAAGATGTATTTTAAAGATCAAAGTTATCAAACTACATGACGTAGGGAATGGTGATTTGTTTCTTTCATTTAGGGAAAAGGCATCCGGAATAGTAAATGGTGTAATAGGGTAGTTTTCAAATTTTATTCCTCCACGCCAAAGCCTCTAGGGAAGCCCTGTCCCCTGGGACTTTCTGTGATGATGGAAATACTGTTCTGTATACCTGCACAATCCGATGTGGTAGCCACGAGGCGCAGGTGCCACTTCAGGACTGACTTTCTGAATTCCTGATTCCGACGGCCTTACGCAGCCAGCGGCTGTAAGTGCGTGCATGTGTTGGCCGCTAAGCTGAGTGGAGGAGGCGGCAGATCGGGGCCTGCGTCCTCTTCCACCTCACCTCACTCCACCTCTGTACAGTTCGTACACTGCGGTTCCATGGAACACTGGGAAGAGGTGTTGCACTGGTTTTATGAAATGGAACGACCTCTGACTCTCACAGAGGAACCCTCGGCTGGGAGCCAGAAAACGTGGGTTCCAGTCGCAGGTCTTCCCCTTTGGCAAGTCACTTCACCTGTTTGAGTCCATCTCTGTGTCTGGGCAGTGGGAATGTTACTAACCCCTACCCTGTGCCGCACACTCTTGGGAGACTAGAATGTGCCAGTATGATGGAAAGCATCTTAGAAAGTGTGATATAAATTAATTGTGTTATTATCATTATGATGGTTATTGTTATCTTTGCAGAACCAGAAGGACCCTGGCGTCCTTGACCGCATGATGAAGAAACTGGACCTCAACTCTGACGGGCAGCTAGATTTCCAAGAATTTCTTAATCTTATTGGTGGCATGGCCATAGCTTGCCATGACTCCTTTACAAGGTCTACCCACTTCCGGAAGTAAATCGGAGGGGCTTTTGGGCCTGGCCTCCAGACCACCTCTTTCCTTCAAAACAGCCTCCCAATCATCACGTCCTCCTCATATCCTCCACGGTCCCTGAGCCCAGAATGTCCACCACCTCCCCGTGCTGGCCAGTCCTGCTGGTAGTTAATAAAGCAATTGCGTTTTTAAAGCACACACTAGAGAGTCAGTACATTTGTGCCAGGGAGGAGGAAGTGTGGGAGGAATGGAATTAGCATGATGGAAGCAGTTCCCAGAGCTGCACAGTAAATAGTGAGATATGCACACTGGGTGTAGATGTAATTATGACTCACGATACCAACAGAATCATTCCAGATTACTCGGATTACTCAGATTACTGATGGAGAGGTGTCACTTGTCATAATTCACTCAGTAAATATGTTCACCCCTACTACGGGCACCGTCACAGGCTCCGAAGATACAGTCAGCAAGACAGACGAGGTCCTGCATTCACTGAGCTGACTTTCTAGTGGGGGAAAGGTGACAGATGATTACTCATTTGCAACAGACAAGATGACTAGAGTGTGATAAATCCTATGGAGGAAAGATTACGAGGTGGTAATCTTTGAGGGCACTCTTCTGAGATTTCATGTGTGCTGACATCTGAAGGATGAGATGGAGTAAACCTCAGGAAAAATGGAGGAGGGAGATTCAGTAGAAGGAACAGCAAGGGCAAAGGTCCTGAGGTAAAAAGGAGCAGGATGCTGGAGGAATGGAAAGGAGGCTAGTGTGGTCAAGGTCTTTGTGTTTGGCTGTGGGTTTCTTTCTTTACGTCTGGCTTGGGCCAGTGTCAACATTAGTCTTAATTTTCTAAGCCCTCTGATAAAGCAGCAGGGAAAGAGCGTAGACAGAGGGACTGGAGGGCTGACCTGGGGTTAAAGACAGTCGACAAAGAGAACCGTGTTCTGGAACACAGCTCCCTGAGCAGCACAGGTGAAAATGATTGTTTCCAGAGGCCCTCTGCTTGCTTATCCATCTACATGAGTTTTAACTTTTTAGTAAAAAGCTCTCTAGATTGAAGTTTCTTCCTTCATAGATTAAATACAATGAATGAGACCATTACTGGGACCATTTTTTGGTTGTTGGGCTCTGACATTCAAGAATGAAGACCAGTGCCTCAGACTGGCATGACCCTGAATTTTCTAGTAGAATTGTAACTACTTTTTGGATAAGTTCCTTGATTCCTAAGCAGCACAGGGGATAGAATCTGTAGTCAGTGAAAGTCTCCATATTATTCCCTTGGCAGGTGCACCCTGTATACAAATAAATAATAAAAATAATTAAAAAGTGTTATTATCCCAAAGAACACTGAGCCAGGAAAGAGATGGAACAGGCACCCTAAGGTTACTGGCCCATTTGCTTTTCTACCAAGAAATCACTGGCCCTGGCTTGAAGATGTCAGGCTTAGGGAACTAACTGGGAAATCTTTACTTGCTTGGCTCTCTCAAACTTCTAAAGAAGAAAGACCCAATCTGTACCAAGCTTTTAATTCAAGATTCAAATCAACAACACTCTCAAGTGCCTGCTGTTTGCAAGTTGAGTGATGGAGAGAGAGAGATGGGGAACAAGGTGTTGGTTTGGGGAGGAGGTGATAAGCTCATGAGGGTTGTTATATTTAAAGTGCCATCAGTAGGTCCAGTTGGCAATGCCCAGTGGGCATCTGCACTTGAAGTCTGGAAAGAAGATCTAGCTTGAGAAACGGGGGCTTGGTGGTGAGCCCTCAGATGCAGAGAAGGGGTAGCAAGAGGAAGAAGACTCAGCAAAGGAGAGCCTAAGAGGTCGGGGAAAAGGATGAGAGCTGAAAGGGACAAGATCACGGTTAGGAACCCCATCAGACAATCACGGTCCTTCAGAACTGCGGCTCCTCCCGGCCACGTGCGAAGCCTGCCTCCCATGCCTCACACTCAGCCTGCGGATCTCGTCCACTCCTGTCTTCCTTTACCAGTAAAGGCCAGTGACCACACATATCTCTCTCCCCAACCCACTTCTAGCTCCTGAACTCCAACACTGCCTCCCGGATTTTTCCACATAAAATAATACCGGTATCTTTCATGTACTCAAGCATTGAACAGAGATTTACTTACAATGTGTAACTGGTCTGCGTATCTGGCAGAGGGGAATGAACAGAGAAGATTCTTGTCCTCAAGAAACTCACATCCTCTGGGTCAGCATACCCCAAACTGAATTCAACATCCTCCCAAGCCCCCAGCTGCCCCCTACTCCACTGCCCCCATCTCAGAAAAATAGCACCTCTGTCCACCTAGCCGCCCTGCCCAGAAGCATGGAAGTCATTCCTCACATCCACCCAAACCCTCAAGTTCATCTCATTCTTCACCAAAATATCCCTCAAACCCACCCCAGCCTTCCCCTGACCCAGGAACCACTGCCTCTGCCTGGATACTGCAGCGGCTTCCTCAGTGGCCCCGATCCTCTCGCCCCGCCCCTCTCCAGACCTTCCTCCTCCTTGCGCCTCTGATCTGGTTGCTCTCCAGCTTCAACTGTCAGTGGACTCCCCAGGGCTCTTGGGCATGTAAGACCAGGCACAGCACCCCCACTTTGCTAACTATGCACTGGGTCCTTCAGGCTCTGCCCTCATGCACACACTTTCTACGTTCCAGCCATAGAGACCTTTACTTTCCTCAACATGAGGGGTTCTCTCACCTCCTGGCCCGAGCTCTGCCTGGAACTCTGTCCCACCCTCACCACACCCATTCCCAGGTCCCTCTGCACCTACCCTTCCTTTCTCAGCCTACACGGCTTTTTCTCCAGGAAGCCTCGCAAAACTCCAAGTGGGGATGACGTGTCCCTCCGACGAACGATCTGGCTCCATGCTTCCCCTTTCATGGCACTCAACGCTAATTGGTCTCTACACTGTGCGTTTTCCCTGGGCAACCTTCTCCAGACTCATGGCTTTGATCTGTATGCTCATGACTTATATTTCCATATCCCCAGCCCAAATCTATCTCAAGAATTTTCAAGTCATCTGTTGAACCCAGCATCTCTACCTGGCTGTCCCATAGCTAGGATTCTTGTTGCAGGGAAGTTCCATTTAAATTGTTGTAAGCAAAGCAGGAATTGATTGACTCGTGTAACTTAACAGCCAAGGGACAGTGAGCTTCAGCACAGCCATAGGAGATGGTGTTTTTCTCTGAACTCCTGGGCTCTTTCATGTGTCCACCCAGGCCAATCAGCGGGTCTGAAGGTATGCAGTGCACTGATCAACATAGGCCTGGACTGTGTACTTGACCCTTAGAACTGGGGTGGACCCGCACCCAAACTACAAGGACCAAGAGTTGGGGAGAGTGGATCAGACATGGGAGATGGATCCCGCAGAAAAGAAGGCGCATGCCCACATAAGCAACACATAACCTCCAACACAACGTGTTTTCAACTGGACTCTCCCATTGACTACTGAACAACACAGGAGTTGGGGCTCCAACCCTCACGCCGTCGAATTCCACATAGAACTTAACCACTAACAGCGAGAACCCCAAGGGATTACTTTTTACTACAGGTGGCGATTTACCAGCCAGGCAACTGCTCAGATGGTGGTATTAGCATCACACTTTCGTGCAGATACTGGGACACTCCCAACATTGCAGCTCATTGCAACAGCAGCAAGAAGCACCTGCAAAACCATTACGGCACAGTATGTGCTGCAGTTAATTTTATACAGTTATGATTTAATATTGCATTTTTATGCTCGTTTACATTTCTCTTGACTGCTAATGGGCCACATACAGTCTGTAAGTGTGTGTGTGTGTGTGTTTTGATAAATTTTAACCCTTTCATAGTAGATTTCTGTATACATTATGATAATAAGTAACAAAATAGACTAGTATCTACATATATTTTATGCCTTGTGACTTACCTGTTTCTTAATATTTTTGATATTTCAGCTATGCAGTTCATGAGTTTTTTCAAATTGTTGCAGATCTCTAAAAAGTCTTCAAATATATTTATTGAAAAAAATCCACGTGTAAGTGGACCCACACAGTTCAAACCTGTGCAGTTCAAGGCTCGACTGTACATCTTTCTCCCAGAACTGATCCTGTTGATTCATTCCCGATTTGAGTGAATTGTACCACCATCCACCCAGCTGTGCAAACCAGGAACCTGGAGATGATCCTAGACTTCTCATTCTCACAACTACATCCAAACAGTCATCATTTCTTGGGTTTTGCATATGAATCCTCTCCTCTCCACCCTCTTGCTTTATTTCAGACCCTTCTTGTAACTGACTCATATAACCATCTCCCCATTCCCTCTTAAAAAAAACAAAAACAAAAACAAAAACAAAAAACTGCTGACTGATGACCATAGAACCACCAATGTCCGAGGTTAGTGGATAACTCTGGGGGAGCCCCCATCAGTGAAATCATGTGTTCACAAAGAGCATATTTGTGGTTGTTCCCAAACCTGGTTTTATCAGTTGTACTTGTTCTTTGAAATTTGAAATTTAATTAAATAGTCTATAAACCAATAAAATATGGGTACAGGTAGTTGTCTTTCTGACAGCCAAACTGAATTTTCAAAGACTTGATCAGGGAAATCACTGAAGCTCACTGTACTTGATGTAGATGTATCTGAGACAACCATAAACAAACGAGGGAAAAACTGGTAAAAATCTAGAAGCATCTTTCACTCAGATTGTCCCACAACTATCTTTAAATTCACCACTAAAAAAACAACAACAAAAACCTAGGGGCGCCTGGGTTGCTCCGTGGGTTTAGCATCTGACTCTTGGTTTTGGCTCAGGTCGTGATCTCATGGCCGTGGGATGGAGCTTCGTGTAGGGTTCTACGCGCAGTGAGGAGTCTACTTGAAGATTCCCTCCCTCTACTCCTCTCCCCACTCACACTTGCAATGCATGTGCACGCGTGCACTCTCTCTCTCTCTCTCCAAAATTAATAAATCTTCAAAAACAAAAAGAAAAAAATCATCATGAATGTGATTTACACAAGAAAGGTAATATAGCAAAATTTTGGTAAACATACATGTTTTAAGTAAATGTTTGAAATATTGTTACTTTTATGAATACTCATTTGAACTGATTTCTTTTAATAAATTGGTCCCTCCCCTTCCAAAAAGACAGCCTCTACTATTTTGCAATAAACTCTCTTACTCTTCTCCCTGTCCCCAGTTTGACCTCTTCCACTCCTTTCTCCACCCTGTGACCAAAGGCGTTTTAAAGGCGGACTTGATGGTGTCACTCCCATGGTAAAATGGCATTGGTTCCTCTCAACATGCAGGATAGAAACAGACTCATCTTGGGACACTCCAGAGTCCCCATGGTCCAGTCCCTGCCACACTCCAATCTTATTTCCTGCTCTCACCATGACCACTTTTCCCTAGCCTTGCCAAACACTCCTGAACTGACAGCAAAGTTTGTGCCTCTGTGCCTTCATAACCTCTTCTTGTTGCCCTGAAAGCCCACTGCCCCCTTTCCACCTCATCCTGCTTGTCCCCTACAGCAGCACAAGTGTCATCTTGCTCCCACCCACACCCACGACTGGTTTTAATGTTCTTATTCTATGCTCCCATAGCACTCTGTTCTACCTCTCTCATAGTACTTACCATTCTGTATTGCAATGGTGCTTATACTTGTCTGTCTCCCCTGACTTGACTTAGAATTCAAGAGCAGGGACCTTGTTAAATGCATCTTGACATCACTAGTACTAAGCATGATGCCCAGCATTTACAGTAGCCCCCTTGATCCATGGCTTCGGTTACCTGTGGTCAACCAGAAGCCGATGATGCCCCTGGGACATAACATTAGAAGGTCAACAGCAGCCCAGCACTAGGTCACGGTGCCCATTACCTCACTTCATCTCATCATGCAGGCATTTATCATCTCACATCATCACAAGAAGGGTGAGTACAGTACAATAAGGTATTTTGAAAGATCACACTTGCATAACTTTTATTACAGTATACTGTTAATAATTGCTCTGTTTTATTATTAGTCATTGCTGTTAATATCTTACTGTGCCTAATTTATAAATTAAGCTTTATCAAAGATATGTATGGGGGCATCTGGGTGGCTCAGTCGGTTAAGCATCTGCCTTCGGCTCAGGTCAGGATCCCAGGGTCCTGGGATTGAGTCCCACCTCGGGCTCCCTGCTCGGTAGGGAGTCTGCTTCTCCCTCTGCCTGCCACTCCCCCTGCTTGTGCTTGCTCTCTCTCTCTCAAATAAATTAAATTAAGTTAAATTAAATTAAATTAAAAAGATATGTATGTTAGGAAAAAACATAGCATATGCAGGGTTTGGTACTATTCATGGTTTCAGCATCCACTGTGGGTTTTGGAATATATCCCCCACAGACAAGGGGGAACTACTGTAGATCTGAAAAAATAGGTAATGCCATCAACTCAGATTTAGGGCCCTGGATCAGTCAAGGTCCCCACAGAAAACACATGCACACTTGAAGGGTCACTGAAGAAAGGTTAACGAAGAAACTATTATAGAGGTGCGGGCAGGGATAAGATAAACAAGAAGCAAAGCGCCAGGGACTAGCAAAACCAGGAAGCTGTTTCCATCACTAGGCCTGACTGGACGAGGCAAGGGAGCAGTTCCTGCAAGCCAGCAAGAGCCACAGGCAAGAGAAAGGGTCCCTCACAGATGCTGTGGCTTTAGGTATAGAAGCGAAGCCATTGTCAGACCACAGCAGGCAGGAGGGAGCCAAGGGAATAAATACCAATTTCCCTCTCTTCCCACCTTCTGGTCTGCTCCCAGTGCTTCCCATAGGACAACCCAGAAGGAAGGCTGAGCAGGGCAGAGAAGCATGGAGAGTGAATCTGGAGGGACAGGGAGAGTACCCGGCACGTTGCAGAAGGGCGATATCAGTATTTCCTACCATGTAGTTACTGCTGCCTCAGAAAGCGGCAGAGGATAAACTACCAACACTAATGCACATAGGGGTTTTTAGTAAATATACTTAATTTATTGAAATATTTTTTCTTTTTATTGTGGTTAAATATACATAACATGAAATTTAACATTTTAACCATTTTTAAAAGATTTATTAATTTTTGAGAGACAGAATGTATACGTATGATTGGGGGAGGGGCAGAGGGAGAGAATCTTCAAGCAGACTCCACGCTGAGCGCAGACCTCAATCTCACAACCCATGAGATCATGACCTGAGCTGAAACCAAGAGTCAGAGGCTTAACCGACTGAGCCACCCAGGCGCCCCCATTGTAACCATTTTTAAGTACACAGTTGAGAAGCATTAAGTACATACATTCACATTATCGTGCAATCATCGCTACCATCCTTCTCCAGAACTTTTTCGTCTTCTTCGGCTGAAACTCTGTGCACATTAAATAATATCTCATTCCCCCCTTTTTCCCTCCTGGCAACCAACACTCTACTTCCCATCTCTGTGAATCTCACTTCTGCAGGTACCTCATATAAGCGAAATCAGGTAATAGTTGTCCTTTTCTAACTGGCTTACTTCACTTGGCATAACGTCCTTAAGGTTCATCCATGTTGTGGTATATGTCAGAACTTCCTTCCTCTTTAGGGCTGAATAACATTCCGTTGTGTATACCTCATTCTGTGTATCCATTCATCCATCAACGGACACTTGATCGTTTCCACCTTTTGGTTACTGTGAATAGTGCTGCTGTGAACATGGGTTACAAATATCTGCTCAAGTCCCTGTTTTCAATTCCTTTGGATACATATCCAGAAAGTAGAATTGCTGTATTTTTTGGAACCACCATACTATTTTCCATAGCAGTTGCACCATTTCACATGCTCACCAGCAATGCACAAGGGTTCCAATTTCTCCATATTCTCACCAACACTTATTTTTCTGTTTTTTAAGTAATAGTCATCCTAATGGACGTGAAGTGATATCTCCTCGTTTTGATCTGCATTTCCCTAATAATTAGTAATGCTGCACATATTTTCATGTAATTCTTGGCCATTTATATGTCTTCATTCGAAAAATCTATTTGACTCCTTTGCCAATTTTTTCAGCTTTATTGAAGTATATAGTTATATATATAATATATAATACATATTATAAAATACATATATAATATGTATTATATATATAATTGATAATGTCCCTTGATGCACAAAAGTTTTTAATTTTGATGAAATCTAATTTATTTATTTTTTCTTTTATTGCCTGTGATTCTGTTGTCATATCCAAGAAATCATTGCCAAATCCAAAGCTGATTATTTTTGTTAATGAAAAAAAAGAAAAAAAATAAGCCAAAATCCATCCCTGTCAAGAGTGAAGATGGAGGAGCACCTGGGTGGCTCAGTCAGTTAAGCATCTGCCTTCAGCCTGGGTCATGATGTCAGGGTCCTGGGATCAAGCCCCACATGAGGCTCCCTAATTGTCAGGGAGCCTTCTTCTCCCTCTCCTCTGCACTTGTTCTCTCTCTCTCTCTCTCTCTCTCTCAAATAAATAAAATTTTAAAAAAGAAGAATGAAGAATGAAGATGGAGGGGTGTCTGGGTGGCTCAGTCAGTTAATCATCCAACTCTTGATTTCAGCTCAGGTCATGATCTCAGGGTTGTGGGATCAAACCCTGAGTCAGGCTCTGTGCTCAGCATGGAGTCTGCTTGTTCCTCTCCCTCTTAAAAAAAAAAAGAAGGAAGCACAGCAGTACTTGCAGTACAGCAAGCCCCTTTGCTACTACAAACAATGCTAGATAAAATGGAAATCCCTCCTCCTAAAAAGTTTATATACTTGCTCAATCAAAAGACAGAAAGAGAGGGGAGGAGTTAAGATGGCAGAGGAGTAGGGGACCCCTTTTTCAGCCGGTCCCCTGAGTCGAGCTGGATAGGTACCAGACCAGCCTGAACATCCACAGAATCAGCCTGAGACGCAGGAAGATACATCTGGATCTCTACAAATGAACATCTCCAGCGCTGAGTATTGAGGTACGAAGCGGGAAGCCGTGAAGCCGCGCACAGATATTGGAAGATAAATGGAAAGGGGAGGGAGCCACCGCGCTGGGGTGCTGGGAAGCGGTAGCCACCTGCACAGGGGAGCGGGGGAGCAGGCAGACTCGCAGACCAGCACCCGCGAGAGAGCAGACTGAGACCGTGAGCAGGGAGCGCGCACCACCAGACTTTTCACGGAGCTCCGGTGTGCTCACTGGATCCAGACTGAGACCGGGAGCGCGCGGGGGCGGGTGGCCGCGTTAGAAACACAAAGGACAGAGACGCACCGACCCTAGAAGTGAGGGCTGGGACGCCGGGAGTGGGGTGCACATCCCGGGACGCTGCAGGGTTGAGCAGCACCAACAGAAACAGAGTTAAAGTGGCCACAACATCAGTGGAGAACGGTCCGCGATCCCTCTGTTCTGAGACAGAGGCTGAGATTCGGCCACTGCTGCTCTGACTTTCAGAAGAAGCACAGCAAACCTCCAGGGAAAGCCGCCAGAGAACAAAAGTCTGGAAATACCGGCTCACAGTGTGCCCATCCCCATCTCCCCTCCCAGGGGACACAGAGACTCTACCCAAACAGGGTTGCCTGGGTATCGGCGCGGCAGTCCCCTCCCCCAGAAGGCAGGCTGAAAAATCAAGAAGTCCACATCCCTAAGGTCCCTATAAAACAAGTGCACACTGCCTGGGTCCTGGTCAATAATTTGGGCTCTGGACAACCCCGCAACCTCTCCTACTCAGAATGACGAAAAGGAGAAATCCCCCCCAGCAAAGAAAAGACAATGAGTCTGTGGCCTCTGCCACAGAACTAATGGATATGGATATAACCAAATTATCAGAAATGGAATTCAGAGTAACAATGGTCAAGATGATGTGTAGACTTGAAAAAAGTATTAACGAAAATGTTAATGAGAATATAGAATCTCTAAGGGCAGAAATGACAGCGAATCTGGCAGAAATTAAAAATTCTATGAGCCAAATCCAGTCAAAACTAGAGGCTCTGACGGCCAGGGTGAATGAGGCAGAAGAACGTATTGGCTAATTGGAGGATGGGTCAGTAGAAGAGAAAGCTAAGACAGAAACTTGGCTCAAAAAAATCCAATCTCAAGAATGTAGGTTACGGGAGATTACTGACTCAATGAAATGTTCCAATGTCAGAATCATTGGCATCCCCGAGGGGGTGGAGAAAAACAGAGGTCTAGAAGAGATATTTGAACAAATTGTAGCTGAAAACTTCCCTAATCTAGCAAGGGAAACAAACATTTGTGTCCAAAGGCAGAGAGGACCCCTCCCAAGCTCGACCACGACAAACCTACGCCACATCACGTCATAGTGCAATTCGCAAATACTAGATCCAAGGATACAGTATTGAAAGCGGCCAGGGCAAAGAAATTTCTCACATACCAAGGCAAAGCTATCAGACCTGTCTACACAGACCTGGAATGAGAGAAAGTGTTGGGGGGGGATTTTTAAAGCTCTTTCAGAGAATAACATGCAGCCAAGGATCCTTTATCCAGCAAGGCTGTCATTTAGACTTGATGGAGAAAAAAAGAACTTCCAGAATCGCCACTCATTGATCAATTTCATAACCACGAAACCAGCCCTACAGGAGATATTAAGGGGGGTTCTATAAAGGTAAAAAGGCCCCAAGAGTGATACAGAACAGAAAGTCACAATCTATAGAAACAAAGACTTTACTGGCAACATGGCATCATTAAAATCATATCTCTCAATAATCTGTCTCAATGTAAATGGCCTAAATGCTCCCATAAAAAGCCACAGGGTTGCAGATTGGATAAAAAGACATGACCCATCCATTTGCTGTCTACAAGAGACTCATTTTGAACCTAAAGATACATTCAGACTGAAAATAAAGGGATGGAATACCATCTTTCACGCCAATGGACCTCAAAAGATAGCTGGGGTAGCAATTCTCATATCAGACAGATTGGATTTTAAACTAAAGACTATAGTTAGAGACACAGAAGGGCACTATATTATTCTTTTTTTTTTTTAAAGATTTTATTTATTTATTTGACAGAGATAGAGACAGCCAGCGAGAGAGGGAACACAGCAGTGGGAGTGGGAGAGGAAGAAGCAGGCTCACAGCAGAAGAGCCTGACGTGGGGCTTGATCCCATAACGCCGGGATCACGCCCTGAGCCGAAGGCAGACGCTTAACCGCTGTGCCACCCAGGCGCCCCGGCACTATATTATTCTTAAAGGATGTATCCAACAAGTGGATATGACAATTATAAATATATATGCCCCAACAGGGGAGCAGCAAGATACACAAGCCAACTCTTAACCAGAATAAAGAGACATACAGATAAAAATACGTTAATAGTAGGGGACCTCAACACTCCACTATCAGCAATAGACAGAGCACCGGAGCAGAAAACCAACATAGAAACAATAGCTTTGAATGCCATACTCAACGAGTTGGACCTCATAGATATATATAGACTACACCCCAGAACCAAAGAATACTCATTCTATTCTAATGCCCATGGAACATTCTCAAGAATAGACCATGTTCTGGGACACAAAACAGGTCTCAACCGATACCAAAAGACTGAAATTATTCCCTGCATATTCTCAGACCACAATGCTTTGAAATTGGAACTCAACCACAAGGAAAAATTTGGAAGAAACTCAAACACGTGGAGACTAAGAACCATCCTGCTCAAGAATGATTCGATAAACCAGGAAATCAAAAATCAATTTAAACAATTTATGGAGACCAACGAGAATGAAAACACAACGGTCCAAAACCTATGGGACACTGCAAAGGCAGTCCTAAGGGGGAAATACATAGCCATCCAAGCCTCACTCAAAAGAATAGAAAAATCTAAAATGCAGTTTATATTCTTACCTCAAGAAGCTGGAACAGCAACAGAAGGACAGGCCTAATCCATGCACGAAAAAGCAGTTGATCAAGATTAGAGCAGAAATCAATGAATTAGAAACCAGGAGCACAATAGAGCAGATCAACAGATCTAGAAGCTGGTTCTTTGAAAGAATAAATAAAATTGACAGACCACTGGCAAGACTTATCTAAAAGAATAGAGAAAGGACCCAAATTAATAAAATTATGAATGAAAAGGGAGAGGTCACAACCAACACCAATGAAACAGGAAGGATTATTAGAAACTTTTATCAACAGCTTTATGCCAATAAATTAAGCAACCTGGAAGAAATGGAGAACTTCCTGGAAACCTATAAACTACCAAGCTGAAACAGGAAGAAATTGATTTTTTTAAACAGGCCAATTAATTATAAAGAGATTGAAACAGTGATAAAAAACCTTCCAAAAAACAAAACTCCAGGACCGGATGGTTTTCCTGGGGAATTCTACAAAACATTCAAAGAAGAAATAATACCTATTCTCCTAAAGCTATTTCAAAAAATAGAAACAGAAGGAAAGCTACCAAACTCATTCTATGAGGCCAATATTACCTTGATCCCCAAACCAGGCAAAGACCCCATCAAAAAGGAGAATTACAGACCAATTTCCCTAATGAATATGGATGTCAAAATTCTCAACAAGATCCTGGCTAATAGAATCCAACAGTACACTAAAAGGATTATCCATCATGACCAAGTGGGATTCATCCCTGGGATGCAAGGGTGGTTCAACATTCGCAAATATATCAGTGTCTTAGATTTTATCTAGAAAGAAAAATTCAAAAATCATATGATCCTCTCAATAGATGCAGAAAAAGCATTTGACAAAATACATCATCCTTTCCTGATTAAAACACTTCAGAGTGTGGGAGAGGGTACATTCCTCAATTTCATAAAAACCATCTATGAAAAGCCTACAGCAAATATTATTCTCAATGGGGAAAAGCTGGAAGCCTTTCCATTAAGATCAGGAACACGACAAGGATGCCCACTCTCGCCACTATTATTCAACATAGTACTAGAAGCCCTTGTAACAGGAATCAGACAACAAAAAGGGATAAAAGGTATCCAAATCGGCAGAGAAGAAGTCAAAATGTCTCTTTTCGCAGATGACATGATACTCTATATGGAAAACCCAAAAGAATCCACTCCCAAACTATTAGAAGTTATAGAGCAATTCAGTAATGTGGCGGGATACATAATCAATGCTCAGAAATCAGTTGCATTTCTAGACACAAATAATGAGACTGAAGAAAGAGAAATCAGGGAATCCATCCCATTTACAATAGCACCAAAAACCATACGTTACCTTGGAATTAACTTAACCAGAGACGTAAAGGACCTATATTCTAGAAACTACAAGTCACTCTTGAAAGACATCGAGGAAGACACAAAAAGATGGAAAAATATTCCATGCTCATGGACCGGAAGAATTAACATAGTTAAAATGTCCATGCTACCCAGAACAATCTACACTTTCAATGCTATCCCGATCAAAATACCAATGACATTTTTCAAAGAACTGGAACAAATAGTCCTTAAATTTGTATGGAACCAGAAAAGGCCCCGAATCGCCAAGGAACTGTTGAAAAGGAAAAACAAAGCTGGGGGCATCACAATGCCGGATTTCGAACTGTACTACAAAGCTGTGATCACAAAGACAGCATGGTACTGGCACAAAAACAGACACATAGACCAATGGAACAAATAGAGAACTCAGAAATGGACCCTCGACTCTGTGGGCAACTAATCTTTGATAAAGCAGGAAAAAACATTCGGTGGAAAAAAGACAGTCTCTTCAATAAATGGTGCTGGGAAAATTGGACAGCTACATGCAAAAGAATGAACCTTGACCACTCTCTCACACCATACACACAGATAAACTCCCAATGGATGAAAGACCTTGATGTGAGACAGGAATCCATCAAAATCCTAGAGGAGAACATAGGCAGCAACCTCTATGACATCAGCCAAAGCAACCTTTTTCATGACACATCTCCAAAGGCAAGAGAAACAAAAGATAAAATGAACTTATGGGACTTCATCAAGATAAAAAGCTTCTGCACAGCCAAGGAAACCGTCAAAAAAATTAAGAGGCAGCCCACGGAATGGGAGAATATATTTGCAAATGATACTACAGATAAAAGACTGGTATCCAAGATCTACAAAGAACTTCTCAAACTCAATACACGAGAAACAAACAAATCATAAAATGGGCAGAAGATATGAACAGACACTTTTCCAATGATGACATACAAATGGTTAACAGACACATGAAAAAATGTTCAAAATCATTAGCCATCAGGGAAATTCAAATCAAAACCACACTAAGATACCACCTTATACCAGTTAGAATGGCAAAAATAGACAAGGCAAGAAACAACAATTGCTGGAGAGGATGTGGAGAAAGGGGATCCCTCCTACATTGTTGGTGGGAATGCAAGTTGGTATAGCCACTCTGGAAAACAGTGTGGAGGTCCCTTAAAAAGTTAAAAATTGAGCTACCCTATGATCCAGCCATTGCACTACTGGGTATTTACCCCAAAGATACAGACGTAGTGAAGAGAAGGGCCATATGCACCCCAATGTTCATAGCAGCTCTGTCCACAATAGCTAAATCGTGGAAGGAACCGAGATGCCCTTCAAGAGATGACTGGATTGGGGCGCCTGGGTGGCACAGTGGTTGAGCGTCTGCCTTCGGCTCAGGGCGTGATCCCGGCGTTATGGGATCGAGCCCCACATCAGGCTCTTCCGCTATGAGCCTGCTTCTTCCTCTCCCACTCCTCCTGCTTGTGTTCCCTCTCTCACTGGCTGTCTCTATCTCTGTCGAATAAATAAAATAAAATCTTTAAAAAAAAAAAAAAGAGATGACTGGATTAATAAGATGTGGTCCATATATACAATGGAATATTACTCAGCTATCAAAAAGAACGATTTCTCAACATTTGCTGCAACATGGACGGCACTGGAGGAGATAATGCTAAGTGAAATAAGTCAAGCAGAGAAAGACAATTATCATTTGATTTCTCTCATCTATGGAACATAAGAACTAGGAAGATCGGTAGGGGAAGAAAGGGATAAAGAAAAGGGGGGTAATGAGAAGGGGGAATGAAGCATGAGAGACTATGGACTCTGAGAAACACACTGAGGGCTTCAGAGGGGAGAGGGTTGGGGGAATGTGATAGCCTGGTGATGGGTAGTAAGGAGGGCACGTATTGCATGGTACACTGGGTGTTATACGCAACTAATGAATCATCAAACTTTACATCAAAAACCAGGGATGTGCTATATGGTGACTAACATAATATAATAAAAAACATTAAAAAAAAAATGAAAGAAGGAGAAATAGCCAGGTGCCGAAAGCAAAGCGGGAACGCAGAGCGATAACTGTACACCAGAGCTGAGGCCATGTGACCCAGGGCTGCGGTGGAGAACAGGAACTGAGCCCTTAGCTAAGGGAGACAAGTACTGAAGAGTTGCACCGTCCCTGTGGAGTCTGGAAAACAGCCTACCATCCTGGACTGCACTCAGAATGAACCCTGGGGTCTCTTACGAGAGAGAAATCAGAGCACCACACCTGTGCTTCCTGAAGCCGTGGGGCTCAAACCCACACTGCTCCCTGGTACCAAATCCCCAGGCTGAGACTAAAAAGCGCTCCAGAGCAATAAGCACCATAAAATCCTAGACAACTACGAACCACCTCATGACGACAGCCCAGCCATTTGGAGAATTTCTACAGAAGATAAATCCTGCTAAAATGGGCTTACGGACAAACATTACATTGCACACGAGCGACCATTAGCTTATGCAACAGAGGAGAGAGACTTTGCACCTGAGTAATGAGAAAGAGCGAGCAATCTGGACAGGACGTTAACATGAGTATGTTTAAAATGTTCAAATAAATAGGGGTGCCTGGGTGGCTCAGCCAGTTAAGTGTTCGCCTTTTGATTTCAGCTCTGGTCTCGATCTCAGGATCTCAGGGTCAAGAGTTCAAGCTTTTTTTCCACACTGGGCGTGGAGCCTACTTAAAAAAAATTAACAAAGCAAGAAATAGGACACATAAAACAGAAACAGAAATACATAAAGGGAAAAACAGAACCAAAGTGAACTTCTATAAATGAAATATATAGTCATGCAAATATATAAAGATGGTCAGACTGGGCATTCCACAACAATTCATGGCCCCGCTCCAGTTTGGGGGGAGAGACACTTTCCCCCTTAGCTGCACCTCAAGACGACCTTGGTGCCTCGCCGCCTCACCTACCTCACAAGGACCCTATTGTACTGCCCGTGAACCTGGTGACAGGTGTGCTGGGAATTCAGTCAGAAATGCAGTGAGGACACACCTGTGCTGGGATCGCGATAATTCATGCTTTGTTTCTCTGCCCTCTGTAATCTCTTAAATCTCCCCCAGCTACTGCTGAAAGCATTCCCACAAAACTGCAGTCAAGAAAGAAAACTCTGGGAGGGAAAGACAAGTCTGCACTGGCTGGGAAATGCGTTCTGAGTGCTCTGAGCCCCCTGTGAGCACAGGCCGTGAAACAATGGTAATCTGGAGCCCGAGCCCCACCTCTCTCGGCTGAGAACTTGACCTTCCCAGAGAGCAGTGTTCCTGTTACCAGATTCGTATTTTAAGCCCAGAGCAGCTCAGTGTCAACACTACCATTAACCGTGATCTGCAGAGTCACCAGGGCTTCTGGTAGGAATGCAAAACAAAGACAACGACATAGGAACGTTGCAGGTCCAGTCCACAGGAGATGAACTTTGGCAGACGAAGAAAACCACATATGAAAGTCGGGGAAGGTGTAAATTAAGAACAACCAGGCTGCAGGGGTTGCTTCCTAAGTGGTAAATCACCTGCACCCCGTTCCCCCACTAAACTTAACCCCTCGCCATCTGGCTGCTTTCTGCTCCCTATGGCTCAAATCGCTTCCCCCAGGGTCAGACAAGTCCTTACTGTATTAGCAAATCCAGGAGCAGCCTCTACACCTTTCCAGTCCTCTGCTCGCAGCACTGTTGGACACTGGTGACTGCTTCCATGTCCCTGGAAAACAGCCCCTCCCTGGGTTCTGCCCGCACCACGGGTCTGCTTCCCCTGGTCTCAGACAACTGTGTGACCTTGAGCAAGTTCTCCAAGTCTCTCCCTCTTTAGTGGGAAAGCAGAGAAGACACCACCTACCCTATCTTCCTACGGTGTCGTGGTAAGACTGGAGGGCAATAATGAGCGTGAGAGTGCCCTTAAAAAGAGAATGCTAGGTGGGGCGCCTGGGTGGGTCAGTCAGTTAAGTGTCTGCCTTCGGCTCGGATCCTGATCCCAGGGTCCTGCGATCAAGCCCCACATCTGGCTCTCTGCTCTGCGGGGAGTCAGCTGCTCTCTCTCCCTCTGCCTCCCCCCACCACCCCAGTTTGTGCGCGCTCTCTCACTCTCTCTCTCTAGCTCACTCTCTCCCAAATAAATAAATAAAATCTTTACATATATATATAATCAATATATACATAAAAAAGTAACAAGAATTCCTT
The DNA here is from genome assembly GCF_024610735.1 of Ursus americanus. Taxonomy (NCBI): domain Eukaryota; kingdom Metazoa; phylum Chordata; class Mammalia; order Carnivora; family Ursidae; genus Ursus; species Ursus americanus. The sequence goes on along the minus strand of NC_142138.1, from coordinate 71,456,011 downwards.
AATATAATGTTCAAATGTCCCCCAACCATCTCATGAAGGTATTTTCTTTGTTTGCACGAATTAGAATAAAATAAGTTCCCCTTAGTGCAAGTGATTGATACGTATCTTACAGCTCTCTTACTCTGCAGTCTCTCTCTCCTTTTTCCTCCCTGTCCCTTGCTATTTATTTATTGAAGAAACAAGTTCAGTTGTCTTGTAAGATTTCTCATAGTCTTTTGCTAATATAGTCCTGTGTTCATGTTTAATGCGTTCCTCTTCTTCTATACTTTCTAAAAATTAGAATTAGATCTGAAGCTTGATCAGACTCAGGTGCGAGTTTTTGGCTAAGAATACTTCAGAGCCGATGTGTGCTTTCATCAGGATTCTCAGAGCATCTATTTGCTTCTCCTTTGTGAGGTCACTAATGTTCACTGATGCTCATTATCCCAACCTATTATTTCACTAGGAGTTGCAAAATCAAAATAGTTTTATTCTATTCATTTTTAGTTATGATGCTTTTAAAAAGAGAAACTCTTCATCAACTATTTGGTTATCCTAAAGAACAGTTTACATAGGAACAGCAGGGTAAATCTGGATTCTTCCCCTTTATTTACCAGTTCTCAAAGTAGCAGTTGGTTCCCAAGTGTGATACTGTGATTTACAATGAGAGATATGTATTTGGTCTTTGTCCCTATTTCTGGCACAGAGCTCCTTAAACTCTTGGAATTAGTCTTCTGTTGCGGAACTGAGGAGAATTTTGGAAAGCTCCTGAGGATGGGGCTGGTTACCAGGGGAACCAACCGTGTGACTGACCAACTGGAACTTTCAGTCCAGACCCCTGACCTCCAGGGATGGGACAGGGGCTACAGATTGAGTCCAGTCACCAATGGCCAATGAGTTCATCAATCATGCCTACGGAGTGAAACCTCCACAAAACCCCAGAAAGACAGAGTTCAGAGAGCTTCTGGGTTGCTGACTGAACACATGCAGATGCAGGGAAAGTGACCCTCCCAGAGAGCATGGAAGCTCTGAGCCTCTTCTCACATACTTTGCTGGATGCGTCTCTGCCATCTGGCTGTTCCTGATTTACGTGTACCTTTTATAATAAACCAATAACCTAGTAAGTAAAATGTTCCTCTGAGCTTTGTGAGCCACTCTAGCAAATTAATTGAACCTGGGGAGGGGGCTGTTGGAACTTCCGATCTCCAGCCAGTTGACCAGAAGCACAGGTGGCCCCCTGGACTTACAATTGGCTCTGAAGTTGGGGGATGGGCAGTCTTGTAGGACTGAGCCATTAACCTGTGGGTCCCGTGCCACCTCCAAGGAGACAGGGTCAGAATTCAGCTAAATTGTATCACACCCAGCTAGTGTCAGAGAATTCCTTGGTGGTATGGGAGAAAAAAACCCACACATTATAGTTGGTTGCAGAATCATTACCCAGCATTCTCTAAAAGTGAGCAATGAGATCATTTTGTTATTTAGTTTCATTATTAACTCATGGATTTAAGCATATTTAGTGTGTTTCAGTTATGTTCTTGATGTTCATATTATTCCCTGTTTAGCCCATGGGAGCTCCTTTGAGTTGGGTCCCTTTTGACATGCCTCCGGTAGTCTTTGATAACATCCTTGCTTTCTGGTCTAAGGTGTTCCTGGCTCATCTTGTACATTTCCTGCACCAGACCTTTCTTCAAGGACCCCCTTCTTACTTCTAGTAATGCCTCTCACTCTTCGTTTCCCTTGCCGGCTCTTCTCCCTGTGCCTTAACTGTGGTCATTGCCAGACTCCGTCTTTGACCGTCTCCTCTTATGTCCCTATAATCTCTCCCATTGGTGAAAGTCTAACCAGTAATGCTTCAGCCAGAACTCCATGCTGGTCTATACTTTCACATCCTAACAAGAACAAGCTCCTCAACCTGGCTGGACCTCCACTGCCTCTGCACCTTTGACATTTCTCCCTTCACATGGAATTCCAATTTGACATAATTCAACGTAAATTTATCGAGAGTCTTCTATGTCCTAAGTGTTGTACCTCACTGTTGATGTCGGCAGTACTAATGGTGATAGCTAGTAACTTATGGAGCACTTATTACATGCCGTCCACTAAGTTTTACATACATTATCTATTCTATTCCTTTAATAATCCTATAAGCTCAATTATTAACGCCTATTTTACAGAGGTGGAAACTAAGGTACAGAGAGCATCAGAACTTTTCCCAAGTCTCACAGCAAATAGTGAAGAGACAAGGCCAGGTTGGCCTGACTCCAGGTGATGGTTAATACTATGCGTCAACTTGACTTGGGAAAGGGGTACTCAGAAAGCTGGTAATACATGATTTCTGGGTGTCAGTGAGTGTATTTTCAGAAGAGATTAGCATTAGAATTGATAGACTGAGTAAAGCAAATGGTCCTTCCCACTGTGGGGTCAGCATCATCTAATCTGTTGCGATCCCAAATAGAACAAAAAGGCAGAGGACGGGAGAATTTGTCCTCTTTCTGTTTGAACCAAAACCCCCATCGTCTCCTGCCCTTGGACACCGACACCTGCTTCTTGAGCTTTCAGATTCAGATGGGGCTTACATCATCAGCCCTCCAGATGCTCAGGCCTTTGGACTTGCACTGAATTATACCACCAGCTCTCCTGGCTCCCCAGCTAGCAGACAGCAGGTAGTGGGACTGCTCGGCCTCCATCCCCTCTTGAGCAGGTTTCTACAACAAACCCCCTCTTGCTTCTGTTTCTCCAGAGAACCCTACTACTTTCCAAAACCCTATCTTCACTGCCACGCCATGCATCGTTCCTCTCCTCTCTGTGTGGACTAGTCCCACAAATCCTACGGACTTTACCTCAGTTCTCACGTCTGCCAAAAGCCCACACCCATTCCGATCAGCATGGCTCTCCCTCTCCTCTGAACTCCTGCACCACCAAGAAACACTTGCGAACACACTGCCATGCATCTTTGCCCCACTCCTGCTGCAGGTTCTGATTCCCCGGGCCTGGGGCACAGCCCGAGTTTCTGCCTTTCTAACGAGCTTCCCAGGGCCGCCCCAGCTGCTGATCCATGGGCCACACTTTAAGTAGCCAGGGCTTAACAGACATGTCCACATACCTTCATCGAGTGTATTTTCCAAAACGTGATCAATGGTTACCTCTGGATGCTCCTCTTTTTCTTTATATTTCTGTATTTTCCATTTTTCTATCAAAGGATACAGATCACTTTTGTCATCAGACATACATAAGTATTGAACTTTCAGCATTCCTTACAGTATTCCAAATAAAGTTCAAGTTTCTTCCCTCAGCACTGGAGGCTGTTTGTGACCTGGCCCTTCAGGGATCCCATGTCCTGATCTCCCGCAACCTCCAAACACACACGCTTATAACCACCGAACCCTCCAGATTACCTATTATTTCTCCAGGTGTCCCTTCCTTACTCCCTCCCTCCCCCACCTTCCTCACCTGGGTAGCTCAGACTCCACCTCCAGATTAGCCTCGAGTGGCCTCCCCTGCAAGAAGCCTCCCCTATCTCCCCCACCTCTCCTCTCTGCTCTGCTCTCCAGCAACAACCAAGGGCACCTCGGCCATGACGCTGTTCACCTTTACGTGTTGTTTTGTCTGCCTGCCCTGCTAGACTGGGATTCCCGAAGGCAGAGACAATGTCTTTATTTCTGTTTCCACAGCATCTAGACAGTGTCAGGCATAAAGTTGGCACTCAATAACTTTCTGAATGAATATACCAGAACGATCTATAAAATGTAATGAGTTTCCCAAATATTGGTTATTGTTATCCTCACTTTGAAAATGAACGGCTTCAGAGAGGTGAAGTGACTTGCCCTAGGTCTCAAAGCTAATCAGTGGGAAAGCCTGAATTCAAACCTCATTTTTCTAATCCTCTTTCGACTTCACCACAGCTGCTACCATTAAATATTCACAAGGAAAAAACAATGTTACCATGGGTTGCGTCAAGTTGATGGACAGCTGTCTCATACCGGAAGTTTTTCTGTCATTAATAGACCTTGATGACACATCTACCGTTAACTTTTAAGAACAGATGAAGCTGAGAAGCATGAATGTGTTTTAAAACACGAAGGGCTTTAACTCATATTTGCTAGAATAGGTGACAGATATTAAATCAGATTTTTCACAAAGAGAAGGTGGGCACACTCAAGCTGAGCTGGGCTGTGGGGGCTTTCCCTGCAGTCCATCCTCAGGTGTCCCAGCGGGTTCTTAAGCGAAGGGCACGTGGCTCCGAGCCAGAGCCGCTGTCCCCAGCAGCCTGTGTTGACCAGCGATTTACACTCCCTGCCAACATCCTCCGTATTCTGCTCAGATGACACAATACACCAAGACAAATCTCTGTCCCCAAGGAACCTACAGGCCCTGACGGACACAAACAACCACACAAACAATTTCTACACCCTGTGATAAGGGCCATGGGGTGCTAAGGGAGGCCCGAAGACCAACATCCAGCCCTGCAGGGGGAGGATTCAGGGAGGTTTCATGATGAAATGACATCGGACCAGAACCTTGAGGGTGCCTGGCTCTGCAATCAGCCAGTACTTCCACCCTCTGACCTCCCTTCACTGTTTTCCCTCACAGCCTGTGTCCTCCCCTGCAGCACGAATTCCTCTCAAGGACAAGGAATTGCTGCCTTCATCCCTGCATTCCCTGAAGCACCTAGCCCAGCAGCTACGTCCTGCTTTCCAAATCCCAGTATGATGCTGTCGTCGCTGGGCTGAGCCTGGCCAGGAAAACCTCTGTGGGCACCAGGCATCCTTCCAGGACCCCAGCCTGACCACCAGCATGTGCAGGAAGCCATGGGGCCCTGTCCAGGGAAGCAGGCTCCGTGCAGCGACAACTGGGAAAGCCAGTGTCTACACACTCTCCCAAGTCACCATGCCAGGGGTAGGTCCAACAATTTGAGACTAATCAAAAGTAGGTCATTTCCACCTGGAACCCCACTAGCACCTTGTTCAGCACCTTCCTCCCCAACCAGTGTCTCCTCCCTGCGTTTGGCAGGCACCACAGTGATACAGGTGCCCAGGCTGGAAAATTTCAGGTGGTTGTGCTCCTTCCTCCTCCTCAGGTCCCCAGCTCAGTGGGGAAGCCCCGCAGATTCTTCCTGAACATTTTTCTCAAATCTGTACCCTCCTGCCCACTGTCACCGCCGTCATTCGAATTGAGGCCTGCATCATCCCCACCACCATCTCCTGGCTCCCACTCTCCCTGCTCCAGTTGGCTACTCTGGCTTCTGTGGTTTAATTGTGTCTCCAATTTAAATCTTTAGCCTGGAGTTCAAGCTAGTCCTTCCCCCAACCCAAGCCTTTTTCCAGCTGTACTTACTGTTTCTCCAAATGTGTCCTGACATTCGCCCCTCTGTGGTTCTATTCCTGTTAACCCCGTGGACTGCCCTCCCCTCTGATTGTTCCAAGTGCCACATCAATGCCTGTCAGAGGGGACAGCACCCAACCTTCAAGGCTCACTTCAAACCCTGCATCTCCCATGAAGTTATTCCTAAGGGTCCTAGCCAACAGGGAGGCGACCATTCTGAACCCCACTGGTCTTACTGTCTGCACTTGCGCAACACTGACCACAGACAGGACCTCCTATCAGAACTATTCGTGAACACCGCCTAGGTTCTGGTTACACTCTGAAGCAGCTAGCCGTCCTCGTTGTTGCTCTACCCAAAGAAAGGGAGAGCCGGCTGGCGGCAAGAGCAAGGCTCCGAGACTAGGCTTAGTGGGGTTCTGACAGGGCCATAATATGCCCTCAGGTAAGTTATTTAATCTCGCTGCGATTCTGTTCCTCATCTGCAGACAGACTCAACATCCATCATATAGGGTGTCTGGGAGACTAGAGATGATATATGCAAACCACAGTGGCTTATAATGACCATAATCAATCCGAAACACTTCTTGAGGTGACTACACAGAACAGACTATTGCAGACTATAGAACTATCATGTCAACTCTTTAAAAGATTTTATTTATTTGTTTGTCGGAGAAAGAGAGAGCACAAGCAGGAGGAGCAGCAGGCAGAGGGAGAAGCAGGCTTCCCGCCGAGCAAGGAACCCGATGCGGGACTCGATCCAGGACCCTGGGATCATGACCTGAGCCAAAGGTGGAAGCTTAACCCACTGAGCGAAACTTGGATTACATTTCTCTTCCTACGATATGACCAGTATAGACCTCAAAGATGCCCCTATTGATTACCGGCAAGCACATTCTCCAACAACTAGGCACTCTGGATATTTTGCTCAAAACAGTTAGAATGAATTACTTAAAAGCCAACCAATCAAACTGGTTGAATTCTATGCCCTATTTGAGGTTTTGATCACTATGGCATCAAGCACTACTTTAACCTAAATCTCTACTTTCGGACGCCCGAGTGGCTCAGTCAGTTGAGCGTCTGCCTGCGTATGCTTGGGTCACGATCCCAGGGCCCTAGAACTGAGTCTCACATTGGGCTCCTTGCTCAGCAGGGAGCCTGCTTCTCTCTCTGCCTGCCGCTCCCCCTGCTTGTGCTCTCTCTCTCTCTGATAAATAAATAACATCTTTTTAAAAAATAATGAAATAAAATAAATCTCAACTTTCACTTTTTGTTTGTTTTTTGTTTTTCTGGGTTTTTTGCCTCTCTTACATGGAAATTACTGTTCCCACAACCCCAGCCCTGAGAAATACTACCAAAGGCATGGGCTAATAGGGCAGGGTACCAACCTAAATCACAGCCTCCATCTCAAGCCAACTGGGTAAACTCCCCAGCCCCATATTCACTCCTGGGGTGCCTTGAGCAAGGCTTCCTGCCCCTTATCCTCCTGAGGCCGCAAGGAAGAAAGCCAACACCACAGCAGAGCTACTCACGCCACAGCCACCAGAGGGTCCCACAGCATTAGCTAGGAAGCAAGGACACACCCTCTCCCGGAGCGAATCCCTGCGGGCGCCCCACTGCGCTTCCCCTTGCTTCCAGCCGGGAAACAGGATTGCCAGGAAACCCCGGAGCTAGCTGCACACTGATGCTGTTGAGGCATCAGTTCTTTTTTTTTTATTTTTTTTAATTTTTTGATGTAAAGTTCGATGATTCATTAGTTGTGTATAACACCCAGTGCACCATGCAATACGTGCCCTCCTTACTACCCATCACCAGCCTATCCCATTCCCCCACCCCCTCCCCTCTGAGGCCCTCAGTTTGTTTCTCAGAGTCCATAGTCTGACCAAGCAGCCAGCTTTTGTTTTTTTGTGGGGCTTTCTTTTTTTTTTTTTAGATTTATGTATTTATTTGAGAGAGAGAGAGAGAGAGAGCACCCACAGGGGGAGGGGCAGGGAGAGAGAAACTTCAGCAGACTCCTCGCTGAGCTCTGAGCCGGAGGCTGGGCTCGGTCTCGCAACCCCGAAATCACTACCCTCCGAGATCATGACCTGAGCCAGCTGAAACCAAGAGTCGGACTTTCAACCGACCGTGCCACTCAGGGGCCCCCTAAGCAGCCGGCTTTTCACAAAGGGTTCGACTCACCAGGGCCCCATAGGTCTGAGCCCTCCCCAGCTACATTCCAGTACCGCCAACGAACACGCGGTCTCTGTGGCTCAAACAACTTGTTTTCACAGAGCCCCCAGAATTTCTGCCTGGAGCACCACTTGCTCTCCAGTGTTAGTAGAGGAGAAGGAGCTGCATGTGAGACTGGCAGATCATAGCTGAGAAGGAGCCCCTCCCCTGCAGCGTTCGCCCCAGCACCCAGCATTCTTGGGGTTCAGACAAGCTGCTGCTCTATTACGTAACTCAAAGTACAGGGTCTTTTTTGCTTCCTCCTTGCAAGAGACCAGGGAAATCAGAGTCTCTCGTGACAAGAAAAATGGAAAAGGAAAGCTAAAATTTCCAGATTTTTCTTTGTTGCCCACCCCAATCCATAACACCAAGTGGATTCACAAACTTTTTTTTTTTTTAAGATTTTTTATTTATTTGAGAGAGAGAAAGGGGAAGGGGCAAAGGGAGAGAGAGAGAGAGAGAATCTTTTTTTTTTAATGATTTTTTATTATATTATGTTAGTCACCATACAGTACATCCCCGGTTTCCGATGTAAGGCTCGATGATTCATTAGTTGCGTATAACACCCAGTGCACCATGCAATACGTGCCCTCCTTACTACCCATCACCGGTCTATCCCATTCCCCCACCCCCCTCCGCTCTGTAGCCCTCAGTTTGTTTCTCATAGTCCATAGTCTCTCATGTTTCATTCCCCCTTCTGATCACCCCCCCTTTCTTTATCCCTTTCTTCGCCTACCGATCATCCTAGTTCTTATGTTCCATAGATGAGAGAAACCATATGATAATTGTCTTTCTCTGCTTGACTTATTTCACTTAGCATTAAAGAGAGAGAATCTTAAGCAAACTCTGCGCTGAGCCCAGAGCCTGACTTGGGGCTGGATCTCACAACCCTAAGATCACCACCCAAGCCGAAACCAAGACTCAGATGCCTAACCGACTGTGCCAACCAGGTGCCCCAGATTCACTTATAACAGATTTTCATTCAGGTTTTGATTGTCTCTTCTGGAGTATTTACTAAGAGACTGGAATATCCAGGAAAATACTTCTAAATTCTAAGACCTGGGGCTCCTGGGTGAATCAGTGGATTAAGCGTCTGCCTTCGGCTCAGGTCATGATCTCGGGGTTCTGGGATAGAGCCCTGTGTCCAGTTCTCTGCTTAGCAGGGAGTCTGCTTCTCCCTCTCCCTCTGCGCTCGCTCTCCCTCTCTCAACTAATAAAATCTTTTAAAAAACACTAATAATAACTGCAAGACCTTAAGGGGCTGGTTCCTACCATCAGGATGACTGCACATAAATCACCTCATATAATTCCCATAATAATTACCCCCCAGGATAGAAATTTAAGGGATTTTATAGATGAGGAAACAGAGCATAGAGACTCACCCGCCCGTGGCACAAAGCAATCCTGCAGCAGAGCCAGGATTCAATACAGGCCCATCCAGCTTAACCCACCTCCACTTAATATTAATTATGGTTGACATGAGTGTGGCACTTACAATGTGCCAGGCACTCAGCTAAGCATTTACATGCATTTTCTCATTTATATTCACAACATCCCTGTGAGGCAGGCACTAAGATCAAGTCCCTTTTCCAAATGAGAAAACTAAACTTTGGAAAGGTTAGGTGACATATGCGAGATCACACAGCTAATGAGAGGCCCAGAAACAGGATCCACCTCAAGTCTGTGCTCTTCACCACCATGTTGAGATACAGCAGATGGTGCCTTCTACCTCATGTCCTGTCACCCTCCCCTCTGCTCCCCATGCTGAAGCCCAAGGATGGCTTTTCAATTCCCCTGCCCACCTCCCGGTCTCGGCACTTGCTTTTCCCTCCACAGGGAAAGCTTCCTCCTGGCCCTGCTCTATGTGCAACCGTAGCACCTCCTTGTTCTCTAAGCCTTCAGTATACTCTTCCATGACTTTTTTTAAAGATTTTATTCATTTATTTGCCAGAGAGAGAGAGAGAGAGAGAGAGAGGCGCGCACACAAGCATGGGGGAGGAGCATTAGAGAGAGAAGCAGACTCCCCGCTGAGCGGGGAGCCCGATGCGGGACTCGATCCCAGGACCCTGGGATCATGACCTGTGCTGAAGGCAGATGCTTAACCCACTGAGCCACCCAGGCGTCCCTCTTCCCTGACTTTTTACCTAAGACACATCCCCTTCAATTTTTCTGTCATTCAGACTCCTGTTTGTCCCATCATGGCCCTCATTACAACCTACCACAATTTTTATATTAGTTTAGTTTCCCCTTTACCTGTATTTTGTCTTTCCCATTAGAATGTAAGGCCTCGGAAATGTGTGTCTTGGTCACTGACATAGCAAGTACCCAGACCATACCACGTATTGGAAGGTGCTCAGTAAAAAAAAAAAAAAAAAAAAATTTAAAGTGCTCAGTGAATATCTGAGAGATAATCATTGGAATTTGCAGCTCACTTATAGAAGAAGCAGGGAGTTTCCACTCCCAAGCTAAGAGTTCTGTGTTTAAAAGGAAGGAAGGAAGGGAGAAAGACACAAGCTACAGTCCTTCAGCTTTTCCTGTCCCAAAAGATAAGTTACCATAGCAAATACATAGCCTCTATGGAACCCTCCAGCGCCCTGGAGGGAAGACGAAATCACACACCACAGACTTTAAGCCACGGGAACAGCCCCGCTTGGCCTCCCTAGAGCTTCTGGTTCACAGAGGAAGGGACCAAACGGAAGCTGGGTCGCTGTGCAGACCATGGTCACTCATGGTCACTCGCTGGTTCGTTTTTTTCTGACAACCCAGAAGATTGGTGTCTGTCCCCACTTTGCCCAGAAGGAGACTCAAGTTCACAGTGCTGTGATGACCTGCCCAGAGCCTGGCAGCTGGGAAGGGGGATAGCCACTCATATTCCTTTAACATTCTTCAGTGACTCCCTGTTACCTTCAAAAACAAGCTCCAAACTCCTTAGGAGAGTATCTCAGGTACCCCAGGAAAGGCATCGCCTCTCGGGACTGGGGCCGTTCCTGGGATAGAAACACTACTCCACAATTCCTTGCTCTGGCGCATGCTTGTCCCTCCTGTCCACCCCCACACAGGACAAGCCCTCCTTGTCCTTTAAGATTTCGGATAGGAATCTATCCTGAGAAAATACATAGGCGGGCAAAGATGTTTATTCAAAAGTAGTCCTGTTGTATACCGTTATAACGTAGGCAGTAAAAACGAAAAACTGGTACCAACCTAAATGTCCTATTTCTCTGTTTAGGGTGTACTAGTATAGCCACTTTTGGGGGGTTGTTGTTTTGTTTTGTTTTGTTTTCTGGATTGCCAGCAGCTAGTCTTGACCGGGCAACTCTACATTCGTGGTTTCCAGCCGAAGTGCCGTGGAAGACTGGGGGACTCCTTACCAGGGCCCCTCACTGACAGAGACAATTTCCACTTGCGACAGCTACAATTCACACCAGTAGCACAATTTCTGGGCACACAGCATGTGGAGCTAGGCTGCCCGCAGTTTCTGTGTGCTGCAGGCACAACCTGATACACGTGAAGAAACAAAGACGGTGTCTGTCTTCGCCAGACCTGGGAGAACTGCGCCTCCTGAGTATCCGAGAGAGTCTTAGGGAGGAAAGCTGGCTCGACTCTCCCAGCGCGACCGGTAGGATCGTGTAATTCCCACACGCCAGACTGAACCTTGCTGAGCGTGCTGCCAGCATTACTAGCACTCGAAAGAATGCCATTCTACCTGTCAGGGTTATGCCGTACCAAGTAAACCCCAAATCCCCCAGTTCTCTCTCACCCACCTAACTATTCCAGGGAAGCCGTGCCTGGCTAGCAGGTGGTTTTCCTCCCCTCAGTGATTCTGTAGCTCGGGCCCCTTCCAGCTGTGATTCGTCCAACCCTAAAGCCTCAGCGTCTCTGCCATGGAAAGAAAAAATGTGGTAAAGTCACCTCTTAACCAATTTGGTGGACAAGTGACACACGTCACTTCCAGTTCCATTCGGCAGTGACTAGTCAGAGTCCCACTTAAGTGCATGATTCCTGGCCGAGCAGCTACAGGGAGCCACTCCTCTCCACTCCGATGGGACGAACACACATTTCTGGCAAACAGGCCGCCCTCTGAGCGGCAGCTACAAAGCCCAAAAAGTTAAGAACCACCAGCTAACGGGTTTTGTTTCCACACTGAGAAGAGGACAACTCCCACTGTTGCCGTGGTCGTGGAACAATGCCCCCTGCTCCCAGGATTTAGTACACCAGAACATACCACAGACCCGCTGGAGAGCTTCAACATTGCCTTCTCTTCACTCCGGGGACCACACTGAGTCAGGCCTCTGTTCCCATTCCTTGGATGGCTCTTAACCTAAAAAATAAACTGCCAGTCATTTTACCAGCAAATATGGGTTTATCTGGGAACAGCAGAGAATTACAAACTGGGACAAGCAAACGTAGGCAAGCCAGAACAAAAGAGGACTGCTCCTTTATAGAGGAAATTGGAAGTTCACAGGCACGGTTATAAACATCAAGTCCATTCAAGTAAACTGGAAATGTGAAGGGTAGTGGCTTTTCATTGGCTGAGTTGTGACCGTCTCTCATTGGCTGGACTGTACTAGAAAGCCTTCCTCCCTCCCACCTGGATAGTAAAGTAGTATCCACCAGCAAGGTCCCTCCCTTCCTGTTGGGTCTGCAATTGATGAGTGCTAGCATATGAGAGCTCCCCCTGCTGGCTTAGTGACTCCATTTTAAACAAGATTCTCTCACTGATTTTCACAGGGCCATTCTGTCTGTTCCTTTCCGCACAAATTCCCTTCCGCTTGCTACTCTACCATCCTTGCTGGGCAGCTCTGGCTCAGGCACTGCTGCCTGATCCGATTGGTTGTCACTAGGGAAACAGAGCTGGCTCCACTGTATGCATGTGGTTTACCAGGCAAAACTACTTTCTCAAGGAAGAACTGCCTGGGGGCGCCTGAGTGGCTCAGTAGGTTGGGAGTTGGCCTGCAGCTCAGGTCATGACCCCAGGGTCCTGGGAGAGAGTCCTGCGACCGACTCCCTGCTCAACAGGGAGTCTGCTTCTCCCTCCCCTTCTACCTGCCACTCCCCCTGCTTGTGCTCTCCCTCTCTCTCTCTCACTCTGTCAAATAAATAAACAAAATCTTTAAAAAGAAAAAAAAAGAAAGAACTGCCTGGCACAACCTCTTCTAGAGGGAGATTATAAGCATGGCAGGTACTTGGGACTTTATGGGCCAGAACAAAATCGTAAAAAACTGCACAAAGGCAGAGACAGCAGCCATCCTACTGACCATTTTCACCACTGCATCCTCAGCACTTAACAGGGTTTCAGAAACCCAGTTCCCTCCGTCTTTGGAGCCACAGCTGCTAGGACCCGGGAGGCCTCAGAGTCTGGTACCAGCAACCAGAAGAAGGCAGTAGAGAAGCTACAGTGTAGCTGAATAGGGGGAAAAAGTATGAGTGAATGAATAAGCATGTTCTTGATAAATACTTAATGACAGAAAACAGTAAAAAGAGAAAGAAAAAAGGAGATAAAAGATAAAGTATTATGGAACAAAAATAGAACACATAATTCTATAATCAGTGCGATCACAATTTAGAAATCCCACATCAAAAGCAAAAAAAAAAAATTACTTATTTTTGACAATCTTCGGCGCTTCCTACCCCTTCACTAAATAACTACCACCCGACCCACCAATGGATTTAATAGCAGCTGTCACAGTGGCTACTGTTCACCAGTTCAGGCTGATGTCTGACTGCTCTTCAAGGAAGAGTGGGTGTGCTCCTTGGCTACGGGAGGCGCTGAGTTCTTCCTTCCTAACGCATTGCATCTGGAGCTTTTTCTTTGCCGCCCACTTTTCTGGCAGCAAGTTGTATGTTTGGGGAGAGGTGGGACAGCAGCCTGGACCCAGATCCATTGCCTCAACTCCTTTTATCTGAATTCTCTTTAGGGATCAAATTTGAGAATGCCCTCTGGGTTCAATTTTTTTAAATACCCCTCTGTCCCCTCCACAAATCCCCAAATTACAAATGCACACACGCACACACACACACCAGATGTATAAGAAGACTAGAAAACAGAGAAGTGTTTATCTTTGGTTCATAGGTTTACAAATAATTGTATTTTCTCTTCCATACATTGGTATATTTTCCAAACCTATAATAAGAATGTAAGTTTTTTTACAATCAGGTTTAAAAGTCACAATAAGTGTCATTGTTATTTTTAAAACATCGACCAAATGTTGCCTCCTCCAGGAATTGCTCTGTCAACATTCTCGAAGTATCCCCTAGTGTCCTCTACCATTCACTGGGGGCACCGGATTTTAATGGTTCGCTTATCTATCTTCCAACAAGATTTGAAGCTCTTTGAGGGAAGAAACTGAATCCCCAGGGCCTGCCACATATACTGAGTATTCCTAAAGGTTTGTGGATCAAATGAAGAAATCAAGTAAGCAAGCATATACAAACTCAGGTGCTCTCAATCTAAATCCAGTTTCATCTTCCCTGGGACTAACGGGATCCAGGATTTTCTCCACCCTTGACTATAACCTGGGGACTGGGAAAAACTTGGGAAGCATATGGCAAGATTTTGAAGAACTCCCCCGTGAACAGTCACCACCAGGGTTGCAGGATCCCAGCATGAGTGAGAACTGAAATCCAAACTGGGTTTTCCTAGCAAGAGCCAAGTTTAGTCACATGGTAGCACTTGGAGGATTCCCCGAGTCTGCTCATTCCTTTAGGATCACTCACTCCACTCCTCCCAGGACCTCCCCTGGGAACAAAGGAAAACCCAGGACTTGGGACTGGGCGCTTTTCCACCAACAGCTGCTAGTAGTTTGCATTTAACCCTAAACAGCAGTTAAAAGAAATGGGGGGAGGAGGGAAACACTGTGCATCCAGTAGAAACACAGGTTTTCTCTAAATTTCTTCCAGAAATTTCTCCTAAAGCATTTCGAGAACCAAACAGGCCAGTTACAGAACAAAAAGGAGGCTTAGGAACTTTGGTCTCAACGATGTCAACTACAACTGAAGAGGAACTATCCACCACGTGAAGCCTTACACACTGAGGGTCAATCCCTTGTTCCACAAAGGATCTGCGTGGGAGCCACCAAGCCCACAGCACCCTCCACCCGCACCCTGCGGGGCAGGCTTAGGCAGGGAACGGGCTTCTCCGCCAGCTGTAGGCTGACAGGGCCACAGGCCACGAAGACCCTCCGGACTGACGTCCAGGCCTAACCTGCGAACACGACGCCTTGGCGGTCGTTAGGACTCCACGTGCCCCTCCCTCCCTGCGGTACCAGAATCTAGGCATTAATTCCTAGACCCGTAGGTTACAGAAGAGCCCCCCACATCTGGTTCTGGGCCAGCGCGCCCCACCCGCAGGACGGCTGGATTCTCTGATTTCCGCGCGCGCTCGCTCTCTAAAACCAAACCCGAGAGGAAGGGCACGGCCCAGGGCGGGGATGCCCTGAAATATTCGAGAGCCCTCGAGTAGGAAGAGACGTTCTCAAGAATGCTGCAGGCGAGGTGAGAGCGGGCGGAGGCCGAGGCGCCGCGGCACGGCCGGGAGGGCGTGTGCCTGCGCCCGGCGTGGGGGGGACAGGAAGAGGAGGGCGGGGGAAGGGGTGGGGTGAGCGCGGCCGGGACAGCGGCCGAGGCTCCTCCCGCCTCCCCCTCCCCCACCCCACCCCACCCCCCACCCCCCGCCCCGTACTAAGGCTCCCAGCCCGCCGCGCTCTGCTCACTGGCCGTGCGTCCCAGCCAGCTAATCGTCCCCGCCGCGCCTCGGGCCAAGGTGAGTTTCGCCCGCCGCTGCCGGGCCGCCCCCAGCCCCGACCTGGCGCCCGGGGAAGCCCCCGCCTCGGCTGCCCGGGCTTCGCGCGGTGTTCTGGGCGCCGGGGGTTGCTGCGTGTCCACTTCTCAGCCCTGGGCCACACCCTGGCGAGGCGGGCAGCGCCCCTGCCCAGATCCTCGCGGACTGGAGGAGGAGCGCTCGTCCTTTATTCCAGCGCCTCGGTGTCGGCGCCCGGCGGCCTCTGCCCTCTCCTCCCTTTCCGTTTCTCCTTACCCCCGCTTTTCCTACTTTTCCACTAGTCTCCCGGGTTATCCGAAACCCCGCTTCTCGCCCCTTCCTGGCTGGCATGTTTCTCTGTGGGCTTCGGCTGCAGGCTGACCTCCGGCCAGTTGTGTGTGGCGTCCTCTGAGCTGGACGGCCCGAGCTGGCCGTGTTGGCAGCTGGCGGATTCCCTTCCTAAAGGGCACTGCTCAGTCCCTCGCCCAAGTGCAGCTGGTTGGGCTTCCTGTTGTCTGTGTTTAGGTCTACTTGTTTTCTTTATAAAGCTTGGCTGGCAGTTGGTGGTGGAGAGGGGAATAGATGAAGGGATTTCCCTACTGAAAGGATTCCCTTCTTGTGATCTTCATTAAACAAGTGGAACTATAAAGAGGGGAAGGGCAGCCTTGATGAAAGACCTCCCAATCCAGGTTAATCTGGCCGGGTGCAATGAGACGAGATAGACTTGCGGGTCGAACCGGGTCACCACTTGAGCTTAGCCAAAGGAATGCTGCTTCCTCCAGCCCTGGACACTGCTAACTGTCCAGTTAGACTCCACCTAACCGGGACTCTGCCAAGTCGGGTGGCTGGAGCTGGTGAGGAAAGCAAGGACAGCCGAACAGCTACAAGCTAGGCAGAAGAGAGCCCTAGGCCAGACTCTGAAATACATCAAGCCCACCCCTCTTCCCTCCCAAGGGGAGCTGGGAACATGGTGCAGGGCCTGGTGAGCACAAAGGACTCCCAGATTCTCCTAGTGCAGGCCTGTGACTCAGCTGTGAGACCATGTGGGTGTGGCCCCCGGATGGTTCCAGATACTTTCTGCAGATGGTTCGGACAGAACACTCCCTGAAGTAGAAGGGGAACTGTGCCATCTCAGAGGGCATTTTCCAAGAGGAAGTGAGTCACACCAGGATTGGCCAGCTATCTGAAGGCGAGGTTTCTTGAGTGATCTGTGGGTGAGGGCAGCAACTGGATTGGCAGGGCCACGGTGAGATGTCCCGTTGTTGGATGGTTGGCCTGTATGCCCCCTGGCAGGCTGCCTCAGCTTGACTTGTGCGGTAGCTCTTCCCGTCAAGATGTTTTCAGCATTTGCTGCAGGTTTCCACCCCCGCCCCCCCTGCAGCTTGAGTTTCAGACTGCTGCTGTGGATCTCTATGGCCTGTGCTTCGGGGAGGCCGGGCTCATGGAAACACCGTGACAGTGATCTTGGCCTCCAGCATGTTTCAGCAAACTTCAGAAGATAATACCAGAGGGGCGCCTGGGTGGCACAGCGGTTAAGCATCTGCCTTCGGCTCAGGGCATGATCCCGGCGTTGTGGGATCGAGCCCCACATCAGGCTCCTAGCAGAGGAGCCTGCTTCTTCTCTCCCACTCCCCCTGCTTGTGTTCCCTCTTGCTGGCTGTCTCTCTCTGTGTCAAATAAATAAATAAAATCTTTAAAAAAAAAAAAAAAAAAGAAGATAATACCAGAGGCTGGTGCAGAAATGAGTTCATAGAACTCATGTGAGATCTCTTCATCCTTCACTCCTATCCTGTTTCCATTTAGTTGTCTCTCCTCGATGGCATACATGCCTTCCTTGACAGCCAGAAGCTCCTTTCTTCATCGTGGTCCTTGGCCCACCATTTGAAGTTTCTTCTTTCAGTTCTTCCAGTTTTCTTGAGGGTGTACTGGACAAAAAGCATGCTGATTTCTAGGTGATACTCTTCCCTGGCTTTTCTTACAAACAATATCAGATGGTCCCTTTTCCTTCCGTGTCTGACCTTTGACCAGCCTCTCAAGGAGCCACCCCAGTGAAGTCAGACCTTGGGCTGGGTGGAGCTGAGACTGGGTGCCTCCCGGCTTTCCAATGAGAGTTCCAAAAATGTGGCTTTTTTAGAGCACTACCCACTTGGTATGCCCTTGGATACAGCCCAATATTTCAAAGATGAGGGAAACAATGGGATCTTTTCAGGGTTATGATGTATAAATTAGTGCTCTGAGTGCTGGGAAAGCTGGAATGAAGTTTTAGCATCTTTCTTAAGCTTTTCATTTTCCTGGGGACTCAACAATTTAGGAATCTTGTACCGAAAACAAAAAGAATGAATTTGCTTATTTTTTAACAATCTTCAGCACTTCCTACCCCTTCACTAAATAACTACCACCCAACCCACCGATGGATTTAATAGCAGCTGTCACAGTGGCTACTGTTCACCAGTTCAGGCTGATGTCTGACTGCTCTTCAAGGAAGAGTGGGTGTGCTCCTGGGCTACGGGAGGCGCTGAGTTCTTCCTTCCTAACGCATTGCATCTGGAGCTTTTTCTTTGCCGCCCACTTTTTTGGCAGCAAGTTGTATGTTTGGGGAGAGGTGGGACAGCAGCCTGGACCCAGATCCATTGCCTCAACTCATTTTTTCTGAATTCTCTTTAGGGATCAAATTTAAAAAGACCTTCTGTGTTCAATTTTCAAACAACAACAACAACCACCCCCCCCCCTTTTTTTTTTCTTTTCAAAATCTCCAAAGCAAAGGGAAGGAAACCTCAAACACATTTTTAAATAACAGATGTTTGTTTTGACTGACACCCCGCCAATTATTTTCTGGGTGGGCTGTAAGAAAACTAGGGTATGGACAAGACACAGAAGAGCAAAGTAAATCAGACCTCTTGCTCTTTAGAAGTGTCCTTTTTGAAATTACGGTCTGGATCTGGGCATGGGTCCAGAGCAAACATTTGGGATTATTCAGGAGCAGACACTTTTCTAAGGAGGCCTCCTGTTCCCTGCTACTCCCAGGAGAATCAAAATGTACATTATTGTCACTTTCATTCTTACCACTTCATTGAGCAGGCTGTGGGAGGGCAGGGTGTGCAAGGAACCCACAATCTGTGGGGAAAGAATCAGAAACACAATTAGCTAGAATTCAGGATATATTTTTAAATAGTATGCCATTAGCTGGTGAACTCCCCAAAGGCAAGCACCATGGAGAGAGAGCAAGTGAGAGAGAGAGAGAGAGAGAGAGAGAGTGTGTGTGTGTGTGTACGTGTGTGTGTGTGTGCGCGCGCGCGCACCGGCCTAACATCAGGGGCGTGCACAACAGGTGTTCAGTGTAGGACCAGAAGTGGAAAGTTTAATTCCCACCACTGTGACTAACTTTGTGAAGCCCCGAGAGAAAACTACACAGAGAAAGACCACAGAGGCCTGAGCCTCTGTCTTACAGACGTCTTACCCCGGCAAACAGGCAGGGAGGACACACGGACACCAGAATAAAATGACTCCATAAAAACGCAAGAACGACGAGGTAGTCAGTCTGTGGAGCTCGCAGTGAGAGCCAAGACACAAGAAAACAGCAGGCGTGAGAAGAGAAAGAGAAGTCATGTTCAGGGTCTGGCCAGACCTGTTTATCAGGACACGTTTTTTTTCCTGCGCTCATGGAATGTGCTTTCCTTGGTGCCCTGCTGTTGCGTTCCCAGGCAGCCCCTGTGGGCCCCTTCCCCAGCTTCTCCCAGCTTCACATCCTGCTGAGCTCCGAACTAGTGTTTGCAGTCTAGACCTGGGTAGTCACACCTGCACTTCAGGGCCTGCCAAGGGGTTCGTCTGATTTATTCATTCAGTTATTTAGCAAACACACATCGTGTGCTTCATAGATAGACCAGAATAATTCACACTTCTTAACCTAGAGGATCTTAAATCTGAGAGACAGACAGGTGAAAGATTAAATGGATTGAGGTTTCAGGCGCAGGACTAGGTTGTCCTGAGTACGGAGAGGATGCTGCCTCCTCTCAGCCCCAGGCCCCAGGCACCCCAGTGAAAGTGGAGCGAAGGGTGTCACGTGACTGGGGGGGGGGAAGCACCAGATTCAGGTCCCTGAACTGGCTACTTTAGTCACCAATGGTCAGTCCTGCAGCCTGCCCCACCCAAGACTGGAGGGCCGCTGACTCAGTGGCGCAGCAGCTGTACTTGGGGAAGAGCTCCGTGAACAGCTCTAATCACAACTTTTCCCCCTTTTTCCTTCATCCTGCTTTAAAACCAGTGCACTGTCTCCTCCTTCAAAACAGAATAATTTGCTTGTAGCTGTGCTCAGTGCTGTCTGGGTGCTGGTTCCTGATGAGACTGTGGGCATCTCCTCTGGTTTTCAAAGCCATTCACCTCCATGAACTCAGACTCCTGGCTAGTCACTGTTCTGCATTCTTGTTTCAAAGGTCTACCTGACAAATCGGGAATCAGCTGGCTGCTGTACTTACGGCCCATTCGTTAAATAAAACAGAGAGGGGGACGGGAAGATGGGGGACCCAGTGGGGCAGGCTTGTGGCTTCAGAGAGGAAAGCTTCGAAATGAATGGGGACAAGGATGGGACTGGAGTGACCCGAGACCTGAGCGAACGCGGGTTAGACTGGCCTCACTCTCTTGAAGAAGATACTCAGGGGTGGCCAAGATTTCCTGCTTACAACTTACATTTCTTAGAAGTTCCTAAATTAGCTTGTTCTCCTATTATGGGGCCCCTGCCATACTGTGTCCTCTTTCTTACTTCTCTGGCTTTGCTTTTCCCTCTGCTCTGCTCTGTGCAGAAGGTGAACTGGGTGTCTGGCAGCCAGGTCCAATTTTGGCATCTTTGGGAATAAGTTGTGAAGTACCCTACCGCTCTGAGCTTAGACATAGGTTTTTTTTAAACCTGTGGTCACTGACTCCTTTCCTGAGTTATTTCAGAACTGGGGTGGGATCCCACATCTTTCTCTCATAGGTGACTCAGTCGGCTCAGTTCTCTTAAACTGCTGGACTTCCAGAACAATCCAGGCAAGGGCAACTCCATCCAGGAACCGTGGGTTGCCATCTACAACCACTCGGGCTGTGCAGGAAGGGAGGGAAAAGGGTGTGGCTCCCCTGGAATTCATCTCACAGTGGACCTTGAAGCATTGATTTGCTGACTTCTCCAAGAGAACTGCCTTTCAGATGAATCATACCAGATTCCGGTGTATAGCGTTCTCTAGAATTGCACATTCTTTGGCATGCTGGTTCCTGCACTTTTCTGGGGATTAAGGGGATAGAATTTACAATTCATAAGTGTAATTGCTCAATCCCCGCGGTCACCAACTAACTCCACCTTCTCCTCTGTAACAGATAGCATTTAGAAATCTGTGTTGAATACAGATCCGTCAGCAGCAGGAACCAGACTGAAACCATGTTTCTGATTTCTTTGGGCACTCTTCAGCCCGGGAAGGTGCCAGCCTCTCCCTCAGCCTGTGCTCAAAACTGATTCCTGGGACGTGCAGTTTTGGGGGCCTTTTTTATTTATTTTTTTAAAGATTTTTTTTTATTTATTTGACAGAATGAGAGAGAGAGAGAGAGGCGCACAAGCAGGGGGAGCAGCAGGCAGAGAGGGAGAGGGAGAAGCAGGCTCCCCGCTGAGCAGGGAGCCCAATACGGGGCTCAATTCCAGGCCCCTGGGATCATGACCTGAGCCGAAGGCAGATGCTTAACCAACTGAGCCGCCCAGGCTCCCTTTTTTAGGATTTTTTATTTGTTTTTTGTTGTTGTTTGGTTTGGAGTGGGATACTACTGTCTCCATTCAAGTTCACCGGTTTTCTCTCCACTCGCATGATCTTTTTTTTTTTTTTTAAAGATTTTGTTTATTTATTTGACAGAGAGACAGCCAGCGAGAGAAGGAACACAAGCAGGGGGAGTGGGAGAGGAAGAAGCAGGCTCTCAGTGGAGCAGGGAGCCCGATGCTTAGCTCGATCCCAGAACGCCAGGATCACGCCCTGAGCCAAAGGCAGACGCTTAACGACTGAGCCACCCAGGCGCCCCTCCACTAGCATGATCTTAAGTGATGTTAGCCAAAACTACTCTGTTCTGGCCAAAGCATTCCTTCCAATTAAGCCAAAATCCACTGAGCTCCTGTTAAGTACCAGGCACTGGGTCTTGATGTGGCATATGCCTCCAGATCATTATACCTGAATATAATGATCTGACATGTTTCCTTTCCCTCCCTTTAAACACTTTTTTTTTTTAATTTTATTTATTTGTCAGAGAGAGAGCACAAGCAGGAGGAGGGGCAGGCAGAGGGAGAAGCAGGCTTCCCGCTGAGCAAGGAACCTGATGTGGGGCTCCATCCCAGGACCCCGGGATCATGACCCCAGCCCGAGGCAGACACCCAACCAACTGAGCCACCCAGGCGTCCCTAAACACTTTCTGGTGGAAAGTTCTTGCTCTCCCATTGTGCCCCAGACCGACAGCGGCTCTTCTGTGCTTCCTGCCAAAAACCAGGTCCCCAGAAGAGTTAGAGAGATACTGTTACTTGTTCTGGTTCAAGAAACTAGATAATGAGCTTTGGGTAGCTTTGAGAAACTGCATTTTACTACCAGAGATGCAAATGTCTGTACCGCAAGCAGTAACAAGTTCAGACTTTTAGTAAAGAGTACACACCCAGCGGACAAAATTCATTTGTAAGCAGATTTCTATTTTTCTTTTTCTTCTTTTCTTTTTTTTTTTAAGAGAGAGAGCGTGTGCACGTGCATGGCGGTGGGGGTGGGGAGGGAGGCGCATTGCAGAGGGAGAGGGAGAGAGAATCTTAAGACTCTGTGCTGAGTGGGGCCCAATCTCACGATCCTGAGATCACAACCTGAGCCAAAACCAGGAGCCGGACACTCAGCCAACTGCGCCACCCAGGCGCCCTGTGAGCAGGTTTCTAAACCTAGACTCAGACTGAATCAGGTTACCTAGTTAAGCTTGGAGGGTTGAAGTTTTCGATATTAACCAGGCTTGACTGTGTGGGTTGTTCGTATTCAGACATATCTAAGAGTCCCATATACCAGTGCCAAGAGAAAAGTTGAAACCTCTGCTCTTTCGCTAGATGCTTTGTCAGCTAAAAAGACGGACACTGACCTAGCTTTTCCAAGTGATTAGAGTTTGTATTCCTCATTAGGCGATTTATGCAGAATTGGTGGGCAACTAGACAAATTCCTCGTTCAGAGCACCAATACCTGAGGTGCCCATTTCCATCAGCAGGAAGCCCAACGCCTGGGGTGAACTGGGCTTTAGATTCATTGACCATTAGAGCTGGAAGGGGTCACATGAGTGACCTAATCATTCTCCTTCCAGTTACCCACAGAGGACTGGCAATATATGTGGCTTTAAAGGTTATGTAAACTCTTTCTTTACATCTTTTAAAAGGTTTCAATAGACCTCACCAAAATGCCGTCTCAAATGGAACACGCCATGGAAACCATGATGTTCACGTTTCACAAGTTTGCTGGGGATAAAGGCTACTTAACAAAGGAGGACCTGAGAGTGCTCATGGAAAAGGAGTTCCCTGGATTTTTGGAAGTAAGTGCTGAAAGGCCCGGAAAGAGCCAGACACGAACCCCAGTGCTTCTAGCCCTGGTTGCTGTTCCTTCCTCTTTCCATCCCTTCTCTGCGGAGGCCACTAATAGAAAGGTGTCTTTGTTCCTTTACTTATTAAACATTATTGAGTGCCTACTGTTTATGAGATATCGCAGGGAAAGCAGAAGGTAGAGAAGACACAGTCCTCAAGGAGCTTATAATTTGGAGGTGAAATAAGGCTGCACACCCATAACCACAAGATGTCCGTTGAGACAGAGACAGAGAAAAAAGGCCTCTTACCAGAGAGACATCAACCAGGAAGTGGCTGCCTCTGGTCATAAACCTGGCACTGGAGATGCCACATTCTGGTCACATCCACTCTGAGCAATTTGCATCTCTTCTTAAATCCCTTCAGCTAAAGGCTTTTTAAAAATATGTGTCCTGTTCTATAAAGGAACAGTGTCGAGCATCTGCTGCATGAGAGCCAAGCAGGACTCCAGAAATCACTGCTTTCCGCACTGAAAATGCTATGAGAACACGGGAGCATGGCTTGAGTCCCACGGACTGAGGGGCCCATCAGGGCTAGGAGAGGACTCTGCCATCAGCTCAGATACCTCACTCAGGACGTTAGGCCACAAGGCACAGTTGTCCTTTTACATCGTAGGCCCTCAAGACATGGTTGTGGTACTTAACCGAAGGGGAAACGTTGCTTGACAAAATATTAGCATGAAATGCAAGCCCCTCTTTCCCTGCCACTACCGTGGTCATTTGAAAGGATCATTACTGGGGCGCCTGGGTGGCTCAGTCAGTTAAGCAGCTGCCTTTGGCTCAGGTCACGATCCCAGGGTTCTGGGATCGAGCCCCATGTTGAGCCCCATGTCGGGCTCTCCGCTCAGCGGGGGAGCCTACTCCTCCCTCTGCCTCTGCCTGCAGCTCTGCCGGCTTCTGCGCTCGCTCTCTCTGTCAAATAAATAAATAAAATCTTGAAAGAATAAAAGAGAGAGAAAGAAAGAAAGAAAGAAAGAAAGAAAGAAAGAAAGAAAGGAAGGAAGGAAGGAAGGAAGGTTACTGTGCGTGGGGTAGAGAACTGCATCAGCCTCTAATGGGTGAAGGGAGAGGATGTTGAAGGGCTGGGTCCCGTGTCTTGTCATCTGCCTGATGGTTAGCACATTAGTCAAGCCCCTGCCTCCTGCCTCGGTAACCACGGGGTTTCACAGTACGCTCTACTGACATGTCATCAATACCAGTTAAGTCAACAGATACCGGTAGCCCAGCTGTGGGCTCACAGCTGCAGGTACCACAACGCAGCCCCGAAGGAGACAGAAGACGCTTTGCTTTGCTCTTGTCATCCTCTGATAGCAGCCCCAGACAGGAGTTAGAAGATCTGGCTTTGTCCTGACACTGGGCAGGTGGCTCTGGTTTCTGGGCCTCTGTTCCGGCCCCTGTCATTGAGAGGGCTGCACACGATTACTTGCGCTCTCTGTGATGCTTCCAGGCAAGCAGACAGCGCAGGGGCATGTGTTCATCGTAAGCCTGCCCTTCGCACAGAGGCCTTCCCCTCGTACTAAACCCTTGTTAACTGTGCTGTTGCGTAAAATGAGGAGCGGGGATGAACATCACGTGAGACCCAGACTCTCCCCATGAAGGCTTTGTGGCATGAGAAACATGAAGGGCGTACGGAGTTCGGAGCACCGAACACGGTGGCGTCCTATGTTCCAGGCATGGGCCCTAATTCCAGGCACACCCACACTCGCTGCACTGACAAAGCATTTTGTTTTTTGTTTTTTTTTTAAAGATTTTATTTATTTATTCAACAGAGATAGAGACAGCCAGCGAGAGAGGGAACACAAGCAGGGGGAGTGGGAGAGGAAGAAGCAGGCTCCCAGCGGAGGAGCCTGATGTGGGGCTCGATCCCGTAATGCCGGGATCACGCCCTGAGCCAAAGGCAGACGCTTAACCACTGTGCCACCCAGGCGCCCCAAAGTATTTTGTTTCTAAAGTTGACCCTAGTGTCATCTAAATTTGACCACAGCCAGGAAGCTGGGGGTGAGGCCAGAATTAAACCAACCCGAAGTGGAGGCAGCCACACAGAGTGAGTCGTAGTTCATGGCTTAGGATGGAGTTTATTTTCCTCAAGTGGGAAGTGCGGCTGCTTTAGCATAGGGGATTTCTGGGTGCAGTGTGGAAACATCCAGCACACCTGAGACACTGAGTGTGAGTTCCCTCACTCGTGCGCCAAGTCTGTGACATTATGGAGACTTTCCCTGAATGCCCGAACCCTCCAGAGGGCCGCATTTCCCTCCCTGGTTGATGGTCTGGCCTCGTAGGACAGCCACACTTCCCACTTCTGACCGTTCACTAGGAAAGGAGTGATCTGAAACTTAGTCCCTAAATTATCTTACGCGATCTTTTCTTAAGGAGTGTCCTTTTTAAGGATTTGCCCGCGCTATCAGAAATAAACACTCGCTGAGAGAATGTAGGCTGACACTACAAAAAATGGGGAGTTTACGGGGGTTCTTAGGCAGAATCCTGTGATTCTGAAAGTTGTGGAAACGGCTGAACTAGAAACAGAGCAGGTCAGAAGGTCATGCCAGGTTCACAGTGGCAAATGCGGTGGACTGAGAATTCGGAGGAGGCCTGCTCTAGCTTCTCTGCCATGAATCTCCTCTTTCTAGAAATAGGCAGTTCCTAAGACCCCTATAGCCTATGAAAGGATACCACAGGAACCTCTTTCCTCGCTTAATAATATGAATTTACTGAAATGCTCTCTCGAGGCAGAAAAATACATTTAGGTGACCTCCAAAGATCACTTACAACCTAAAACAAGAGTTCAGATAATTGGAAGATGCTATCAATGGTTGTCAGCAGGGCCAATCAGAGAAGTTTGTCACAGTAACCACTGACCGATATTTCTTGCCTTTGTTCTTTTTTTCAGAATCAAAAAGACCCTCTGGCCGTGGACAAAATAATGAAGGACCTAGACCAGTGCCGAGACGGCAGAGTGGGCTTTCAGAGCTTCTTCTCGCTAATCGCTGGGCTCACCATCGCGTGCAATGACTATTTTGTAATACACATGAAGCAGAAGGGAAAGAAGTAGGCAACACTGAGCAACACTCCCGCCCAATGAGAGTTCTCCCGAAGGGTCTCTTACGGAATCTGTCCCACAGCTTCCCCCTGTATAAAGGATTCCATGAGCAGATCGGGACCCTCCAAAAATGAACAAATAAAATCCAGCCCCCATTTGAGAAGCAGAGAAAGAGAAGTCAGATAAGCTTTTGATTTTTATATTGCTTGCATCCTCTTGCCCCCAATAAACAAATTCCTTTTTTAGTTCCTCACTTGAGATGGAATGTTTGTTCCTTCTTCAGAAATGCTTGGTCCCTGCTTCATTCCCCAAGAGCCTGCATGCCCTGGGGCAGCCGGCGCACCACACAGCAGGCAAGACTGGCAAGCGCTCTCCGTTCAGGCTTGGAGCCTGACTTCCCTGGTCGACACGCCCCTGGAGCTGTGTCTAGCTGAGGGACCAAAACTCCAAGGATTAAGAGAAGGCACTTCAAGAATATACCCTAATTTTCTAATTACTGAGCACTGTCTTGTTTAGTTAAGTCAGCCTTTCCAATAAGCTCTTGGAATGCTGAGATGTCAGAGTCCAGTTTTCATGCAGTTTCGGCAAAGTCTCAGGTAAAACTAAGTCCATAAGACGACCGATCGAGAAACCGAGTCTGGTGCGATGCTGCGGTGACTACACACTAACATATGTTGAGTTGTCGTGAGAGGTCGTGACTGGACTGAGATGGCAGGAGACAGGTTAGCACGACTTACAGAACGGGGTGGGCCTTTTCTGTTGAAAATGAAGTGCCAGTACTAACGTCTTAAAAAACAGCAAAATGGTTCTCGCAGCCTTGTCTGCGCCCATTAAAAGCTTCAGCGTACGTGCACTGTGTGCTGTATGCTTACTGATAACAATACTCTGTTTTCATGGAGAGATGATGAATGAATTGGCACATGAAATTGTTCCAATTAAACAGGTCAGTGAAGAGGGAAACATCTGTTCTTGTGATTGGACACAGCTACATAATTCTGGGGAAAAGCTCCGTATAAGGTCATCCATATTCACAAGGAAAAGCATGCAAAAAGGAACAGCTAGTTTCCCAAAACTAGCTTTGGGAAAAAGAAATCCGTAATAAAATCAAGGTCAAAGATCACAATTCCAGCCATTTAATTTTGTCTCGGCCAAGAAATGAACAAGGTAAGACTACTCACAGGTTTGCAGTGATGGGATTATATCAGGTTCCCAAAGAGGGATTTATTACAAGATGTTTAAAGGAGGGAGGGTTCGCTCCCGGGGAATGTCCTGTCACAGAACTGGGCCACCAAGAGGGCTGCTGGCTCAGGAAGCGGTCTGCTGACCTGGGAAGCCCTGGCGGCAGCGGGCAGCTGCAGAACCACACATCCCGGATACCCACTTCCCCGCCTCTTTCCACACAGGACTGGCTCCGCACCCAAGGCTCAAGGAAGCGCATCTAATTAGCACAACTGCACTCGCATCAGAGCCCTAACTTCAAGGGAGCCTGGGAAATAAGAGTTCCACATTTTCCAACCTCGGCACATTAGGAGTTGACCCATCCACCATGCCTACCACAGTGATGATTTTTTTTTTTAGGATTTTATCCACTGATTTAAGAAAGAGAGAGACAGAGCGTGCAGGTGCGCATGAGCAGGGGGGAGGGGCAGAGGGCTGAGCAGAGAGCCTGACTATCATGACCTGAGCCAAAGGCAGACGCTCAACCGACTGAGCCACCCAGGTGCCCCAACCACAGTGATGATTCTTAATTCTAAGGGAAGTCTTCCAACCTGTAGGTTAAAGAAACTGTGGCACTAGGGAAAGAAGGCTCTAAAAAGATAACTTCTGACGGCTACAGGGAATGGAAAAGAAGCTGACCCATCACAGTCAAGCAAACTGTCTGTCTAAGGAATGTGTATCAGCCCAGCTTTACCCCTTTAGTTTACACCACCTGCCTCCTGGGACAGATGTGTTTACTGAGTATTATAAACTTGGTGTTCAAGTCACAAACGGGCAAGTGAAATTGTAACACAGGGATGTTACTGTGGGCTCAGATGTCCCCAAATCCACAGCAAGCTTTCACACTCTAAACCTCTCTGCCTGAAAACAAAGAGAACTAGTCCAGGAGAGATTCTGGGCTTAGGGCAGAGGAGTTTCAATTTATGTTCATAGTGGGTATGTAGAGTCCAAAAAATTCTAAAGCAGTGTGTTATTCCTAGAAGATGACCCCAGACTCTGGCATTCAGAATAGTCCCCAATGCCAGGGAACCATCTGGGTGTGTGTGCATGTTGGAGCTGGTAGGGGGAGGAGAATAACACACTGTCCTTATGTTAGCCCCATTGCTCAAAACAGAGAGTTTTGAGCTAGTACAAAGAAAATAAAAAAGGGTTCAAAACCTAACGTGGCTCTCCATGCCAACATAAACAACGGATCCCACAATCTGACCTACCAAAACAGCCGTGTAGGCTTCAAGAGTCACCGCCTAATGGCTCCCAGAGGGCAAAGCTGTGATTATGCCAACAGCCATCAAGAGGAACCTCTGGAAAATTCCACTCATTCTGCTACAGGGCTGAGTTGTAAAAGCAGATCCCGCCCCTCTCCACACCCAGTTCTGAAGGAAGAACAGATGGCAGTGCGGAAACGCAGCTCATTTTCTCTCTTGGACCCCATGCCCTTGTCCAAGTCCCCAGAACATGAGCCAATTACCTGTGGTTTAATATTTTTCTATTAAAGTATTTTAACATTTAAAATTTAATAAATTAATACTTTAATATTTAAATAAAATATCTAAAAATATTTTCTATTTTCTAAGCCATCTCCATGGGAGACCAAGGGCAAGTATATATACCTCTTTCTCAATTTGGCCAACTTGGAAGTGATCGTTTATCTTCTCCAGCTCTTAACCGCAGAGGGATAGTTGTGAATAGGAATTCATTCATTTGACAATTATTTACAAGGGCTATCTATGGGAATGACACTGAGCAAAGTTTGGTGGTGAATAGAAAGAGGCAGATGCCCTCAGCACCTAATCAAGATTGCAATCCGGTTGAAAGATAATAGACAAAGCAGACAAAAAATAAATAACAACACAACGGAGCATTGGCAAGAGTGAGGTAGGATGGGCACCCTTGGTCACCGTTGACAGGCAAGTAATTTCTACAGCCTTTGGGGGAGGCAAAGTTGGCAGTGTACACCAGCCCCCTTCAATGTATTGTTTTTGACCTAACGTCTCTATGCCAGGAGAATTAATCCTAACAAAGTCACAAAAGCTCATTACAAAGATTCATTTACAAAGATACTTGATGCAACAATCTTTGGAGTAGCTAAAACCTGAATACAACTTCAAGATCCAACAATAGGGTTAAATAAGTATGGGGACGCCTGGGTGGCTCAGTCAGTTAGGCATCTGCCTTTGGCTTGGGTTGTGATCCCAGGGTCCTGGAATCGAGTCCTGCATTGGGCTCCTTGCTTCTCCCTCTGCCTGCTTCTCCCTCTGCCTGTTGCTCCCCCTGCTTGTGCGCTCTTTCTCGAATAAAAAAATAAAATCTTCAAATATATATATATACTTATTTATTTTTTATTATTTTAAAAAGATTTAATTTATTTATTTGTCAGCAAGAGAGACTGCACAAGCAGGGAGAGTGGCAGGCAGAGGGAGAGGGAGAATCAGGCTCCCCGCTGAGCAGGGAGCCCGACTCTGGGGCTCCATCGCAGGACCCTGGGATCATGACCCGAGCCAAAGGCACATGCTCCACCAGCTGAGCCACCCAGGTGCCCTGGGATTCCTTTCTTTTTAAAATATGTGCGTCTGCACACACACACAAGACTAAAGGAAATACATCCAGCTGTGTTTTAGTTTCTAAGGTAGAAATTACTGGCTGGGGAAACTGTCGTCTCCAGGAAGAAGTTTATGAGATTACTTGAATTTCCTTTCTATACACTGCTATGTCTTCTAAATTTCCTACAACAATTCTACTTTTGGAATTTGGAAAACAAAATTCTAATATTTTTTAAAAGAGCACGTGTATTTATTGAGGGTCCACAAAGGCCTGTATAGAGACAGTTCTTAAGCATCACCTTATTTAGCCTTCACAATAACTTCGTTAAGGTTTTGTAACATCCAGTTTACAGATGGCAAAACCAAGACTCCAGTAACTACCCCAAAGCCCTATAGTAAGTGGCAATGTCAAGATGCGAACTCAGACGCTGTGTTTCTTTCTTTCTATTCTGCAGCTGTCTGAGGGTGCTATTTGCGTAAATTAAGTATCAAGTATTTATACCATCAAAAGAGTAAGTGATCATTGTGGGTGGGGCAAGACTAGGCAGAGAAGATTACAGGTAATCTAGTCTTTGAAGATTAGAGGAAATTCAGATAATAGCTAACATTAATTGAGCTTTTACTGTTTTAGTGTCTTACAAGTATTAATTCATCTGCTCCTCCCAACAACCAGTGAGGTAGGTACTGTTGGTTTCCACTTTTCAGGTGACCTGACCGAGGTATGGAGCTAATAAGTGGTGGAGGCAGAATTTGAACCTAGACGATCTATGGTTTTAAAAGCCGTTCTTCTCCGCGGCCTTCCTGGACATGGTAATGATGGTACAGAGGAATGTCCGGGACACAGAGTCCCCAGGAGGTTACGATGCAGTGTATTCATTTGAGAGAGTACATGTGAGACAAGAAAGGAAGGTGATAAGTGGATGACAACCGGGAAATAGTAAGTGACGTGTGAAGTGTGGTAGGTGTGGTCACTGGATTAAAAACCCTACAAAGGGGCGCCTGGGTGGCACAGCGGTTAAGCGCCTGCCTTCGGCTCAGGGCGTGATCCCGAGTCCTGGGATCGAGCCCCACATCAGGCTCCTCTGCTATGAACCTGCTTCTTCCTCTCCCACTCCCCCTGCTTGTGTTCCCTCTCTCGCTGGCTGTCTCTATCTCTGTTGAATAAATAAATAAAATCTTAAAAAAAAAACAAAACCCTACGAAGCCAAGGTTTGGGTTAACTCTACTCCTATGGGAGATGGACCCTCTTGTCTAATAGGGGGTGATCAATAATAAATATGTTCCTGTGGGGGCACCTGGGTGGCTCAGTCAGTTAAGTGTCTGCCTTTGGCTCAGGTCATGATCCCAGGGTCCTGGGATGGAGCCCCGGGTCAGGCTCTCTGCTCCCTCTCCCTCTGCCTTTCCCCCTACTTGTGCTCTCTCTCCCTCTCTCTCTCTGTCAAATAAATAAATAAATAAATAAATAAATAAATAAATAAATTCCTGTGAATGTTCTTCCCACTATCCTCCAGCACTCTTATCCCAATCACAGTCCAGCTTACAAAAGATAAATCAGAGTGGGGATTTATATTTACCTTTCTAAGAAGCACTGAGAACAAAGAAGAAAGAAAAAAACTGACCTCTGGCAAGTCATACCAAAATTAAGAGAGGAAAAAAATCAAGATGATAGGGCCACAGGGTCTGGATGAGGAAGTTGCCTCCATGAAACACTAATTCTCGTAACCTACCAGGATTCCCACTTACCTGCAAAATGATATATTCAGTCTGACTAAAGCTACCTTCTATTTTTTTTACTGCATGAAAATAGGCAAAGTCTGGAAGCAGTTATATAAAAGTAAGAATGGTGATGTCATTAATATTTTCTTTAATGCTCTTATGTTGTCCTTCCAATAAGATTGACCAAAGGAGGAAAAATCATTTCAATTAGCTCTCTGGACCACAGAACTTGTACTGTGTGATGCAAAAATCCTATCATGTTACCAAGCAGCTAATCAATGAGCAGCCCGCACTGCGGATTCTTCCTGCAAAGGCTCAGCCTGTTCCCAGCAACCTCTTCTTGGCACATCCATCCAGGCTCTCATGAGCCGTAGCAGCACTTAGCCTCAAGCCTGTTTTTCTAGCAGCGGAAGGAGGAGGACTCAGCTTTGGTCTCTGTAGCAAGGACTCTGTTCTGTCCTACCTTCATTCTGCGTGAGTCAACGCACACACAAGCTTTCTTGGCTTTCCCACAGATTTTACAACCTATGAGATAGATACTGATGTGGAGAACAAAGGCAAAAAAGAAAGAATTAAACTTCCTTATAACTTACAGCCCATTGACAAGGACTTGAGACAGGCAGAGTGACCTTCCTCTAGAAACTCAACTGCCTCCATGTTACTACTTCGCTTAGAGGTAAAAGGCAACCTGAGCTCGACATTAGCCCGACCTCCAGGACCCTCTAAGTCTTCTTTAACACCTAAAACTCCCTTTGGAAACTTCCTTTATCTCTATCCACCCCCTACCCAGGATACACGTTAGCCATCATCCTCTAAGCATATGGCTCACCGATACACATCTGAAGGGTCCATGACTAAGGTTTCATCAGACGGTAACAAATGACCTTTTCCCAATAGCAGCTAGCCCCCCTCAAGGTCCTGGAGACCTTGCTTCCAAAGTCCTTAGAGACTTCGCTATCCCTAACCCCTCCCACCTTAGAGCCCAGTGCAGCTCTTTCTGCCCACAGATCCCGTTCCTGTGCTTTAATAAAACCACCTTTTTGCACTGAAGACATCTCAAGAATTCTTTCTCGACCGTTTGCTCCCAGACCCCAACATTTTCACATCAGTTACTATTACTGTTCCCACTTTACAGGTGATTTCCTGTAATGACATTTCCTTTCAACAATGTGACTGCAAGCACCACAGGAAGTAGCAAATGACACAGAAAATGGGGTCGCTGGCCCCCGCGGAGTTTGCAGTCCAGTAGAACGACAGCTGCGCGTATCAACCCTGTGCAGGTGACAGCAGGTGGGGCAAAGACGCAGCCTGAGTGCGAGTGGTAAATGCCACCATCAGTGCTGAGAGTCCGGGATTTCATGGAGAGAGGAGTCAGTAGAAAGAAGAGAGAGAAAGATCCACTTTGGGCAGGGCAGGGTGTGAAGAGCAGAGAGGAACAGAAAATGTGGAAAAGGCAAGAATGAGCAGAGAAAGGCGGGGCCTGGCTGGGATGGTGTGCTGTCAGATGCGGGAAGGGCAAGGACCACATCATACCTGGGAGGGAGGAAAGCACGTAGTTTGAGCAAGGGAGTGACAGTTCAGCACAATTAATCAGACACAAATGACAGACATGGGAGACACTAGAGAGAGGCCTACCAATTGAGAGTCTGCTGCCCACTGGGCAGTCGTGCAAAACGACTGATCTCGATAGGCTAATCTGTAACCATCACCAGACATATTGTTAGAGCAAAAAATAAAGTAGAGAATAGTGTGCATATGTCTATCTGTAAGTGTGTCCATTTCACCACCATTTGGGGGGAAATGATAGTGGAGAATACATGCCCATAATTACTTAAATATAGAAGAAACTGATGAAACTGACGCTTCCCAGAAAAAACAGGATGGCGGGGCAGGGGGTGGGGGAGAGGGAGAGGGAAGGAGAATATTTAGGTGTCCTTTCGTATCATTAGGATATGAATCCAAGTACAAAATGAATCCATGTACAAAAAAATTAATAAAATTTAACTTAAAAAAAATCCATTGCTTTTTAAACATTTTTAAGAAATATTCTGTCTTTAGTAAATATGTATTGTTTGAATAACTACATCACAATGTGTTTTTTTAAGATTTTAACTGCACATTGTAATAAGCCAAGTAAGAGAAGCTGAGATTTGGACTAGAGTATAGGAGATGGAAAGGTAAGAATAGGGTGGAGCAAAATACCCCAGCTCCAAGCCCCCGAGCCTGCGCTTCCCACACCATGGCTTTTAGGGGGTTGAGGTGGGGAGCAGTGAGAGCCTAGTCAAGTTAGAGCATGAGTAGGGAACACTCACTCTACTTGGTGCTGTCCTCTCAAACAGTTTTATATTAAAACACAGATCTTCAGTACAAAACATAAGACCTCAAAGAAAATTCTTTCCTACAGGGTATTCCTTTAGGCTGCATTTTTTTTTAAAGATTTTATTTATTTATTCGACAGAGAGAGAGACAGCCAGCGAGAGAGGAAACACAAGCAGGGGTAGTGGGAGAGGAAGAAGCAGGCTCATAGCGGAGGGGCCCGATGTGGGGCTCGATCCCATAATGCCGGGATCACACCCTGAGCCGAAGGCAGACGCTTAACCGCTGTGCCACCCAGGCACCCCTTTGCTGCATTTTTTGGACAACCACTCCCCCAACATGCCCACACATGCACGCGGGCACACACATGCTTGCGCGCATGCACGCACACACACACACACGCACATGCACACACGTGTTTACTTTCCTCCACAGTGAGCTGCAGTCTGAGGGACCCAGTTGAGAAGACTGCATTAGGCAGTGGGGCTCACCCCATTCCATGCAAACAGCCTCATGTGGCAAGTGCCCAGCAACCTCCTCACACCCTTGGACCCCCACCATTTACCTCACCCTCTGGGCTCACTCTCATAGTAGCCCCCATCCTGCCAGCATCTGATCACACTCTTACTTATGGCCCTATTTCACCTTTAGGACCTAAAGCACACGCGCAGTTTACCTGTAACAATCCTGACTTCTCTCCTTAACATGGATTCTCCCTAATCTATGCTTTCTCAGACCACCCTGGGAAATCTAGAACCTTCCACACTACTGGAGTCTTCTGGAGAGCAGCATTCCCAGCAGGCATTTTCAGGTCTCAAAATGAGGGGCCAGGACACAAAAACAGTTTCTTAAAAATGTAATAGGACTCAATGACCGATTAAAAATGGATGGAAAATAGAAGAATTAGATGCACCTTCAAAATCTATGCAAGATCATCAAAATCTAGCCCCTAGGGCTGGGGCTAGAGTGGCAGGCTTCCAAAAGAAGACCACCCGTGATGAATCATTCTATATGAGGATTTGTCTAAATCAGACCCTGACTTGGACCTGATATTAGCCCATAGACTTCGCACATTCCTGCCGGGAGCTGCCGGCAACACTGGGGGTCAAGCGTGTGCCCTCCACTGGCATTGCCTTCTTCTCCCTGCTGCTCTGGCCTCCAACTCCCAGTCTGGTCCTGCTTCTAGCTTCTCAGCACTCACTGCTATCACAGAGGGTCAGGAAGAGGGACGGTCAAAGGAGCCACCCGACTGGACTGAGCACTACATCACGGAAGTCTACAAGAGGGGCCTGCCAAGCAGCGGGACAGGGACACTTGGGAGGTAACTGGTACACTAGGGGATGTGGGGGCTCTGGAGTCAAGCCGACCTAGGCTCAAATCCTGCTGGTTATTGTCACCTTCACGATATATTGGTAAGAATAGGCAGCACCTATTGCCCATTGTCTACTGTGCTGCATTCCTGCTGAGCTCTTAACAAGCTTTATCTCATTTAATCCTCACACAGACTCTGTGAGTTAAGTATTCTCAGTGTCCCTGCATTACACACAAAGAAACTGAATGGGTAGAGAAGGGAAGTCATTTGTCCAAGGTCATATAACTCCGAGTGATAGAGCTGTGATTCATATCCAGGTCAGACTCCAAAGTCTATGCCTCTAGTCAAATAACTAAATTGGGTAAACAGGGAAGAAGTCAGAAAATCAGCTTTGAGAATCCAGTCTTGTTATTCTCCTTATTCGACAGCAAGAGCCCCTTCCTGAGCGGCAATAGCCCCAAATCAGGAGTCAGACTTTCTGGGTTCCAATCCTCGCTTTGCTACTTAGAGGCTGTGTGACCTCTGTTTGTGCCGCTCTGGCTCAGTTTCTCCAATGAAAGACGGAGACAATAATAGAACGTACCTCACAGGTTGCCCGGGGATTAATGTATTGCACCGACAGCACCTAGAACGCTGCGTGGTATACAGCTGGCACTTGCAATTCATCCTCCAGCCAGAAGGTCCCTCCCTACCCCTCAAGCTACATTTAGCAACGCTTTGTTGAAAGCAAGAGCTTTGGAGTCGGAAAGACTTGGGTTCAAATTTTCCCTTTGCCACCTACTCTGTGGCCTTGGGCAAGCTACTTGACCCCTCTGAGCCTCAGTTTCCTCATCTATAACACAGACAAGTTGTACCCACATGGTGGCACTTGTTGGGGAGAATGAGGAAGATAAGTTACACAAGATGTGCGTGGTGGTGCTTCTCAGCCACACAAAGAGGCAGAAGCAGGGTTGTTTATTCTCGTAAAGTCTTGCTCGGAAAGAAAATCAGACCTTTGGTATGCAGTTGGTCAAACATTAATTAAAGACTGCCTCTTTAGCCAAGACTCTACCAAACAGCACAGCGCATTTGTGGCAGTAAAACTTTTGCATCCTGGTTTATCAAGTCACAAAACAAGGACACAACTGGATTTCAGTCATCGTCCGGGCACTTCCAATGAGGAACCTCAGCTTTTAAAATATCACAGGCCAATGAGTATGACAGTTGCAGTTCAAAGCAACATTGGGGCTGGAAGACCTAGGTTCTCCAGTGCGACTCTGGACAGATTACCTAACTTTTCCAGGCCTCCATTACACCACTTGAAAACTGGGGAAAACAACATCTAGCTCCATAGAGTTTTGTAAAGATTAAGGGACATAGTACACAACCTATAGAATTCTTTCCTGCTTTCCTCCTGGCCAAATGTAGACAACCCTCTTCCCCTCTAAGGTTAATCCCTCCTCCTGTGCTCTGGTGCTGACCTCCTCCCTGCCTTCTAGGAGATTTCCCTCCAGCAGCTACCTACCCTCCTCTGTGTCTTCTTTCCATCACTCCTTCCAGCTCACTCCACTCATTCCCATCAACATTTATATATGTCTAAATATCTCCTGCTACAAGAAAAAGCACTCCCTCAAATTTGTATCTCACACATTTCTTGAAAAAATTAATCTCACCTGCTCTCTCCATTTCCTCACCTTTTCCTTCTCAATTCTTTCTGATCCATATTAGGCCCATACCACTCCACTCAAAATGTTTTCACCCAAACCACCAAAAATCTCCCTCCAAGAGACAATCTTTAGCCCTTAATTTATCTGACCTTTCAGCAGCATTTACTCTTGTTAGCTATTCCCTCATTTGAAATATTCTTCTCTGGGCACCTGGGTGGCTCAGTCAGTTAAGCATCTGACTCTTGGTTTTGGCTCAGGTCATGGTCTCAGGGTGCTGGGATCAAGTCCCACGTAGGGCTTTGCACTCACGGGGGAGTCTGCTTAGGATTCTCTCTCCCTCTTCCTCTGCCCTTTCTCCCTCTCTCTCTCAAAATAAGTAAATAAATCTTTAATACATTCTTCCCTTAGGTTCCATGGGTATCATTCTTCTGATTTTCCTCCTGCCTCTCAGGTTCATTCTTATTCTGCCTTGCTAGCATTTCTTTTTCTTCCTTAAATGTTGGGGTTTCTCGAGGACATTGCCTAGGTCCTCCTCTCTTCCCACATCAACTCTATCCCTGGGTAATCTCATTTACTACACCCCCTCCCCATTCAGGCATCATTAGTAGAGTAACAAATCCGCTTGGATGTTCCACAGGCCTCTTGAACTCAGCATAAAAACTATAATCGTAGGTTTCCGGTCTAGCGTGTAAGAAGCTTGCAAATCACCATTGCGTCCCAACAACAAATGAAAAACTGAACAAACTAAAAACCAGTAAGCCTTCTTAACATCTATATCCACAGAGAAGTGAGGCCCCCACAACTGCAGAGATCAGCAGGAGGAGGCAGAGAACCACAAACGGAGCAGAAACCTCATGAATGTCAAGGTAGGGAAACCTGGAATGTACCAAGTGTTGGAGGCTCAGCGTGGGTGAGTCAGAGAGAAGAAGTCCAGGGAGACTCAGTCCCTGGGAGCCTCTCACACTTCTGAAAGTTGTACCTCCTGAGCTCTACCAGGTCTCAGGGTCCTGGGAGAAAACCCCTAGAGAAAAATCCCGAAGCGTTTCCAGCACAGGGAGGAGAAGGGGAACCATTCTGAAATACTCCAAGCATTCTGTGCCTCTTAACAAGGTCTGCCCTTGGGAGAATCCATCAGCCGGAGCCTAATCTCTACCAAAAAGAGAGGGGAAATACCCAACTCCAGCCCACTCTAGGCACCCTGCCCCATGTAAGGGGGAGGGCAGATTGAGAGCCTGCAGGACGTTCATAGTCCAGAAGCACAGGCTCACTGAGACTAATCGCAGGCCTACGAAACTCTTCTCTCCTCACACCTTACCGCTGTGTTCTTAAAGGCCTATTTACAGCAGTGCCTTTTACCCAGTACGTCATGTCTGGCTACCAAGAAGAAATTAAGAGACATACTAAAAGGCAAAAGAAGAGGGGCACCTGGGTGGCTCAGTCAGTTAAGCGTCTGCCTTCGGCTTGGGTCATGATCCCAGGGTCCTGGAATCAAGTCCCACATTGGGTTCCCTGCTTAGCGGGGAGCCTGCTTCTCTCTCGCCCTCTGTCCCCTGGCTTGTGCTCTCTCTATCCCAAATAAATAAATAAAATCTTTTTTAAAAAAATTTTAAAAAAAGGCAAAAGAAGAAACAGAGCAAACATCAGGAACCAGATTCAGACATGGCAGGGATGTTAGAATTACCAGACTGGGGGGCGCCTGGATGGCACAGTGGTTGGGCGTCTGCCTTCGGCTCAGGGCGTGATCCTGGCGTTGTGGGATCGAGCCCCACATCAGGCTCCTCCGCTATGAGCCTGCTTCTTCCTCTCCCACTCCCCCTGCTTGTGTTCCCTCTCTCGCTGGCTGTCTCTATCTCTGTCAAATAAATAAATAAAATCTTTAAAAAAAAAAAAAAGATTAGAATTACCAGACTGGGAATTTATTTATTTATTTTATTTTTATTTTTATTTTTTAATTTGAATTCAATTAATTAACATATAGTGTATTATTAGTTTAAGAAGTAGAGGTCAGTGATTCATCAGTCTTATACAATACCCAGTGCTCATTACATCACGTGCCCTCCTTAATGTCCATCACCCAGTTACCCCATCCCCCAACCCCCTTCCCCTCCAGTAACCCCCAGTTTGTTTCCTATAATTAAGTCTCTTATGTTTTGTCTCCCTCTCTGATTTCATCTTGTTTTATTTTTCCCTCCCTTCCACTATGATCCTCTACGTTTTTTCTTAAATTTCACATATGAGTGAGAACATATGATAATTGTCTTTCTCTGTTGACTTTTTTCACTTAGCATAATACCCTCTAGTTCCATGCACGTCATTGCAAATGGCAACTTCTCATTTTTTTGATGGCTGAGTACTATTCTATTGCATATATACACCACATCTTCTTTATCCATTCATCTGTCGATGGACACCAGACTGGGAATTTACAGCAACTGTGAGTAGTATGCCAGGAGCTCTAATGGATAAAATAGACAGCATGCAAGGACAGATGGGCAATGCAAGCAGAGAGATGGAAATTCTAAGAAAGAACCCAAGAGAAATGCTGGAGACCAAAAACCCTATAATAACAGAAATAAAAAAATCATCCGATGGGCTTAGTAGCTTAGACGCAGCTGAGGAAAGAATTTCTGAGCTTGAGGATAAGAATTACATTCAAATTCTCCTCAGAAACCATGCAAGGAGGAAGAGAATGCAGTGAAATATTTAAAGTATTCAGAGAAAAAAAAACACACCATCCTAGAATTCCATACCAAGTGAAATTACCCTTCAAAAGTGTAGGAGAAATAAAGAGTTCTCAAACAAGAACTGAGGAAATTTGTTGCCAGTAGACCAGTCTTGCCAGAAATGTTAAAAGAAGTTCTTTAGAGAGAAATGCGGATCTACATAAAGAAAGGAAGAGCCTCTGAAAAGGAATAAGTAAAAGTGAAATTAAAACTTTTATTTTTCTTATTCTTCGTTCATCAAACAGATAATAAGTTGCTTAGAATAATTAGAATAATAATGTGGAACATCCGGGTGGCTCAGTCGTTAAGCGTCTGCTTTCGGCTCAGGTCATGACCCTAAGGTCCTGGGATGAGACCCCACGTTGGACTTCCTGCTCAGTGGGGAGCCTGCTTCTCCCTCTCCCTCTGCCTCTCCCCTGCTTGTGCTCGTGCTCTTTCTCTCTCTCACTCTCTTTCAAATAAATACGGAAAATCTTTTTTAAAAATAGCAATAATGTATTGAATTATGTAGCAGGAAGAAAATCAGTAAGGACATAGTTGAACTCAACAGCACCAACGATCAACTGCATATAACTGATATCTATAGACCACTTCATCCCACAACAACAGATTAAACATTCTTCTCAAGTTCTCAGGAAGCACTCACCAAAACAGACCACATTTGGGGCCACAGAAAACACCTTAACAAATGTAAAAGAATAGAAATCATAGTGTCTACTCTCAGACAACAATGGAATTAAACTAGATACCAAAAACAGAAAGGGAGCTGGAAAATCCCCAAATACTTTGAGATTAAACAACATGCTTTTAACTAATACATGTGTCAAAGAAGAAATCTGAAGCAAAATCTTAACGTATTTTCAACTAAATGAAAATAAAAGCACAACTTATTAACATTTGTGGGATGCAGTGAAAGCAGTGCTTAGAGGGAAATTTATGGCATTAAGTGCATATATTTAAAAAGAAGAAAGATCTCAAATCAATCACCCACCAAACTGAGCCTGGCAGAATGGCTCCTGCAAAGAAGGGTGGCAAGAAGAAGGACCATCCTGTCATCAATGAGGCAGTGACCAGAGAACGCACCATCCACAGTCACCAGTGCATCCATGGAATGGGTTTCAAGAAGAAACGGGAGCTCCAGATGTGCGCATTGACACCAGCCTCAACAAAGCTGTCTGGGCCAAAGGAATTAAGAATATTCCACACCATATCCATGTGTGGTTGTCCAGAAAAATGACAAGGATGAAGATTCACCAAACAAGCTCTATCATTGGTTACCTATGTACCTGGCACCACTTTCAAAAATCTACAGTTAACGTGGATGAGAAATAACCATGATTGTCAAATAAGTGTATAAAACTGAAAAAAAGAAAAAAGAATCAAATCAAATCAATCATCTAAGCTTTCGCTTTAGGAAATAGCAAAAAGAAAAGCAAATCTGGGGTAAGCAAAAGAAAAGAAATAATAAGAATTAGAGCACAAAGCAATAAAATTGAAAACAGTGTATCAATCAAAAAAGCCAATGAAACCAAAAGCTAGTTATTTGATAACACCAATAAAATAAAAAGGAGAGGTAATACAGATTATAACATCAGAAATGAAATGGGGATCTCACTACAGATCCTAAACATCAAAAGGATAATGAAAGAACACTCCAAGCAATTCTACGCCCGTGAACATGATAGGCTGGATGAAATGGGCCAATTCCTTGAAAGACACAATCTGCCAAAACTTGCACAAGAAGAGAGATGACGATCTGAGTAGGCCTATATCTGTTAATGAAATTGAGTCAATAACGAATAAGCTTCCAAAACAGAAAGCACTAGGCCCAGATGGGTTCACTGATGAATTCTACCAAACATTTAAGGAAGAATTATACCAGTTTTATGTAATCTCTTTCAGAAGGTAGAAGCAGAAGAAATACTTCCTAACCCATTCCATGAAGCCAGTATTACCCTAATACCAAAACCAGAGAAAGGCATTACAAAAAAAGGAAAAAAACTACAGAGCAAATCTCTCAAATATAGATGCAAAATCCTCAACAATACATTAGTAAATCAAATCCAACGATGTTCGAGAAGAATTGTATACCGTGACCAAGTGAGATTGAGCCCACATATGCAAGGCTGATTCAACATTTGAAAATCAATTAATGTCATCCATCAAATCAGCAGGCTCAGAAAAGTCACACAATGCAAAAAAAAAAGCATTTAACAAGGGGTCCCTGGGGGGTTCAGTCAGTTAACTGTCCGCCTTTGGCTCTGGTTCATGATCTCAGGGCCTGGGATCGAGTCCCATGTTGGGCTCTCTGCTCAGTGGAAGTCTGCTCTCCCTCTCCCTCTCCTTCTGTGCTCGCTCTCTCTCTCTCAAATAAATAAATAAAATCTTTTTTAAAGGCTTTAAAAGATTAAAAGCTTTTAAATGATTAATTTATTAATTTGAGAGAGAGACAGAGAGAGAAGAGGAGCAGAGGGAGAGGGAGAGAATCCTCTCCCCTTCTCCTGGGGAACACCTGTGCTGTCCTTCCAGACCCAGCTCAAGTGTCTCTTCCTCCATGAAGACTTCTTTGAATCCACTTCCCCCACAGCCACAGTTAAACATGTTGTCCTTTGAGCCTCCACTTGTCTTTGCACATACATTGATGATCACACTTGTCACACAACACTACACTTACTTGTGTATACGTCTGTCTTACCTATTCTGGTAGACCAGTCTTTTTTTTTTTTTTTTTTAAGATTTTATTTATTTATTTGACGGAGAGAGAGAGACAGCCAGCGAGAGAGGGAACACAGCCAGGGGGAGTGGGAGAGGAAGAAGCAGGCTCCCAGCGGAGGAGCCCGATGCGGGGCTCGATCCAATTACGCCCGGATCACGCCCTGAGCCGAAGGCAGACGCTTAACGACTGAGCCACCCAGGCGCCCCTAGACCAGTCTTTTCATCACTGTGTTTTCAGAGGCTAACATAATATCCAATATGTCCTAGGAACTCAAAAATATGTTTGACAAATGAAT
This sequence comes from Ursus americanus, assembly GCF_024610735.1. Taxonomy (NCBI): domain Eukaryota; kingdom Metazoa; phylum Chordata; class Mammalia; order Carnivora; family Ursidae; genus Ursus; species Ursus americanus. Next base: position 71,413,631 of record NC_142138.1, on the reverse strand, counting down.
TAATGGAGGTAGATACATGCAAAGGGATCACAAGTCGTGCAGAGTGAATCTTGAGCGGTGACGTTCTTTTGTTGCTTATGGAAGCCAACGGAGAAAGATAATATCTCCAAGCCAATAAATATGCCTCTGGGGCCGCTAATTTCAATGCAGCTTGTGACTAGAAAACTCGAGACCAATTTCATTCTGATTTCAGATTGGGCTTGGGGGTCAAAACAGTATTTTCTCATTTCTGCTGACCCTTTTACACATGTTCATAAGTTTAAACCAAACATGTGAAACTAACTCAGACACCCAGATGGAACAGCAAGCAGGAGCGATCAACACAGCAGAGAACGCACACCCGTTCTAAAGCACTTTCTACGGGTGAAATGAGTACAAATTTTAAGTTTTGTAATCTCCTCTTTATAACAAGAACCACATAAAAACTGGTAAGCTGGTTTTTTAAAAAAACTTTTTAGAAAAAAAAGCTGAATAGTCACACTTTTTCTCAATTAAAATGCCACTGCTGATACCAAAAATAAAAGTTTTCTAAGTATCAGAAGACAATGAATTCATATAAATTTTCCTAGCCTATTAAATCTTTTATCTAAATCCTATGTCAAATTTTGATGCTTGAGTTTATATATTTGCAGTCCCATCCTTCATGAACCAGACCTGGCAATTTTATTAACCAGCACAATGCTAGGAAATAACATCCATTGAGATATAATATGTATCGGGTACTAGGTTACATGCTCTCTCTTTCTCTCTAGACATATATATATATATATGTAATCTTTTTTATACTTATATGTATATATGTGTATATATATATATATATATAAAATCTTTTTAAATCTCCCTAACCACCTCATAAGGAAGTGCACTAGACCCCGGATGGATTTTAGGCTGCCCAGCGTCCGAATCCCCTGTGTACATTTGAGGAATTCCCTGTCCCATGAGTCTTGCTGGAGGCAGTCTGCCTCCCTCTATAAAGGCTGGAAAGCCAGGTACTCACTTTCCAAGACCCCCTTGCAACTGGAAGTTAGCAAGAGGCCCTGGGTCAGACTGTCAGACTGACTGATCCAGACTTGAATCAGAAGCTAGTGACCCAGAGAGGAGGAACTATAAAGAATCTCTGTTAATTAGATTCTGACCTATGTCCACATGGAATAGGGAACCCACTGAAGGGAAGATATGAGGGACAAAGAAGCCACAGACCAACATGGACGGTATAAGGAATTCAAGGACTGTGGAGTGCAGTGGTTTCTTCTAATGTCACTAGACAGAATAAAGAAAGAATACTAAGCACAAATTCTTACATTTTACCCTTACTACATGGACTAAAATCCAAGACTTTATAACTTAAAAAATAAAGTTCTCTTATGTATACTTTTCCACCATTAAAAAACACAAAAACACGCAAAGGCTTGATTATGGGGCACCTGGATGACCCAGTCCACTGGGCATCAGACTCTTGATTTCAGCTCAGGTCCTGGAATTGAGCCCTGCCTCAGGCTCCATGCTCAGCACAGAGTCTGCTTGGGATTCCCTCTCCCTCTCCCTCTCTTCCTCCTGCTCAAGCTCTCTCTCTCAAAGAAATAAATCTTAGGAAAAATAAAAAAAGGTTCGATGCTGTGGATCACCAAATTTAATGTTGAACCCACAGTCTCACGGGATCTTTTGTGCGAGATTTAGGATACTGAGCAGAAAGAATTTAACCCTGAGTACTGGAATTGGGAATTATGCCGCCATTTGGCTGACTCAAAGCCCTCAAAAACCTCACTCTCACTGAGTCTTCCTCATCAACCACTCCCTTCGTGTCCAATGAGATGCTTTCAGCCCACGGTCCTGCACCTGGAGGGAGGCACCGTGCAAGGCGAAGCCAGGTCATCGCCCACTCCACCCACAATGACGCTCATTGTCTCTGAGCCTCTAACCAGAGATCTCAGGTGCCCTAAAGAGCCAATTATAAGGTCAGTCTCCTGTGCAGCCCGTGAAACGGGCTTTGTCCTTGTTCCAGTGTTGTAGAGGAAGGAGGGATGCCGCCACATAATGGGGCTGGGAACAGGCTGGCTGGATCCAGGAGCTCCTTGGGTTAACTCCCAGTACTCCCTGGGGGAGGGGTAAGAGCATTTAAAATTATACAGAGTTTAGTTGCAATAGGTTGTGCGGGAGGAATTTTTTCTTTTGAAAGTATAAATATGGGAAAAAGGAGCTAGGTCAATGTCAGACCAGCAAAGGAGTGGACTCCAGCAGTTGTTTGGTTTCGTTTGGTCTGGCTACCCGGCATCCAAATTTCTTCCTCATGTTTGGAAATTCCGCGGCCTTAAAAGTTTGGGTGGATTGGAAGAACCCACCTCTCACTATAGAAGCTGAAACACTACACACTTGCTTCCCCAGACTCCCTCACTGCTAGGGAATAGCAGATGACCTAAGCTCTGTAAGCAGACACACCTTACCCCATTGAATTAGACATTAGTGACGCTAGAGGCACAGACCGTAGAGAATCACTGCACCAACGGGCAGGAGGGCAGCAATGCGGAGTTTCCATGAGCGAGCGGTGCCACCTAGCAGCCAGCATCCAAGCACCGGACGTTGTTATGTCCACCAGACCGGCTGTGTGACGGACGTGCACTTCAGTCCCGGCAGCTGTCTGACCGGACTTCTTTGTACACTTTCCTTTCTTGAGAGTGGTAAGCTCTCCAATACCTTTCTAGTAAGTTCTTTTTTTGCTTCGGTGTATGAGTTAACGTGTATTGGTTTGTTGCCATACACTAAGAACTCTGATGCAGGTGGTTATTTTCTCATGGAAATCAAAACTTTAGAGACGTTAAATGACCCACAAAATAAGACAGAACCAAGGAGTGGCAGGGCTCCGTCCCTCTAGTCCATCTGTTTTCCATTCCAGCACACAGCAATATCCAGAACTGAAATGTTCCCCTCTGGGAAGAAAAACTGCTCAAATCAAAGATGCTTTTACATTAATGTGGAGAAAAATCATTCACAACATTTTAATGGGAGATTAGGAAAAAAACACTTTTTTCCAGAGACGTTTCCCAAATTCTGCTAATCAGAATCTACCACAAGAGTGGAAAGCATTGCAATGTAGCTAATACTTCCATCCTTTTCAAAACAAAATGTTTCCTTTCTCTGCCACAGCATGCCAGAAAAAATGTCCCTAAGAAAGCTACGAAAAAGTCAAAGCCATGTGGTTTGAAGGTTGGGGTTCAGAGCTGACGGCCAAGAAAGAATTCTTGAGACGTCTCTGGTGCAAAAAAGGTGGTTTTATTAAAGCACAGGGACAGAACCCATGGACAGAAAGGGCTGCTGCCCAGGGATTGTGAGGAGCAACTGGATTACACACTTTAGAGTTGGGGGAGGTAAAAAGGGAAGTTTCCAAAAGGACTTTCATATGCTAATGAAGACGCAGGATCCTGGAGGCCTGGCTGTTGTTGAACTAAGGTTGTTTTTCCCTCTAGCGAAGCATCAATATGAAGACAGCTGGGAGGAATGTCAGACTCCGTCTGCCTCAAGTGTCTGTCAGTGGGTTATAAGGAAATTTAATCTTGTCTACGTTTCTTTTCCTTTGTCCCCACATCAAAAGGACAGCACCACTTTCGTCCTGCTATAAACTAGAAACCATCTTTCATTGATAATTGACTAAAGGGACATCACCCCAGGGAGGCTCGGTTCCTGTCTATCGCCACACCCTTGTGGGAGGCGCACAGGTTCCAAATCCACAAGGCCGGCCCTTTCACAAGAACTCGCAGCTGGCTTGATGACTGCTTTTGACCAAACAGTGCCCAGCCTCTCCCTCCCAAAACACTCTGGACTAGTCACGTCTTGCACAGAGTGGCCACCCAATAAATACGTAATGAATGAACACATCTTTGTCATTCTTATATTAAGAGTTCAGGGGTGCTTGGGTGGCGCAGACTGTTAAGTGTCTGACTGTTGCTTTCAACTCAGGTCATGAGCACAGGGTTGTGAGATCCAGCCCTGCGACGGGGCGGGCTCGGCGCTCAGCACAGATTCTGCTTGAGATTCTTTCTCTCTCTCCCTCTGCCCCTCCCACTCACGCTCTCTCTCTAAAATAAATAAATCTTAAAAAAAAAAAAAAAAAGAGGGCGTCTGGCTGGCTCAGTCAGTTAAGCATCTGCCTTTGGCTCAGTTCATGATCCCAGGGTCCTGAGATCAAGTCCTGCATCAGGCTCCCTGCTCAGTGGGCAGTCTGCTTCTCCCTCTCCCTCTGCCACTCCCTCCTGCTTTCTCGCTCTCTCTCTCTCTCTCACTCTCTCAAATAAATAAATAAATAATAAAAATCTTAAAAAAAAAAAGAGTTCAAAGCCACCTAATTTGGAGTTCAGATCCTGTAGAGAGCGAAATGGAGTCCCTCCTGTCAAGCAGGTGCCTGCATCAAGCAACGACCCCGGCCCTTCAGGTACCCCGGCTAGGAGATCTCGCCAGACCGAAGTCAGCTGACGCCCGGAACTGATAAGGAGCAGAAGCAGAGGAGCTCTGCAGAGACCCGAAACCGATGAAATCGCTTTAAAAAGCGAAGGATTTTGGCAGCAAACTGTCAGACTCTTCAGACGTCACCCCTCTGTGTCTGACCACTTAGAAAAGGCAACTGCCGCAAAGGCTCTGCCCGAATGATCTCCGAGCAGAACCGAGAGCCTTCCCTGCTGGAACTTCAGAAGCAGTCAGTGCGCAGAGCTGCCCTGGACCAGCCCGAGGCCCTGTCTCAACTGTGCGCCCCCAGACTGACTCCGGGTTCGGCTCCTTAGCTTCCCGCACCCTTCTGTTGGCTTGTTTGCTGTGGGGCTTGTCCTCTGTCCTGCTCTGGGTGCTGTGGAAGAAGCCAGGTTTAATCCCAGGGTGAATGGTCATTGAGTTCGGAATCCTGAACCTGCCTTATCACGGTGGTTTCACTTTGCTGTATGAGTGAATGAAGCTGACGTCGCGGAAAGACACGAGCTGGGTGCGCCTTCACAGCCTGCTCATGACAGATCCCAGCACACGGAGGATCTGAAAACCAGAAATTCTTTTCTTTTCTTTTTTGTATTTTTGTTTCTGTCTTTCATTTCTTTTGCTAATGCCCAACTTCCATTCCCTGATATTGTCGGTGTTGAAGAAGATGAACTGGGAGCAAATAAGGCATGACCAGCAGGGCCGGACTTTCTAAAGTCGGCCTAGAAAAGCAGAGAATTCCAGGGACAGGGATGAAAGCTCTGGCCCAGAACAGAGGCTGTTTTCTGCCATTGCTGCTGGGTCTCAGAGAACATTCACTAATAGAATTAGACATCCTATTTTCTCAACCCTGAGCTAAAGGAAAGGCAAGATCCAGCATTCTCAGTGTCCAGGGTTCCCTTTTACCTACTGGGGGGGGGGGGCAGGGGGGAATAGTTTATATCCAATAAATATTTTCATCCTGTCCAGGATCAATATTCAGTGACTCTGAAGATAAACCTAAGACGAACTCTGCACCACAAGCCCCCCTCCCATTTCTTATCCACCTCCATCCCCTTTCTTTTATTTAAAACAAAACAAAACAAAACAAAACAAAACAAAACAAAACAAAACAACAACCTCCCTGGAGGCACGTGTAGGCAGAATAATACCTTCCTCCCCTGCACCCCCAGGCCCTCATTCTAGTCCTTGGAACCTGTGAATCCTAAACTGCAAGAGACTTTGCAGATGGAATTAAGATTAAGGGCCTCAAAATGGGGAGATTATCCCGGATTGTCTGTGTGGGCCCCATCTTATCACGTTAGTCCTTAAATGCAGAGAAACTTCCCTGGCACTGGAGAGCTGAGAAAGGAGAAGACTGGCCGGGGGAGGAGACGCAATCCGTCCAACAGCGAGGAATTAAATCCTGCCAATGACCTGAATGAGCAAGGGAACCGGACCTCCCCCAGAGCCTCTCTAGGGGAACACGGCCTGTGCACACCTGGATTGTAGCCCCGTGAAACCAGGTCAGACTTGTGACCTACAGAACTGTCAGATAAGAAGTTGGTGTTGTTTAAGCACCCCCATCTGTGGTCACGCGTTACGCCCGCCCCAGTAGAGTACGAGCACAAGACCTAAGCCTCCCCGTGAGAGTCCTTATTCCAGCTCACTTCAGGAACCAGTAGGCCGGCAAGCCCAGGGAAGTGAGCCTGCTTTTGTTGTTGCTTCTGTTTGTTTTCTCATTTGTTTCCCTGACCAAGGATGAAGTCTCTGCCTGTGTCTCTGGAGTGACTGCTAGCATCTTCTTTCCTGTGCGACATTCCTCCAGAGTGAGTGGGCCATTGAGCCGTGGCTGTGGGCAGGGCGGTGTCTGAGCTAATAATGAACGGCCCGGCAGTTTCTCCTCCACGAATCACAGAATGTTGGGGGCCTTGAGATCATCTAGTCCAATCTTATTTTATAGTTGGAAACAGATGCCCAGAGAGTTAAAATGATTTCCCAGGAGCACAAAAAAACACTGATGCCCAGCCCCTGTCCCCAGAGATTCTGATTCAATTGTTCTGGGGACAGGGCCTAAGTATTATTTTTAAAAGCCGTCCTTTCTAATGGGCCTTTGAATTTTGGCCTGCTCTCAGCACACACTGAATTCTACTTAAAGGTCCAGACTAATGATAATTCATTTCCAATATAACAAAGAGACCAATACCAGTTTTATGACTGGTTACTATAGGCTTTCACTCGATGCGAAGCAAAAGCAAAATATTTCATGGGATTTCCACCCGTTCTTCCCTAAAAGTTCTCTTTTTCCCTGTGCTTGTTTACCTTCAGAGAGAGAACATTTTGCCACTTAGAATTGCTGATATGTGACTCCATTTCCTGCCCCAGGTCCTATGCTGTCTGTTTCTTTTTCCTCTCCGCCTCCAGGAACTAAAGTCTCTCCCCAAACCTCAGTCCCAACAGTTAATGGACCTCGACCTGGTGCTCCCCAGCTGCCTGCCTGAACCACTTTCGGCCTGGGGGAGACAGCTTCCATGCTGTGCTCATGCCGAGCTGAGGTTGCTGGTGCCCTCCAAAGCAGCAGTCGTGCACAGAAAGCACTATTTTGGTTTATTAGAGTTAAATTTAAGAATCCAGTATTTCAGGGCGCCCGGGTAGCGCAGTCGTTAAGCGTCTGCCTTTGGCTTAGGGCGTGATCCTGGCGTTCCGGCATCGAGTCCCACATCGGGCTCCTGGGCTGGGAGCCTGCTTCGTCCTCTCCCTCTCCCCGCTGTGTTCCCTCTCTCGCTGGCTGTCTCTCTGTCACATGAATAAATAAAATCTTAAAAAAAAAAAAAGAATCCAGTATTTCTAATGCAAATCTCCATATTCTAGTTATTAATCAAGCAAAATTCAGCCATTGCTTCTCAGAGTGCCTTCACAAATGAATTAAATGCTCTTAAATATTTTTAAACTGACTTTGTAGATTTAATATATTCTAATTTTCTTTTTAATTTTTCTTCTGAGTAAGATCTTCCACTGGGCTCTGAAGTCACATTAGTCTCATAATGCCAATTCATCAGATCCCGTACGTGTTATGAAATTATACTGTAAACTTTTACACTATTGCATGATTTGGGTTGACTGAATTCTGCATTCCTCTCATCGTTTCCTTGCTTGGCAAGGCCATAACTCACACACTTTTAAATAGCCCCCTTTGTATTCTACGTGGCTTTCCTGGTTTTGCTTGGCTCACAAATTCTAGGCCCTATGCTAATGGCTCCCCACTATATGTTAATACTACCCCACACCAATGCCTTGTCTCTTCCCCAGTTTCTGGCCTCCCTGGGCCTGTCCTAACATCTCTACGTGCACCCAGTTCCAATGCTGAGGCCCGACCTCTGCACTGTTGCTCCTGTCTTTTCCCCTTCCTGAATACCCTTTCCCCGGCTCTACCCATCCTTCAAGGCTCGACTCAAATTCCACCTTGCTCCACCACAGCCCATGGGGATTTCTCTCTTCTCCACACACATATCACCCACTGCTGCCAGTATTCATTTTATATTACTTCGTGCATCATATTTTTGCTAGTTTTTCCTGTTTTTTGTTTTCCCTCACCTATATTAGAAACTCTTAGAAGGCAAGAGCTGTGTTTTAGAGGGTTCATATCCCTGCTTATGGCCTAGCATGGTGCCTTGGGCATGACTGCAGCTCAGTAAGATGACTGAGAGGTTGGGTGATCGAGAGGTTGACTTTCATCAGCGTGTGACTCCTAGAGAGCTTGTCTAATTCTGCTCCTGCCCCGTGTACTGCGGGTAGTCACTGATGACTGAGCGGTATGAATCCCGACGAACCACTCAAGGCCATAGCACATTCTATCAGCATGTAACTCTGCTTCTCAGCTTGCTTCCTGCAGAATTACTCACTTCAACCAGCTAATAAATTCCAGAGAAATCATATCTGGTACAGATTTTCCAACCTGAAATTACGATGCCTATAGTCCAAACACCTCCATCTGAAAAATATCCTCCTGTGTGCTTAACTCTGGCTAAACAGAAAATGCTGAATAATAACGCCTCGGTGAGCCTTATTTATAGACAATGAATATGCGTAAAGAGACAGGGGATGGGAGAGGGAGCGCACAAAAACCCTTCTGCTAGGTTTAGTTGTGTCAGGACCTAGAGGAAAACAGACCCTATTTCGATGAGAACTAAGTTTGCATTTCTTGATGTATGTAGAAGAGCAAAGGGGTAGCTATAGCTCCTTCTACCCAGGGAAAGGAAATTGGAAAAAATGTCCACGTGACAAACGAACCAAGTGCACAACCAAACCCCAGACCTGAGACAGCTCTGATTTACTGCAGGAACCTGGGGAGTCTCCCAACTCCACCCGGGCCTGGCGGTTTTAATTAAAAGCAGTTGCCCTCTCCCCACCCAGTACGAGTATGAGTCAACTCCTGTCCCCCGGGCCAAGTGTTTCACAAAACACTCTGCATCACCATGGCAACAGCCCAGCATCTGCTTTCATGTGGGTGTGGTTAGACTAAGGACTGCTGCTTTTTTTTTTTTTCCTGTTATCTGTTTGACCAGTTATAAATTTGAAACATTAATCACGGGAAAAGGCCATTTGCCACATAGCAGAAAGAGCTGTCACATAGCAGTGCAAAAAGCAAAGAGGAAAAGGGAGATCCAAAATGACGCAATTAACTTTGCGTTAAGCGCTCCTCTTCGGAATGTCTCTGATGTGACTTCAGTTACAGACGCGGCCGAGGATGAAAATGGTAATTCCTGAGGTCGGACCGTGAGGTGCTCTTAATGCTCACTGCACCACTCTTTATTATGCCTATTTTACAGATGAAGAAACTGAGACAGCAGACTTGAGGGCCGCGCGGCCGGTAAGTAACAGCCAGGATTCACTCTGGCCATCGGACTCCGGGACCCGCCTTCAACCGCGGGACCTGATCGCCACCGGTTAGAAGCCAGGAAGATCCTCCCAAGCTGTCCGGTTGGGTCTTTTGTTTGGTTTTGCCAGTTAAAGTTAGATTATATCAAGGCTTCAAGGACTAAACTAGGACGGATTTCGAATTTGACAGCTAACTGCTAAGCAAGCAAAAACCGAAGGAGCGGCGCAGGAGAGACCTCGCTAGTAGGACAGAGACGCTCCATTCACAGATACACGGAGAAAGTTCTGTGTTTGGTGCTCGTCAGCCCAATTCCTCCTTCCAGCGGGCTGCTTTACTTTCCTTCACAGCCCCGCGCTCTGCTCATTTAGGCCCGGTCTCCCAAGTCCCACCCCCGACCGCAAGGGGCCCTACGGGGGTGGGGGGAGGTTCCGCTGGGGCGGGTCAGCACAAGGCCACGGCCATCCCTCGCAACAATTCCCAGACCCTATCCGACAGAAGGCCATCAGGGGCACTGAGGACAGCCTTATGCCCTGGAGAAGTGTCATTTGCAAGGACACCCTCTCAGCTGCCTTATTGCTTGGACTCAAGGAGGGCAGGGCTCTCAGCTCTGAGTCCAGAGCCATTACCTGAGACTAAAGATGAAAAAGGAGGCAATGACCACTGTCATTTAATGCACAGCTGAGAGTGGAGGTTTGGTTGCTCCTAAATTCAAAAGCAAACTAAAACTTACATTCGACCACTTTTTTTAGGCCCTGAAGTGAGTTAAGTATTGTCATTGTTGGCTAGCAGTTTCCTTAGGTCTAATTTGAGTCGTTAAAGGTAACACAGAGTTCCTCTGGTCTTACAGCATCATGCTGTATCGTGATACTGCAGGGGCCAAGGCAGGCCACTCCAAAATGGGCCCATTGGCATGAAGATTATTTTAAATTAAACAGCAATCAAGTCCAGCATATTCCGGAAAAGCTCTTTACCTCCCCCACATCTACCTGAGAAGAACTGAGGTAGCCGACCCGCTCTACAAAGAGAGCTGTCACCGCGGATAACTACATTACACCATGACCTAGGTCTGGCAGGCAGGGAGGAACCTAGCAAGGCCTGTTGGATCAAAGTCCTCTGTGTCCCGTTGTTTCCCAGCGGCCCAGCACACGTGTGTTTACCAAACATGGACTCTTCATCTTCCCGTGAACTGCGTTCCTCCCTTTGAAGTCCCAGGCCCTACTCCTTCTCCTGAGCTCGGGACTACTATATATGTCATTCTGCCGGACTGTCTTTGGAATTTCCATGTCTGTGTGGATTCCCTATAGGTTTGAAATTAAATTTGATTTTCCTCTGTTAATCTGTCTCATGTTAGTCCAGCTAGAAGGACCTAGAAGGGGACAGGAAATCCTTGCTCCCCTACGCTACGAAAGTTTGGTGCCACAGTAAGCTAGTGTGCCAGGTGTGGCCACCGTGTTAGGTCTTCCTTGGAGAGGTCAGCAAAATGTGATTGCCAAGAAATTCGTTTCATCCTCAGAGGAGCGTGGATCTTGCAGCAGGGCTGCCGGGGCTCATACCCCACCTCTGTGGTTGACGAGCCGTGGAACAGGGCAACTTACTCTACTTCTCTGTCCCTCAGTATGCTTACTCCCGAACAGGGGGCAGTAATAGTTCCGACCTCTTAGGGTTGTTGTGAGGATCAAGAAACTAATTCATGCCAAGTACTTGCAACACTTCCTGGGACAGCCTGCCACATATTTCAGCCTTGGCTTTAAGAATCTGCTATTCATGGGGCGCTGGCTGGCTCAGTCGCAAGAATGTGCAGCTCTTGATCGTGGAGTACTGAGCTCGGGCCCCACGTTGGGCATAGCGATTACTTAAATAAATAACTTAAAAAAAAAAATCTGCCATTCAGTTGAACTTACTGTGTTTCCACATGAGCACAGCCTGCCTGCTAAAGTGACTTACGTGGGGTGAAATATGGTATGTGGGGGAGGTCAGTTTGCTTGCTAACTGGGACGCCACTATATAAAAAGGTTTATTTATCTTATTTGTCTCTAAGGTAATTCTGATCACAGTCCCAACCAAGCACCTGGATCAAGTTTGAAAAGGAGGTCAGACAGATTTCAGGAAAACGAACCACAAACCCAGCTTGTTCACTACAAATCAACTAATGCAGGGCTATCTAGTTCTGAGGAATGGGACCCAGTCCTCGTTGTTTTAATTCACAACACGTCAGTGCGGGCATGCAGGCTGTCACCAACCTTCCCGTGTTCCCTCGGAGGGTTCTAGGGTTAACAATCTGAGGGGACGGCATGGATACTTACCTTGCACCTTCCTTTGTGATAGCAAAATAGTTGCATATTTACTTGGAGGGCCTTTGTGGAAGGTATTTTGAGGAGGATGAAGGGCTGAAGTCCCCTAAACGGCCCCTTGGTTACGGCCACTTTATTCATTTCCCACTCAATGTCAGGAGTGTTTAGTTACATCGAGGAGTTATACCATGTTTTAAGAGTATTTTGAGGGCAGGTGCCCGGGTGGTGCAGTCTGTTAAGTGTCTGCTTTCGGCTCAGGTCATGATCCCGGAGTCCTGGGATCGAGCCCCACACTGGGCTCCCTGCTCAGCAGGCCTGTCTGCTTCTCCCTCTGCCTCTGCTCCTTCTCTCTCTCTCACTCACTTTTTCTCTCAAATAAATAAAATCTTTAAAAAAATATTTTGAGAATTTCATATCTCCCCCTCTCTCCTTCCCCAGTGAGACCAGTGAGGAACCCTGAAGTGTTTCAAAACTAGGCTGTGTCGAGATGTATCAGTAAAAGGAAGAGACAACCCACAGAAATGCTATTCGACTACATGCATTCTCCTAATTCAAGAACTGCCTTTCGAACTTTCAGCTAATGCCCCGCTACGGCAGGTGTGTAAATATACTCTTGTTCACTAGCTTGAAATGTTTCTGAAGAATGGGCTTAATGGTGCTAAAAGTGGTACAATTCCTGACATTCCAGGCCATTTACGGGAGGTCTTGGCTGATGCGATTTTCAGTGACTTTGCTTTGTTGGGTTCTTGCTTCCCAGCTCCTCCGCGTGGAAGGGCTGGACACGTGTTGGCAACACACGCGTGACCAGGTGCAGGCACTGGGTAAGATGTTCTGGGCACCAGCAGCTGACTCAACTGCCTTGGAGCTGGCAGATCACACATAAGTCAAGAGAGAGTTCGCCCATGGGGACAACCCCATTTCAGTTCCAGTCTACTGCTGCCAAGTGGGAAATAGGGCAGGGATTTCAGACACTCGTATGTTCTCAAGAGAAGCCAGAGATCTGGGTTGTTACATGCTACCTCCTGATTTGTGAGACTGGCGAATTACTCAAGTATTTTTAAAGGACTACATGGGTGACCACATATGTACATGCCACTAATTCACAACCAATGGCCACGAGGGACATGTCCTGTAGCTTGCTTCTGACCTTCAAAGGTTTGGTGGCCTTGGAGCACTCGTGATATTAAGCTCATGCTCTGCATTATTACTCGCCTTGGGTACACACTGGCCTGGTTTTTGTACACCCGTCACCTCATTTCATCCGCCACGGCGACACTATGAGTTAGGAACTAGTATTGTCTCCATCTACAGACAAGAAAACTCAGTCTTGAAGAGTTTGAGTAACTTATCCAAGGTCCTGGGGCAGCCATGCACTCTAGCTGAGGGGTGGGGCGCCACAGGCACCTCAGACCTAATACGCTGGGATTCCACTGAGCCCACCTCTCAGACTATGGGTTCTAATACATATAGTTCAGTGTGGTCACATACTGACCACTCAAATACAAAATTTATTTAATTCTTCTCTTTTAGTGAAGGACAGCAGTGATAGTTTTGCCAATAAATATCTTAAAGTAGCGATTTCAAAAGCTACTGTGAAGCAACTCCATGCCATGGATTTAAATGTCTACACTTGCAAAATTTGGCAAAAAGAATGCTGTAAGTGGATGCCAAACACAGAGGAGTGAGGGAAAGGTAAAGCATGAGGGACTATTGAATTTTTGTTTCTCTGTGATAGTACTGAGAACTACAGACTGTACACGGGGTGGAAAAATCTGTATGGACTTTTACAGAGCCATTTTCAATTTTTAAAAAATTGCTAACAACAGTGTATGGTTACCAAGCAACCGTAACCAAGTTACTACACCAGTGGTGAAAATACAATACACACACACGTTCATGATCTTTCCGAGAAAGGGCCCCTGACTCATTTTCACCAGTCCTCCATACCAGCATCCACGGATCTGCAGTAACTGTGATATCATCATTTCTTCCAAGGAGCCAGAGGAAAAGAAGTTATGCAAGTGTAGTGTGTGTGTGTGTGTGTGTGTGTGTGTGTGAGAGAGAGAGAGAGAGAGAGAGAGAGAAATGGGGCAGGGCAGCTAGAAAGGGAGTCAAATGATCTTCAACTTTCCCAACAGCAGGCTTAGATTAGTTTAGGACACTGATAAATTTCAAGAGAATCACAACGTATTTTGAGGGAACTGATTCAAGACTGACCACCTTCTACCATAAGGCAGTGGGTGCAGTGTTTACTCACCCGGGCTCTGCCCCAACTGACTAGGTGTGAATTCCAATTTCCTTACTTCCTTGCTGCGTTTTCTTGGACGAGCTGCCTGACCTTGATGCGCTTCAATTCCCCCATCAGTGAATGGGGGATAATAATAGACCCTACAAGGCAGAGTTGTTGTAAGGATTAAATCAGTTACAATAGATTAAGTGCTTCGAACGGCGGGTGGCACATAATTAATACTCAACAAATGTCGACTTTATTATCTCTCCCGAGGAAAATCACAGGTAACGAAAAAATGCTGACCCTTTTGACGGGTGATTCTCAACAAGGATGAGTCACCTCTAAACAGTGGGGACTTTGCAAGTGCTTTCTCTTTGGTCGTCACAATGATTGGCAGGCGCTGCCCGCACTCAGCGGGTAGGGTCCATGGTCCCACACAGCTTTATATATCCTCCCAGGCTTCATGTAGGCCAAAATGATGTTATGACTACCTGAACCTAGAACCCAATTCCATTTTACATATAAATGTAAAGCATTTTCCCCATAGCTGGAACATTACTGAATTTTACAGGAATGCACCTGTCATGTAAGTCAAGTAAAGCTAAACTTCGGTTGTTTAGAACCTTCCCAAGAATTGTTCACATTTGGTAAAATGAGGGACTAACCTCAAATCTGAGTCACCAACATACCGGCATTGCCAGAATCTGCACGATTACAGTCACAGTGATTCCATGTGTACTTGCAGGATTCAGGGTCCATCCTATATCTTCAGACTTATTCTATGAAGTTATAAAAATCTGTAGTCTTTCTGGGCCTCCAGTGTTCTCATTCAGATAACAGATATTTACAGAACACCTGCTACTACCCAGAATGTGGGCTGAGGTTTATGGAGTCAAAGACAGGACATTGTCCTTGGTCTCAAGGAGAACCTCAGTCATCCCAGAAGAGAAGAGAGGTGGCTAGATGCTCTCTGAGGTCTCGTTCGGCGTTAAGAGCCTATGAATCCAGGACTCTAAATAGAATGTAATGCTCACTACCTTTGAGGTTTGCGTGTGAGATTCCCTGAGCTAACCACCCCTGTCCCCGCATGTGCTCTCTCCTGCACTCTCTCTCTTTCAAATACATACATACAAACATACATACATAAATAAAATCTTAAAAAAAATAGACAAGTAATCTTAAAAGAGTAGGGAAGAGAGAAAATCAAAGAATAAGAAAATTAAGGTAAGAAGTAAACTGCAATTATGGTGGACAGGATCAGGAAAAAGAAAGTTAAAAGACAGTACAAAAACAAAAAACAATTTTTAAAGGAAAGGAGAGCAATATGGTAGGGAGACAGCAGGGAGGAGAGTGAGACATATCCTCTTTCCATCTGTAAGCTTCACTTTGTTTTATTTCTGCCCCACATCCCTCAAACACCTGGTACCCCTAGTCACAGTGCCCCTTGGCTTCTTTTTGTATCTGAATTTTGCCAAAGACAAAGGAGTACCAGGGTCAATGGGCCTCTGATGCCCCCTGCAGGTCCTCAAGGCAACCTGCCGTCCCTTTTCTAAACTAAGACTTCTCAGACTCCATTTAACCTGTATAAGATAGAGCAAATAAATACCGGTGCCTGCAGTTCCGGTGGTTTGTGCTCTGGAGTGAGAAATCCCACAGGCGGAGCCCATGTTTCCTGCTGCTGCCAGCTCTCCCGTGAGGAGGACCTCACTTTCCAGGAGGATCCTTAGAACTCATAGTACTTTTTTCTTGCAGACCTAGAAACTTGGTGGAGCATTCACCCACAGACTCTTCACACAACAGCTGTCTGTGCCTTGAAACCTGCTTTCCCTGACCCCAGGCCACTCAGAGGAGAAGCTCTCAACGTGTCTGCTGCAGGGTACCTGGCAGAGTTCCCGAACAGCAACAGTGCAAAAGCTGCCCCCTCTTCTAGTCCATAAGATTTGATGCAGACAAGCTCTGCAGTCCAAGTTTCAAGGTGATCTAGGACGGGGACTCTTGGTGGCAAATTCTGAGCTAGTTTGAATCACAAAACGTACTGCATTGTCCTCCAGGCACATTTAGTCCTGCTATCGATTTAAGAACTGGAGAAAGAGGAAGGGAGCATCTTATCCCTCTCTTCACGAAGAGGAAACAGTCCCAAGATTTCATTGTATATCTCTGTATAAAAGGTCTCTTGCGGGGACGCCTGGGTGGCTCAGTTGGTTAAGCATCTGCCTTCAGCTCAGGTCATGATTCTGGAGCCCTGGGATCAAGCCCCACGTGGGTCTCCCTGCTTGGTGGGGAGTCTGCTTCTCCCTCTCTGTCTGCCGCTCCCCCCCCCTGCTCCTGCTCTCTCTCTCGCTCACTCTCTCAAATAAATAAATAAAATCTTTTTAAAAAATAAAATGTCTCTTCTATACCCAGTTTGGAACCAAAATATTAAATAACAATTTATCACTGTGTAAGGCTCAGCAGACAAAGTTTTGAAGTTTTTCTAAGCCCTTAATAAGACAGTAGTCATCAGTTAAAGATACAAACTATTAAGTATTGTGATAGACACCACTTACTAGCTTATTGAGGAAAATTAGCCGCAAGTGTACAGGGAAATAAAGATGTATAAAATCTTCCTAATTACCCAAAGGATGTTCATAAATAGCCAAAAATTTTACCTACTGACTACAAATTCGGAAGATTTAGGCTAAAAGTCAATGGAAGCTACAGATAACTCCCTAAAAACACTTCACGTAGGCAGAACAGAAGGCCCCCAAAGACGTCCACGTCGTAGTCCCCAGAATCTAGGAATGTTGCCTCATGTAGCAAAAGGGATTTTGCCAGATGTAATTACATTAAGGAACTTGAGAGGAGGTTATGCTGGATTGCCTGGGTGGGCACACTTGTGTACTCACAAGTGTCCTTAAATGTGAAGAAGGCGGCAGAAGAATCAGAGAGGTCCGCTGGCAGCAGAGGCTGGAGTTGCGCCCTTGCACGCTGGGGGCCCAACCAAGGAATGACGGCGCCCTCTAGAGGCTGGAAAAGGCAAAGAGCCAGACTCTTCCCTAAACCCTCCAGCCCTGCTGACACCTCAGATTTTAGCCCCGTGAGACCCATTCTGAGCTTCTGACCTCCCCAACTATCTTTGCACGGTTTTAAGCCACTAAGTTCGTGGTAATATGTCAGAAGCAAAGGAAACTCATACACACTATTTGGGCTATTTCAGGTTCATGGGCAGTTTCGGTAAGAACGTACTGAACAGCATTGTCAACAAATTCTGTGATGTTCCTTCTGCGTGTACTCAGTGTACCATAAGGTAATTCCAAAAGAAATGAAAGGGGAAAAATGTAATACATAAATGGAAGCAGAGCCTACTCGGAGGTATTATAAACCACAAACTTTATGAACGGGTAGCTGCAAACAGTACCACACAAAGATACAAAAAGGGGTAATAAAAAACTACAGGAAGTCCTAATGTATTTCTCTATGAGCTGGGAAGATGTCCAGGGATTATGAACGGTGCTTAAAGCCCACCTCTCATACAGAATACCAGCCTAAAAACCCACATTTACAGTTTTTTGAGCAAAAGAAAGACGGGAAAAGGCATACATTTGACAAAGAATGTCTCATAAGCAAACAGATCTATAATGTTGGTGTCACTTCTCATTATCTATCAAAATTTTTAGGTAGGATTAACTGAAGTATATGTAAGTTACAGCACATTTTTCTCTGAAAGAGGCCAGATTGTCAGAAGCTATATACCTATTGCCTTCCCTGCTGGGTCTCTCCATTGCCCTTGAATTTCTTTCCTTGGACTTTGGTACCATCAGCTTATGTTGAGGGACATTACATGGTAGAGTTATATGAGACTTTTTCTGTCTTTACAGTCAGGATCTCATTGCATTATATAGAATTCCCTCTGTGAGAACCCCTGTATACACCCATGCCTTAAGGTCTCAGTACCAGAAACTGGTAAGCTATTTCTAAGCAGAGGGTCATTCTTTTTACCGCTTATGGAAATATAACATACATGACATTATACATTTGTCAAAAACCAAACACAACATAAGGAGCAAACTCTAATATAAATGATGGGCTTTACTTATGGCATCGCTACTCGTTCATCATTTGTGACAAAGGCAAGGTGTTAATAATAGGGGAAACTGTTTGGGGGAGAAGGGGTACGGGAGAACTCTCTGTACTTCCTGTTCAACTTCTCTGTGAAGCTAATATTGCCCTAAAATATAAAGTCTATATAAAATATCTATACAATGGGGCGCCTGGGTGGCTCGGTCGGTTAAGCATCTGCTTTGGCTCAGGTCATGATCTCAGGGTCCTGGGATCGAGTCCCACATCGGGCTCCCTGCTCAGTGGGAAGTCTGCTCCTCCCTCTCCCTCTGCTGTTCCCCCTGCCTGTACTCTCTTGCTTGTGCGCGCTCTCTCTCTCAAATAAAATCTTTAAAAATAAATAAAATAAAAATTAAAAAAATAAAATATCTGTACAGAAAAGTGCACACATCTGCAGTGAAGGGGATTCAGCAGGGGTGGCAGCAGCAGTTTTTCAACCTCTGAATCCTAACCTGAAACCAGACAAGCAGGGGCGCCTGGGTGGCTCCGTCAGTTAAGTGTCCAGCTCTTGATCTCAGCTCAGGTCTTGATCTCAGGGTCGTGAGTTCAAGCCCTGCATTGGGCTCCTCCACTTAAAAAAAAAAAAGCAACCCAAAACCTCATGGACATTCACCGCGTGGGGAGGAAGAACGTCTGGCCCCTTCAAGGTCCCTCTGGCTGGACTAAGAATCAAATTGACTTGAGACAGATTAACAGGAGAAAATCAAATTTAATTTCAAACCTACAGGGAATCCACACAGACATGGAAATTCCAAAGACAGTCCGGCAGAATGACATATATAGTAGTCCTGAGCTCAGGAGAAGGAGTAGGGCCTGGGACTTCAAAGGGAGGAACGCAGTTCACGGGAAGATGAAGAGTCCATGTTTGGTAAACACACGTGTGCTGGGCCGCTGGGAAACAACGGGACACAGAGGACTTTGATCCAACAGGCCTTGCTAGGTTCCTCCCTGCCTGCCAGACCTAGGTCATGGTGTAATGTAGTTATCCGCGGTGACAGCTCTCTCTGTGGAGCGGGTCGGCTACCTCAGTTCTTCTCAGGCAGATGTGGGGGAGGTAAAGAGCTTTTCCGGAATATGCTGGACTTGATTGCTGTTTAATTTAAAATAATCTTCATGCCAAAGTGACCCATTTTGAGGTGGCCTCCCCTTGGAGCCTTTAACAGTAAAAGTAGGTGGCAGAATAACCCCATGAACCCCAAAATAAAAGTGAGTAGAGATAAATCAACAGTCACAAAACGTGCACAGTATCAGCATCAGGATGAGAAGAAGAAGGAAGAAATGGAGGCAAGAACAGGAAAACTTCAAAACAGCAACAGACGCAGAAGGCCCAACTGAAACCAGGAGCGATTCTGCTCTCTCAGTACTAGGTGAGTGCAAGGGCCTCCAGTAAGGACCAAGGAGGCTGGAGCAGTCTGGCCCCATCTCCCAGGGCGTCCTTCCAGCACAGAGAGGAGGCAGAGGTCCTGATCAGGGAGGAGAACAGAGTCCAGAAATCTCAGAAAGCAGGCTTCATATTCTTAACATTACACCAAACAGCAGAGGGAGGGAGCTCTGTGAAGTTGGAAACACTTTCTTACCGCATTCTAAAAGTTCAAGAAAACTACTTTCATATAAAAGTGAGCAACAAAAGAGGATTTAGGTTGAGTCATCACAAAGTTCTTATAACACTAATTTTTAAAAAGAGCTAAGGAACAGAACAGTATCCTCACAAACAACAGAGCATGAGAGAAAGACATGCCCACAAAATGGATCAAAACTGTAACCGAGGGGCATCTGGCTCAATCCATAGAGCATGCAACTCTTGATCTCAGGGTTGTGAGTTCAAGTCCCACACAGGGTGTAGAGATTACTGAAATAAGTAAATAAACATTTTAAAAAATCCCTGTAACCTATTATTTCAAAAGGAGCTTAAAGACATTAAGAATACGATATAAATCATAAGAGCAGCTCAGTGGTTTTATACAAATGAATGTATATGTGTAACACTGCGTCTCAAGAATTGGAACATTACCAGCAACTTTGTAGGTTCCCATGTGCCCCTTCCTTATCAATAACCCCCCTCCCTGAAGATAACACAATTTGGACTCTATCATTTTAAATTAGTTTTGCCTGGTTTTGAAGGCTGTACGAATGAACCTTCAACCTACTCTGCGCGCCTGGCTTTTGCTCACTCTGTACCGTTTACGAGGCTCACCAGGCTGCCGTGGGAGGCACGGGCCATTGTCTATCAAGGCGCTGAAGAAGTTGTGTGAGTTTGCCACATCAGCTATCCAATGGATCCAGCCCTGTTTGTTAAAAAGAATGCATTGCCCCTGCTCTGTTGCAATGACCCGTTGGTTATAAATCCGGTGTCCATATATATGTGGGTCTGTGTCTTCATGCTGTTTTCTATTCCATGGATCTGTTTGTCTATCTCAAACCTAATGCATCCAAGACTGAATTCCTGATCTTCCCCCTAAAACCCACTCCTCTTACTGTCTGCCTTGTCTCAGGTACTGGTGGTTCCATACTTGCAGTGCCCAGGCCCAAATCCTTGGTCTCATCCTGACTCCTTTCTTTCTCTCACACTCCACTTGCAATTCACCAGCAAATCCTCTCTCGTCTAGATTACTGCATTAACTTCTTAACTGGTCTCCTTACCTCGTGGTAACCGGTTGGATGTGAGGCACAAGATAGAAGGCGGACTCAGAATGCCATCTAGGTTTCTGGGCATGAGTGGTGGAAACTGATTTCCAAAATGGTATAGGGAAGAAATTGGTTTGGGGGCAGAGGGAAGAAAGCCCCCGCTCCTGTCAACTGCCCACCTAGTGGCCAGGGTAATACTGCTAAGTTAGCTTATGTGAGTCACATCCAGCCCCTGCTCTATGCAAAAGCCTCCAGTGGCACCCCATTTTGCTCAGAATAAGAGCCAAAGTCTCTACGATGACCGACAAAGCTCTGTGGCTTCCATTAGCTCTTTCCATATAATGTTCTCCTTCACTCATCTTCATGTGGCCATAGTGGTCTCTTCGCTCTTCCTTGAAAAACCAGGCAAATTCCCACCTCAGGACAGTTGCACTTGTCATTTTCCCAAAACCTCCCTTATTTTCACCAAGTCTTTGCTCAAATGTCATGTTTTCAGGGATCCTTTCCCTGATTACCCCATTCTAGTACTCCCTCTCTGCTTTTCCTGCTTTATTTTTTCCTTAGTTCTGATCACCTTCTAACTCTAAAGTCAACAAAAGCAGTGTTGAGAAAGACCAAGCCAGCACTCTTTAATGAGAACCGTATGGTAGAGGAATGAATCATAACACCCCTAAGGACTTCTTAAAAATTTTTTGTATATTTTGTTCGTTGCTATATCCCCAGCACTTAGAAGAGAACCTAATATATAGATATTCAGTGAATATTCGATTAAATAAATTCAACAAGTGACTCAGTGAACCAAACTTGTCTTAAAGACCTCAAACATTTAATGGTTTAGTCAAGGAAGATTAACCTTCAAAGGAGACTGAGAAGAAACAGCCCAGAAGATGGAAAAAAAGCTAAGAGAGTCTCAAGCCCCAGACACAAAGGGGAAATTTCCCGAGTGCTACAGTGTCTATTGTCATTCATAATAGGCCCTTCCAACCATACCTGAGTGTAAGCTAATGAAGGGACTCAAGGCAGAGCCCCTAGATATCTTCAGAACTGCAGAGCCAGCCATGAGTCTGGAGGGTTGGGACTTGCAGTACCCCTCTGGACCTCTGGAGAAGCGAAAGGGGCTGGAGATTGAGTTCAAACACCAGTGGCCCATGATTTAAGCAACCATGCCTACATAATGAAATCTCAATTTTAAAAACAGGGTTTGGGGGAAATTCCAGACTGGTGAACCTGAGGTGCTGGGTGGGTGGCGTTCTCAGAGAGTCATGGAAGCTCCGCATCACCCCTTCACCCACACGCCTTCCTTGGATTTGGCTGTCCCTAAGCTACGTCTTTTATGATAAGATTGTTATGGTAAGTACGTGCTTTCCTCAGTTCTGTGAATTACTGAAGTGAGTGGGGAGAAGGGTGTGAGAAGCTCTGAATTTTTAGTCAGCTGGCCGAAGTGAAGGTATCTGGAGCGCCCCATTTGCTGGTCGCACCTGAAGTGGGGACAATCGTGTGGGACTGAGCCCTTCATTCACAGGGTCTGGAAAGAAAATAGTCACTCAGCCAGATTTGAACCCCAGCTTTTTACCAGAATGTAGTTAGAGTAGCCGAGGTTGCCAGACCACAAGCTGCGAGAAGAAAGAGAGCAGGAGAGGTGTCCCAAGATGTAGTAAGAAAGTTGACGACTCCACATAGAAGGAACTTTCCAGAGACCCAAGAATTAAACTTGGATGAGGTGGTGTTAAGAGAACCAGAGAAAAGGAAGCTTAAAGAAAACAGATCGATACGCTTAATTGCTGTGAAGAGACCCAAGTAAGAAGAAGCCTTCAAACACCCGCTGAATCGGCAGTCGTGAACGACAATTCAGTAGTACCTGGGGACGGAATATAACGGGTTGAGAAATGTGGGGTTTTTTAGAGCTGTGGCTGCGGTGGAAGAGAGGGGGCAGCACGGGGAAGGAGGGTGTCTGCTAGCATTATTGCTGTTTTGGGTGAAAGAGCAGGTTTAAACAGAAAGGGGCCGGGTATAGAAAGCACCAAGGGGTAGGTGCCAGCCTCCCCCCCCCCCCCCCCCGCTCAGGAGCCTGGTCACCAAGCAGGCTGACAACTTTTTACTTTTACTTTTATAACTTGTGCTGTTTGAATGTTCTTAGCATGTAGAGTTGATACTTTTTCTGTATTAAAGAAGAAAGAACAACCCCCAAAATGAACCTCATTTTTAAGAGCAAACAGTCCTTTCTTCTGCTGCAGCTGCTGCTGCCCCTTCTCCTCACAGGGAGGCTTCTGAGGGGCAGTCAGTCCATTCCCATCTCTGTCCTGTCTGCTTGCGCCCACCCATGCTACGCACCTCTCCAGTCTGGCCACCAGCCTCACTCCGCCCATGCAGCTCTTGGGGAGGCCTCCCCTGTGCTCTGTGCAAATAAATCCAAAGACATTTTCAAGTCTTTCTCTCAAACTCCTCACTTTTCTATTTGCCCATTGGACATCTCCATGGGTATCTCCAACTCAATAGATATTCCTTCTTCCCTCTGCCCCCAAACACACTTCTTTTCCCGCTTTGAACAGTACCTTCTACTCTCAAGCACATCCCTGATTCTAATGCAATTTCCACAAAGTCTCCATGGTGATCGTTCTAAAATACAGAGCAGGTAACGTCACTCCTTTGCTAATAGGACTCCTGTGGCTCCCCATGGCCTAGAGTAAACACCAACACATCAGTATGGGTGGCAATGGTCCTTGGGGATCTTGAAGACCCTCGAAGATCTGCTGCTCCACCCTCATCTTTCCCTACATCCCCCTCCTAACCAATGCCCAACCCCCACAGAAACCACTGGTGGTTCCCTGGACTTGCCGAGCGACTCCACGCTGACCTCTGGCATTAGGAATTGCTCCTGGATACCCTGCACCTTCAATGTCCTCTCCTGCTTCACCTGCTGGGCCAACTCCTCTTGGTCCCACAAGACTTAACTCAGATTTCATCCGCTCAGGGACTTAGTGACTTTTACAGGGACGGTTTTGCTATTAACCTATTGCAGCTATAATTTTCAAGACTCTTAAGGCACTTGGGCTAGTGCCCAATCCTAAATGGTTTCATACGGGGCGCCTGGGTGGCACAGCGGTTAACGGCTCAGGGCGTGATCCCGGTGTTGTGGGATCGAGCCCCACATCAGGCTTCTCTGCTGTGAGCCTGCTTCTTCCTCTCCCACTCCCCCTGCTTGTGTTCCCTCTCTCGCTGGCTGTCTCTATCTCTGTCGAATAAATAAATAAAATCTTAAAAAAAAAATAAATGGTTTCATACAGTAGCAAAACAAGTATGGCCTACAGTAATCCCAGAGCTATGGATGTAGGTATGTTTCTTAAGTCACATGTTGGTGCCTTAAAATGTATATTGAGCATTTATAAGTATTTATTTTTAAAAGATTATATGTACTTGAGAGAGAGAGAGCATGGACGCGGGGAGGAGCAGAGGGAGGAACAGAGGCAGAGAGACGAGCAGAGTCCACACTGAGCACGGAGCCCAGCACGGGGCTTAATCTCACAACCCTGGGAACATGACCTGAGCCAAAATCAAGAGTTGGGCGCTTAATCCACTGAACCACTGAAAATTTATAAGTATTTTTAAATGGTGCTTTTTATTAGTCATGGTGTACCAAGGCAAAAATAAGCTTTCTTAAAACACGATGTTGTAAAAACACTGTTTATCCAGTTCAGCAGACCCCACGCGCTACCAGAATCTTCATCTAACAGCGCGGTTGGATCCGTCAATCCAGGTGTCTTTACATTACAAATCTTATGGAGCCTTTAACTCTGAAGTCAGCAAAAGCAACATTGAAAAAGACTGACCCCGCATTCCGTGATAAGAATGACAGAGCCGAACATTGTTAGGAATGCATCCTAACATCTAAGAAGCCGTAGCTTTGATGATGGCACCAGGACATATAATTTTCTCCAGGTGTTTCATCTGTAAAATAGGGATAATAACAGTCATCTCACACAATTATCCTAATGATTAAGCGAAGAGAGCGTTAAATTAGAGATAAAAGTTAGGAGCATCAGCATATAGATAGTGTTTACATCCGTGGGAAAGAGGAGATAATCTAGAGAGGGGCTGAGAGAGGAAAAGAGTCCTCAGCCTCTTTCCAAATGTTTCCCATTCGTTGGGTCATTCGACAACTGTTCTCTGAGTGCTATGATCTGTCCGTTACTGTGCCAGATACAGAGACGCAGGGCTGAGCTTAGAGACCTGGAGAACGCTCACAGTCTCCCGAGGGAGGCAGAGGCCACACAAATATAGACTTCATGACAAACTCTGCGAAGTGCTTTAAAGGAAAAGTTCCAGCTACTGTGGGAGAACTTAACAAGGACCTAATTCAGATCAAATAAAATATCGAATGTTCAGCACCTAGAATTGCCTCTGACGCGCTTGGTCAAGGAAGGCATCACTAAGAAAGTGACCATTATGCCGGCACCAGGGGATTAGTTGGAGTTAGCCAGGTGCAGAGCTGGGTGTAAGGGCACTGCCAGAAGAGGAGCAATATACAAGAAGGCCCGAGGCAGGAAAGAGTCCGGGGTGTTCCCTGAAAGGGAACCCATGTGGGGAGTGCACATGACAGTTAGAAAATGGCAATGCCCTCTGTCTGGCCACTAAAGGCAGAACTCTCCCTCTTGCCTCTTGGTTAAAAGGACTGTCAGAACCACCCAATACCTCTAGATACCACATCAAAATAGTAATGAGCACATGAATTGCACCTGCCGGAAATGGTCCTCTTTCTAACCTCCCCTTGGCTCCCCACCTGCTCCCCACCGACCTGCACACTTTGCCATCCAGAACCTCACTTTGGTTCACTACCCTGGGGATAACAATTTAAGAATGCATCCTACCTTGGCATGATATATTCGAAGTGCCGAGTGGGAAAAATCTGCAGCCAAGAATACTCATCCAGCATGGCTGTCATCTGGAAGAGAAGGAGAGATAAAGAGTTGCTCAAACAAAAACGGAAGGAATTCATGATCACTAAACCAGACCTACAAGAAATATTAAAGGGGAATCTTTGAGTGGAAAGGAAGATCATAAGGGAGAGTACCAAAAATAGGAAGCACAAAGGCAATAAAAATAAATATATCTATAAAAATCAGTCAAGGGAGGGATGCCTGGGTGGTGCAGTCAGTTAAGCATCTGCCTTCGGCTCGGGTCATGATCCCAGGGTCCTGGGATCGAGTTGCGAGTTGGGCTCCCTGTTCAGCGGGGAGTCTGCTTCTCCTTCTCCCCTCCCCCTGATCACTCTCTCTCTCTCTCTGTCAAATAAATAAGTAAAACCTTTCTAAAACTCAGTCAAGAGATTCACAAAATAAAAGGATATAACATACGACAACATATAACTAAAATATGGGGAGGAAAGGAGTAAAGAATGGGTTTAAACTTAGGCGACCATCAACTTCATATAGAGTGCTGTCTGCAAAAGATGTTACACGAAAAACGTAATGGTAACCACAAATCAAAAACCACTAACAGATATGCAAAGAATAAAGAGAAAGGAATCCAAGTATATCGCTAAAGAAAGCCAGCAAACCATGAAAGAGGGAAGAACCAGAAAACAACTGCAAAAACAACCACAAAACAAGTTTAAAAAAATGGCAATAAATACATATTACCAATAATTACTTTGAATATAAAAGGACTAAATGCTCCAATCAAAAGGCATATGGTGACAGTGTGGATAAAAAAAAACAAGACCCATCTCTATGCTGCCAGAAGAGACTCATTTCAGACCCAAGGACACCTGCAGATTGAAAGTGAGGGATGGAGAAACATGTAGCATGCAAATAGATGTCAAAAGGAACCTGGGGTAGCAGTACTAACACCAGACAAAATAAGCTTTAAAACAAAGACTGGCTCTCGCTGGCTGTCTCTGTCTCTGTCAAATAAATAAATAAAATCTTTAAAAAAAAAAAAAAAAGGGGGCGCCTGGGTGGCACAGCGGTTAAGCATCTGCCTTCGGCTCAGGGCGTGATCCCGGCGTTGTGGGATCGAGCCCCACGTCAGGCTCTTCCGCTATGAGCCTGCTTCTTCCTCTCCCACTCCCCCTGCTTGTGTTCCCTCTCTCGCTGGCTGTCTCTGTCTCTGTCAAATAAATAAATAAAATCTTTAAAAAAAAAAAAAAAACAAAACAAAACAAAAACAAAAAACAAAGACTGGAACAAGAGACAAAAGACACTATCTAATAATAAAGGGGACAATCCAACAAGAAGATATAACAACTATGAATTTTTATGCACCCAACATGGGACCACCCAAATACATAAAACAGTTAATAACAAATATAAAGGAACTAATCAACAGTAGAACAGTAACAGTAGGAGACTTTAACACTCTACTTACATCAGTGGACGGGTCATCCAAACAGAAAATCAACAAGGAAAGAGTGGTTTTGAATGACACGTCAGACTAGATGGATGTAACAATTATATACAGAACATTCTATCCTAAAACAGCAGAGTACACATTCTTTTCCAGTGCACATGGAACATTCTCTAGAATAGATCACTTATTAGGCCACAAAACAAGTCTCAACAAATTCAAAAAGATTGAAGTCATACCATACATCTTTTCTGAACACTACATTATGAAACTAGAAATCAACCACAAGAAAAAATCTGGAAAGAGCATAAATGCATGGAGGTTAAATAACATGCAAACTAAACAATGAATAAGTCAACCAAGAAATCAAAGAAGAAATAAAAAATGACATGGAGGGGCACCTGGGTGGCTCAGTCAGTTAAGCATCTGCCTTCAGCTCAGGTCATGATCCCGGGGCCCTGGGATGGAGCCCCTCCTTGGGCTCCCTGCTCAGCAGGGAGTCTGCTTCTCTATCTCTCAGCTTCTGTCCCTCCCCACTACTCATTCTCTCTCTCTCTCAAATAAATAAATAAATAAATAAATAAATAAATAAATAAATATCTTTATTAAAAAACAAAAGAAAATGAAAACATGACAATCCCAAATCTTTGGGATGCAGCAAAAGCAGTTCTAATCGTAATACAAGCCAACCTCAGAAAGCAAGAAAAATCTCAAATAAACAACATAACCTTACACCTAAAGGAGCTAGAAAAAGAAGCAAAACCCCAAACCAGCAGAGGGAAGGAAATAATAAGCATTAGAGCAGAGATAAATGTTACAGAAACTAAAAAAAAAAAAAAAAGAACAGTTCAATGAAACCAGGGGCTGGTTCTGTGAAAAGATCAACAAGATTGATAAACCTCTAGCCAGAGTCATCAAAAAGAAAAGAGAAAGGACCTAAGTAAACAAAATCACTAATGAAAGAGCAGAAATAACAACCAATACCAGAGAAATACAAATAATTTTAAGAGAAATTATGAAAAATTGTATGCCAACAAATTGGACAACCTAGGAGAAATGGATAAATTCCTAGAAACATAACCTATGAAAACTAAAGCAGGAAGAAATGGAAAATGTGAACAAGACTGATTACCAGCAAGGAGATTCAAACAGTAATCAAAAAACTCCCAACAGGGGTGTCTGGGTGACTCAGTCAGTTAAGTGTCTGACTTTTGATTTCAGCTCAGGTCAGATCTCAGGGTTGTGAAATCAAGACCCACATCACGCTCCTTGCTGGCTGTGGAGCCAGCTCCAGATTCTCTCTCTCCCTCTCCTTCTGTCCCTCCCCACTGCCCCCCTCAAGACAAACAAACAAAACAAAACAAAAAATCTCCCAACAGGGGCGCCTGGGTGGCGCAGCTGTTAAGCGTCTGCCTTCGGCCCAGGGCGTGATCCCAGTGTTCTGGGATCAAGCCCCACATCGGGCTCCTCCGCTGGGAGCCTGCTTCTTCCTCTCCACTCCCCTGCTTGTGTTCCCTCTCTCGCTGGCTGTCTCTGTCAAATAAATAAAATAAAATCTTAAAAAAAACAAAAAACAAACCTTCCAACAAACAAAAATCCAGAACTAGATGGCTTCACAGGTGAATTCTACCAAACATTTAAAGAAGAGTTAGTATCTATTTTTCTCAAACTATTCCAAGAAATAGAAGAAGAAGGAAAACTTCCAAATTTATTCTATGAGGCCAGCATTATCCTGATACCAAAACTAGATAAAGACACCACTACAGGCCAATATCTTTGATGAACATAGATGCAAAAATCCTCAAGAAGATACTAGCAAATCAAATCCGACAACACATTTTTAAAAATCACTCACCATAATCAAGTGGGATTTTTTCCTGGATGCAAGGGTGGTTCAGTATTTGCAAATCAGTCAACGTGATACTTCACCTCAACAGAAGAAAGGATAAAAACCATACGATCATTTCAACAGATGCAGACAAAGCATTGGACAAAGTACAGCATCTGTTCATGGTAAACCCTCAACAAAGTAAGTCTAGATGGAACATACCTCAACATAATAAAGGCCCTACATGAAAGAAAAAAAAAACCCACAGCGAACATCATACTCAATGTGGGAAAACTGAAAGCTTTTCACCCAAGGTCAGGAACAAGTCAAGGATATCCACTGTCACCACTGTTATTTAACATAATGCTGGAAGTCCTGGCCACAGCAGTCAGACAATGCAAAGAAATAAAAGGCATCCAAATTGATAAGGAAGAAGTAAAACTTCACTATTTGCAGATGACATGATACTCTATATAGAAAACTCTAAAGACTCCACCAAAACTTACTAGAGCTGGTAAATGAATTCAGTAAAGTCACAGAATACAGTATCAAGGTACAGAAATCTGCTGCATTTCTATACACTAATAATGAAGCAGAAGAAAGAGAAATTAAGAAAACAATTCCATTTACAACTGCACCAAAAATACTAAAATACCTAGGAATAAACTTAACCAAAGAGGTGAAAGACCAGTACTCTGAAAACTATAAAATACTGAGGAAAGAAATTGAAAACAACACAAAGAAATGGAAAGACAGGGCACCTGTGTGGCTCAGTCGATTAAGCCGACTCTTGATTTTGGCTCAGGTCATGATCTCAGGGTCATGAGATCAGCCCCACATTGGGCTCTGTGCTCAGCTCCATGTTCTCTGTCTCTCTCTAAAATAAATAAAACAGGGGCGCCTGGGTGGTGCAGTCGTTAAGCGGCTGCCTTCGGCTCAGGGCGTGATCCCGGCGTTATGGGATCGAGCCCCACATCAGGCTCCTCCGCTATGAGCCTGCTTCTTCCTCTCCCACTCTCCCTGCTTGGGTTCCCTCTTTTGTTGGCTGTCTCTGTCAAATAAATAAATAAAATCTTAAAAAATAAAATAAAATAAAAATAAAATAAATAAAACAAATAAATACATACATAAATACATATATAAATAAATAAAATCTTAAAAAGAAAACCAAAGGTGTGCAATATAGCGATTCAACAATTCTGTACATTACTCAGTGCTCATCCTGGTCGGTGTACTGCCTTGTGCTCTCTTTCAGGAATTTTGTATTTTCAAGTCTCACATTTAAGTCTTTGATCCATTTTGAGTTTATTTTTGTGTATGGTGTAAGAAATGGTCCAGTTTCATTCTTTTACATGTAGCTGTCCAGTTTTCGCAATATCACTTATTGAAGAGACTGTCTTTTTTCCATTGGATATTCTTTCCTCCTTTGTCGAAGGTTAATAGACCATATAGTTGTGGGTTTATTTCTGGGTTTTTCGTTCTGTTTCATTGACCTATGTGTCTATTTTTGTGCCAGTACCACACTGTTGTGATTACTGCAGCTTTGTAATATAACTTAAGTTTGGAATTGCAGTGTCTCCGGATTTGTTTTTCTTTTTTAAGATTTCTTTGGCTATTCTGGTTCTTTCTTGGTTCCATACAAATTTTAGGTTTGTTCTAGTTCTGTGAAAAATGCTGTTGGTATTTTGCATTAAATCTGTAGATTGCTTTGGGTAGCATAGACATTTTAACAATATTTGTTCTTCCAATCCACAAGCATGGAAGCATGGAATTTCTTCCTATTTCTTTTTTTTTTTTTTTAAGATTTTTATTTATTTATTTTGTAAGCACATTTTTTATTCTGCATAGTTAATGTGCAAAATATCCCCACTTCCCTCAAGAAACACTATCATATCTAAAACACACTTTGATGAACACTGAATATTATAACATTTTATGACACTACATAAATTGTTTGACCAGAAGTGAACACATATACACACTCTTCAATTTTCAATATGCTAACGATATATCACGTTGATAAAATGAAGAAAAATATTTGGATTTATTTTTAAATTCAAAATTCTTCTGGTTGTTCATCACGGAGGGGCTGCAGAGGTGGAAAGGTAATCAAGTTACCACCAAAGGAAACGTGTCTGGCATGACCTTGATGTCTCCTCCCCACCTGCAGTTTAGGCCTGGCGAATCAAGAAGACGGCACTCAGCAGTGAGACTTGGAATATCAAATACTGACCGAGAAATTTCCGCTTTCTCTTCATTTTGACATAAGATGTCATTTTGTGATGGTATTTTTTCAGGGCTGCTCATCAAAGCATTCTGGGCTGTAAATGAAGAATGTAGTTCCACGCCTTCCACAGCATCTGGGATTTCTTCCTTTTTATTAGTAGTCTTATCATCTGTCACTTCACTAGCAAGTAGAGGCAAATTCATTCTTTCACTGGGTAAACAACCCATCTCAAAGTTTATCTTGGTTGCATCAGAATTTACATCAATTAAATCTTGTAATCCAGGACACTGAGCATCTCCTCTGCTGTTCCTGTTTTTAGGAATAGTTGAAAGCAAAGTCTCTTTCGGTGCTTTGCGGATCAGGATTCTGTGGTGACACAGGTTGTGGTAGATGGTCCGTCTCAGGCCTGCTCTCAGACACAGCTTTGCGGACAGACTTAGGTGTCCTAAGTCTTTGGAAAGACATTCAGAAGAGATAGAAAGTCCTGAGAAGGCTTTAACAGGACTGTCGATTCTGAAGAACCCAGCACCAGACACAACTTTATCAACTTCCTTTGGCATCACAGAGGCCGCTGCCTGCGCGGTGTCTTCCTGCTTCATCCTCTCTCGTGGAACTTTTTACGGCGGCCAGGCAATTCCTAGCTGCAATTCTTTCACCATCTTCCTCTTTGGGTTTACTTGCTACCCCCAAGACAACTTTCTTCTGAAAGACTCTTTAGTTTATACTACTGCTGTTCTGCCATCCAGATTCCTCAGGTTTGGTCCAATGGTTGAATTTCTGGTGACCATATCCCCAGATCCATCCGGACCTGTACGGGCAGTCTCCTTTTCAGCTCGTTTCTATTCACGATTATCCACCAGCCCTTCAAACTGCTTGAAACTTCCTCGCATACAGAGTCTCGTTTGCCCAGCTGCAGCGCGAATAAGATCTTTCGCATCGTCTGGAATGTCCAGTTCAAGCTTCCTGTCCCACCCCAGGCAGTGCGACGTTAATTTCTCAGTTCCTAACTGAAGAATATCTCTGAGATATGGCACGTCACGGCTGGGCTGAGATATCGGATCTTCATTTATTTCAAGTGATGGGACTCCTTTTATTATAAAGCCATTTGAATTTTTAGTAGTCTCATCTTTATTTAAGACATGTTCTTTATTCCAAACTGTTAGAGAACCCAAAGCACATTGCAGTTTATCTGAATCCTGAGGTACTGTCTTTGCAGAGTAAGTTATACATTTTTGAGCCAAAATTTCTTTTGTCACTTCTTGAGACTTACCAACGTCTGTTTTTAAAAGGATCCAGGTATAACTGGGTGTCAAGAAAGTATTGGCACTTCTGGGAGTCATAGGTGTTACTTGATAGGTCTTCAGACCATCCAGTGGCTGAAACATAAAATCCTGAGGTGCGAAGGAATTCTTCCCTTCCGTTTTTGCAGTATTTGTCTTAGGTAAGTTCTCCATTTTTGGTAAGACTCCATTTGGATCCATTCCATTTCTTGCACTGGTTTGTGAATCCAAAGTATTTTCTTCACTATCGACTTTAAAAGACACGACCTTATCAGGTTTTGTTTCTATCTTTTTGGCAGGTCTTCCTTGACTTGGTGCCTTTCTTTCTATTTCATGATCATTAGTAGCTCTTCCCTATTGTTGATGAGGCTGTTCTGGAAATCTGCTTTGCTCCTTGAGTGGCGGCTGATCGAGTCCTCCTCACCGATGTGGTCATTACAGGCTGCACAACTTTTTTCTCTTTGCCCAACACTTTTCTTTCAGAAGTTTGTCTTTAACCAGGTTGGATTGCTCAAACATCACTCCCATTATTCATCTCAGTCTGCTCCATTTGGTCTTTGGCCTTTGACCTTGTAATCCATACAGAAAATGGAACAGCCTTTTTTGGCTCAGCTTTCATTGTAGTCTGGTTTGGTAACAGAAAACAAGGCATATCAGGTCTATAAAGACCCACTTTATTTATTTATTTTTTTAAAGATTTTATTTATCTATTTGACAGAGATAGAGACAGCCAGCGAGAGAGGGAACACAGGCAGGGGGAGTGGGAGAGGAAGAAGCAGGCTCCCAGCGGAGGAGCCTGATGTGGGACTCAATCCCAGAACGCCGGGATCACGCCCTGAGCCAAAGGCAGACGCTTAACGACTGAGCCACCAGGTGCCCGTAAAGACCCACTTTAAATACTCCTCATTTAGCTTTCTCTCTCTGCTCTTTCAATTTCTGAAGCTGCTTTTCTTCTTTGTATTTTTGGAGCGTTTGCTTTCGTTGATCACCTAGAACAGTTTTCATTGACCTTGTCTTGACACTGGCCTTTTCTGGAACAAGCTTCTGACATGTCTCATCTAATTAAAGAAGAATTCTATTTTCCAAGGTTGGAATGTTGACATCTTTCAAACCAAAGTGTCTATTTCGTTCATATTCCCTATGTCTGTTTTCTTTTTGAGACAGTGATTTCCTATGAGCAATTCTGGTTCTCATCATGTTGATACTTAAATCCTTTCTGTGTCGACTGGCAAAATGTGATGAAGACATCCTGAGGCAGCTTCTGGGGTAAAACCTCAAGAGAACTAAAAGTAAAGGAACCCTCTGGGTCTGAAGAACCACTGCCACCTCGAAGCAGGAACCCCTCTATTTATTTATTTTAGAGAGAGAGAGAGAGGGCGAGCAGGGGGAAGGGCAGAGGAGAGGGAGAGAGATACTCTCAAGCAGACTCCCCACTGAGCACGGAGCCCACTGTGGGACTCGATCACCACAACCCTGAGATCAGGACCTGAGTGGAAATCAAAAGTCAGATACTCAACTGACTTAGCCACCCAGGGACCCCTAAAGATTGTATTCTTAAGTAATCTCTACACCCAATGTGGGGCCCAAACTCATAACCCCAAAACCATGAGTTGCATGTTCTACCAACTGAGCCAGTCAGGTACCCCCGTACTCCTAAAACTAATATAACACTGTACATTAACAACACGGGAATTAAAATTTTTAAAAAATAAAAATAAATGCATCCGTCCTAAAGAAGTCTTATGATGACAAATCTGAGAGAAATTCAGCAAGAAACATTAGATGCCAGCATCTTATTGTCACCCAGGTAATATATAAATGCAAGATTCAGAATTTAACTTAAAATTCAGAAGTGAAAGAGTTTATCAGAGGGATACATATTAACGCCATTATTTAAACTGAAAAATGACACTTTCTAATGGAAAGTCTGATTTAACTGGCTGATTTTCCAACGAGGATTGATGTTGCCAATTAGTTCATATGGCAAACATTTTCCAGAACTTGAATGAGCTAAATCTGCAGCCCTTAAGATTTTGATGAAAATACATCTGAAACGGGTGCCTGGGTGGCTCAGTCAGTTAACTGCCTGACTTTTGATTTCTGCTCAGGTCACGATCTCAGGGTGGTGAGATCAAGCCCCACATCTGGCTCATGGTCACTAGGGAGTCTGCTTCTCTCCCTCTCCCTCTGCCCTTCCCCCTGCTCTCACGCACTCTCTCTCAAATAAAGTCAATTTTTTAAAAAGAGAAAATATATCTGAAGTATATATTCATTATACAATGCACAAAATATTATAAACCTTACAACTATTTAAATTTATGGGGAAAGATGGGGAGTTAAGATGGCGGAGGAGTAGGGGACCCCTTTTTCAGCCGGTCCCCTGAGTCGAGCTGGATAGGTACCAGACCAGCCTAAATAACCACGGAATCAGCCTGAGACGCAGGATGATGCATCTGGATCTCTACAAATGAACATCTCCAGCGCTGAGTATTGAGGTACGAAGAGGGAAGCTGTAAACCATGCATGGATATCGGAAGATAAACGGAAGGGGGAGGGAGCCGCCGCGTTTGGGCGCCGGGAAGCGGCAGCCACCTGCACGGGGGAGCGGGCGGACTCACAGAGGGCCCCCCCCCCCCCCCCCGAGAGAGCGGACTGAGACCGGTGAGCTGTGAACGCGAACGCGCGCGCCACCAGGCATCTCCCGGAACACCGGAATCCCGGTGTGCTCACGGGATCCAGACTGAGACCGGGAACTCCCGGAGCGCGCGCGGGGCGGCTGGCGGCTGGCGGGCCACCTGCACGGGGGAGCGGGCGGACTCGCGGTCGGCACCCGCGAAACAGCAGACTGAGACCCTGAACCGGGTGCGCGCGCCACCAGGCTTCTCACGAAACTCCGGAATCGAGGTGTGCTCACCGGGCATAGACTGAGACCGGGAGACCCGGGAGCCTGCGGGGCGGCCGGTGGCTGGCGGCATTAGAAACACAAAGGACAGAGACGCGCCGGCCCTGGAAGTGAGGGCAGGGTCGCCGAGTTGGTGCGCACATCCCGGGACGGCCGCAGGGTTGAGCAGCACCAACAGTAACAGAGTTAAAGTGGCCAGAACATCAGTGGAGAACGGGCCGCAATCCCTCTGTTCTGTGACAATGCAGCCTCTGCTGCTCTGACCCTCAGAAGAGGCATAGCCGGCCGCCAGGGAAAGCCGCCAGAGAACAAAAGCCTGGAAATACCGGCTCAGAGAGTGCCCATCCCCATCCTCCCTCGCAGGGGACACGGAGACTCTACCCAAACAGGGTTGCCTGAGTATCGGCGCGGCAGGCCCCTCCCCCAGAACACAGAAGGCAGGCTGAAAAATCAAGAAGCCCACAACCCGAGGCGCCTGGGTGGCGCAGTCATTGAGCGCCTGTCTCCGGCTTAGGGCGTGATCCCCGCGTTCCGGAAAGGAGTCCCTCATCGGGCTCCTCCGCTGGGAGCCTGCTTCTTCCTCTCTCACTCCCCTGCTTCTGTTTCGTTCTTGCTGACTGTATGTCTCCCTCTCTCAGATAAGTAAATAAATAAAATCTTTAAAGAAGAAGCCCACATCTCTAAGATCCCTATAAAACAAGGGGCACGGCCTGGGACCCAGTCAATAATTTTGGGCTCTGGAAATCCTGCAACCTCTCTTCATCAGAATGACAAGAAGGAGAAGCCCCCCCCAGCAAAGAAAAGACAGTGAGTCAGTGGCCTCTGCCACAGAAGTAACAGATATGGATGTAACCAAATTATCAGAAATGGAATTCAGAGTAACAATGGTCAAGATAATGAGTAGACTTGAGAAAAGTATTCAGGAAAATATTACTGAGAATATAGAATCCCTAAGGGCGGAAATGAGAGCGAATTTGACAGAAATTAAAAATTCTATGAGCCAAATGCAGGCAAAACTAGAGGCTCTGACGGCCAGGGTCACGGAAGCGGAGGAAAGGGTTAGTGAATTGGAGGATGGGTTAATAGAGGAAAAAATAAAAATAGAAGATGGTCTTAAAAAAATCCACGCCCACGAATGTTGGCTACGGGAGATTACTGACTCAACGAAACGATCCAATGTTAGAATCATCGGCATCCCCGAGGGGGTGGAGAAAAACAGAGGCCTAGAAGAGATATTTGAACAAATTGTAGCTGAAAACTTCCCTAATCTAGCAAGGGAAACAAAAATTTGTGTCCAAGAGGCAGAGAGGACCCCTCCCAAGCTCAACCATGACAGACCTACACCACGTCACGTCATAGTACAATTCGCAAATATGAGATCCAAGGATACAGTATTGAAAGCGGCCAGGGCAAAGAAATTTCTCACGTACCAAGGCAAAGGCATCAGAATTACGTCAGACCTGTCTACACAGACCTGGAATGAGAGAAAGGGTTGGGGGAGCATTTTTAAAGCTCTTTCAGAGAAAAACATGCAGCCAAGGATCCTTTATCCAGCAAGGCTGTCATTCAGATTTGATGGAGAAATAAAGACATTTCAGAATCGACAGTCACTAGCCAATTTCGTAACCACGAAACCAGCCCTACAGGAGGTATTACGGGGGGTTCTATAAAAGTAAAAAGGCCCCAAGAGTGATACAAAACAGAAAGTCACAGCCAATACAAACAAAGACTTTACTGACAACATGGCAGAATTAAAAGCATATCTCTCAGTACTCAGCCTGAACATTAATGGTTTAAATTCTGGCTTCAAACGCCACAGGGTTGCAGATTGGATAAAAAGAAATGACCCATCCATTTGCTGTCTACAAGAGACTCATTTCGAACCCAAAGATGCATTCAGACTGAGAGTAAGGGGATGGAGTACCATCTTTCATGCAAATGGACCTCAAAAGAAAGCTGGGGTAGCAATTCTCATATCAGATAAATTGGATTTTAAAATACAGACTATAGTTAGAGATGCAGAAGGGCACTATATTATTCTTAAAGGAAGTATTCAACAAGTGGATATGACAATTATAAATATATATGCCCCCAACAGGGGAGCAGCAAGATACACAAGCCAACTCTTAACCAGAATAAAGAGACATATAGATAAAAATACATTAATAGTAGGGGACCTCAACACTCCACTCTCAGAAATAGACAGAACACCCTGGCAAAAACTAAGCAAAGAATCAAAGGCTTTGAATGCCATACTCCACGAGTTGGACCTCTTAGATATATATAGTACACTACACCCCAGAACCAAAGAATACTCATTCTATTCTAATGCCCATGGAACATTTTCAAGAATAGACCATGTTCTGGGACACAAAACAGGTCTCAGCCGATACCAAAAGATTGAAATTATCCCCTGCATATTCTCAGACCACAACGCTCTGAAATTGGAACTCAACCACAAGGAAAAATTTGGAAGAAACTCAAACACTTGGAGACTAAGAACCATCCTGCTCAGGAATGACTCGATAAACCAGGAAATCAAAAATCAATTTAAACAATTTATGGAGACCAATGAGAATGAAAATACAACAGTCCAAAACCTATGGGATACTGCAAAGGCAGTCCTAAGGGGGAAATACATAGCCATCCAAGCCTCACTCAAAAGAATAGAAACATCTAAAATGCAGTTTTTATATTCTCACCTCAAGAAGCTGGAACAGCAACAGAGGGACAGGCCTAATCCACGCACAAGGAAGCAGTTGACCAAAATTAAAGCTGAAATCAATCAAGCAGAAACCAGAAGTACAGTAGAGCAGATCAACAGGACTAGAAGCTGATTCTTGGAGAGAATCAATAAAATTGACAGACCACTGGCAAGACTTATCCAAAAGAAAAGAGAAAAGACCCAGATTATTAAAATTATGAATGAAAAAGGAGAGGTCACGACGAACACCATTGAAATTGGAAGGATTATTAGAAATTTTTATCAACAGCTATATGCCAATAAACTAAGCAATCTGGAAGAGATGGAATCCTTCCTGGAAACCTATAAACTACCAAGATTGAAACAGGAAGAAATTGATTTCTTAAACAGGCCAATTAATTATGAAGAAATTGAGTCAGTGATAAACAACCTTCCAAATAACAAAACTCCAGGCCCGGACGGTTTTCCTGGGGAATTCTACCAAACATTCAAAGAAGAAATAATACCTATTCTCCTAAAGCTATTTCAAAAAATAGAAACAGAAGGAAAGCTACCAAACTCATTCTATGAGGCCAATATTACCTTGATCCCCAAACCAGGCAAAGACCCCCTCAAAAAGGAGAATTACAGACCGATTTCCCTAATGAATATGGACACCAAAATCCTCAACAAGATACTTGCTAATAGAATCCAACAGTTCATTAAAAGGATTATCCACCATGATCAAGTGGGATTCATACCTGGGATGCAAGCGTGGTTCAATATTCGCAAATCAATCAGCGTGATACATCATATCAACAAGAAAAGACTCAAGAACCATATGATCCTCTCAATCGATGCCGAAAAAGCATTTGACAAAATACAGCATCCTTTCCTGATTAAAACCCTTCAGAGTGTAGGAATAGAAGGTACATTTCTCAATCTCATAAAAGCCATCTATGAAAAGCCTACTGCAAATATTATTCTCAATGGGGAAAAGCTGGAAGCCTTTCCCTTAAGATCAGGAACACGACAAGGATGCCCACTCTCGCCACTATTATTCAACATAGTACTAGAAGTCCTTGCAACAGCAATCAGACAACAAAAAGGGATCAAAGGTACTCAAATCGGCAAAGAAGAAGTCAAAATGTCTCTCTTCGCAGACGACATGATACTCTATATGGAAAACCCAAAAGAAGCCACTCCCAAACTATTAGAAGTTATAGAGCAATTCAGTAACGTGGCGGGATACAAAATCAATGCTCAGAAATCAGTTGCATTTCTGTACACAAATAACGAGAACGAAGAAAGAGAAATCAGGGAATCCATCCCATTTACAATAGCACCAAAAACCATACGTTACCTTGGAATTAACTTAACCAGAGACGTAAAGGACCTTTATTCTAGAAACTATAAATCACTCTTAAAAGACATTGAGGAAGACATAAAAAGATGGAAAGATATTCCATGCTCATGGATCGGATGAATTAACATAGTTAAAATGTCCATGCTACCCAGAGCAATCTACACTTTCAATGCTATCCCGATCAAAATACCGAGAACGTTTTTCAAAGAACTGGAACAAATAGTCCTTAAATTTGTATGGAACCAGAAAAGACCCCGAATCTCCAAGGAACTGTTGAAAAGGAAAAACAAAGCTGGGGGCATCACAATGCCGGATTTCGAGCTGTACTACAAAGCTGTGATCACAAAGACAGCATGGTACTGGCACAAAAACAGACACATAGACCAATGGAACAGAATAGAGAGCCCAGAAATGGACCCTCAGCTCTTTGGGCAACTAATATTTGATAAAGCAGGAAAAAACATCCGGTGGGAAAAAGACAGTCTCTTCAATAAATGGTGCTGGGAAAATTGGACAGCTACATGCAAAAGAATGAAACTTGACCACTATCTCACACCATACACAAAAATAAACTCCAAATGGATGAAAGACCTCGATGTGAGACAGGAATCCATCAAAATTCTAGAGGAGAACATAGGCAGCAACCTCTACGACATCGGACAAAGCAACCTTTTTCATGACACATCCCCAAAGGCAAGAGAAACAAAAGATAAAATGAATTTATGGGACTTCATCAAGATTAAAAGTTTCTGCACATCCAAGGAAACAGTCAGAAAAACTAAGAGGCAGCCCACGGAATGGGAGAATATATTTGCAAATGACACTACAGATAAAGGACTGGTATCCAAGATCTACAAAGAACTTCTCAAACTCAATACACGAGAAACAAATAAACAAATCAAAAAATGGGCAGAAGATATGAACAGACACTTTTCCAATGAAGACATACAAATGGCTAACAGACACATGAAAAAATGTTCAAAATCATTAGCCATCAAGGAAATTCAAATCAAAACCACACTGAGATACCACCTTACGCCAGTTAGAATGGCAAAAATAGACAAGGCAAGAAACAACAATTGTTGGAGAGGATGTGGAGAAAGGGGATCCCTCCTACATTGTTGGTGGGAATGCAAGTTGGTACAGCCACTCTGGAAAACCGTGTGGAGGTCCCTTAAAAAGTTAAAAATTGAGCTACCCTATGATCCAGCCATTGCACTACTGGGTGTTTACCCCAAAGATACAGACGTAGTGAAGAGAAGGGCCATATGCACCCCAATGTTCATAGCAGCAATGTCCACAATAGCTAAATCGTGGAAGGAGCCGAGATGCCCTGCAACAGATGACTGGATTAAGAAGTTGTGGTCCATATATACAATGGAATATTACTCAGCAATCAGAAAGAATGAGTTCTCAACATTTGCTACAACATGGACGGCACTGGAGGAGATAATGCTAAGTGAAATAAGTCAAGCAGAGAAAGACAACTATCATATGATTTCTCTCATCTATGGAACATAAGAACTAGAATGATCAGTAGGGGAAGAAAGGGATAAAGAAAGGGGGGGTAATCAGAAGGGGGAATGAAACATGAGAGACTATGGACTATGAGAAACAAACTGAGGGCTACAGAGGGGAGGGGGGTGGGGGAACGGGATAGACCGGTGATGGGTAGTAAGGAGGGCACGTATTGCATGGTGCACTGGGTGTTATACACAACTAATGAATCATCGAGCCTTACATCGAAAACCGGGGATGTACTGTATGGTGACTAACATAATATAATAAAAAATCATTATTAAAAAATAAATAAATAAATAAATTTATGGGGAAAAATTTAAATATCAGGGGCGCCTGGATGGCTCAGTTGGTTGAGCCTCGGACTCTTGATTGCTCAGTTCACCATCTCAGGGTCACGGGGTCAAACCCTGCATCAGGCTCTGCACTCAGTGTGGGGTCTGCTTGACATTCTCTCTCCCTCTCCCTCTGCCCCTCACCCTGCCCTCTCTTTCTCTCTGTCTCAACATAAATACAGGGGCGCCTGGGTGGCTCAGTAGGGTAAGCATCTGCCTTCAGCTCAGGTTATGATCCTGGGGTCCTGGGATCGAGGCCTGCATCAGGCTCCATGCTCAGCAGAGAGCCTGCTTCTCCCTCTCCCTCTGCCTGCCACTCCCCCTGTTTGTGCATGCTTTCTCTCTCTCTCTGTCAAATCAATAAATAAAATCTTAAAAAAATAAATAGATAGGGGCACCTCGGTGGCTCCGTTAGTGGGGCATCTGCCTTCGGCTGGGGTCGTGACCCTGAGTAGGTAATGTTTTAATCTCAATTTCACAATTAGGAAATTGAGGCACAGAGTAGTTAAATAAATAACTTGCCCAAGGCCACACATATTGTGTCAAAGACATGGGGCTGGATCTCACAACCCCAAAATCACAACCCAAGCCAAAACCAAGAGCTGGACCCTCAATGTACTGAGCCGCCCAGGCACCCCCACACCCACGCTTTTAATCATGACACACACTATCTTTCATACGATATATGCATATACACAGTCATACGACATATACATGCCTGTGCTGCATTTCAGTCTCCGCATATGCACATGTATGTTCTTTATTTTATCTGTTCTATTTCTTTATTTGAAACCCCATACACTTAGACAGATTTTATCAACAACTGAATCCTAATTTGATCTGAGTTATTTATACATAATTTCCCTTTTGAGCATGAGTCTCAGTTACATTTCTGAACTTTATTTTAGCAAACAGAAGGGCACCTGGCACTGGTCTCTTCCACACACTTAGTCTTGAAATGCTCTTCCTCTACAGATCATGTGTTCAGCACTCCGTGTGAGCTGTGAAGAACAGAGTCACGTGTAGAGATCATTAGAAACACATGGTCGGGGGACAAAGAAAAAAATCAGTGTGACTCATTCACACTGTAAATTTTATTTTACTTATTTTTTAAAAAGATTTATTTATTTGAGGGAGAGAGACAGAGAGAGAGCACGTGGGGGGGGGTAGGAGCAAGGGAGAGGGAGAAACTCAAGCAGACTCTGCACTGAGAGCAGAGCACAAAGTGGGCCCCAGTCCCATGACCCCAAGATCACTACCCAAGCCGAATCCAAGAGTTGGAGGCTCAACCAACTGTACCACCAGGCACCCTGATCTGAAACAAATTAAAAAAAAAAGAAAAGAAAACCTGATCATCTCAATATGTAGAAAAAGCATTTGATTAAATCCAACACCCATTAACAGCAACTCTTAGTCAACTAGGACTAGGAGGGACTTCTCCACCTATTAAAGGGCATCTACACAAACCCTCCAGTTAAGTGATACTTAATGGTGAAAGACTGAATACCTTCCCCTCTGGGATCAGCAATAAGACAAGGATGCCTGCTTTCATCACTACTATTTAACATTGTATTGGAGATTCTAGCCAGTGCAATAGGGGAAAAAAAAGAAAAGAAAAGAAAGAAAGAAAACCTGTAAGGATAGTAAAGAAAGAAGTATTCACAGATAACATCATCATCTATGTAGAAAATGTAAGGAATCCATTAAAGAAATTACTAGAACTAATCAATGAGTTTAGCAAGTTTATAGACATAAAATCAATATATAAAAAGTAATTGTATTTCTTTTTTTTTTAAGATTTATTTACTTTAGAGAGAGAGAGAGAGTGTGTGTGTGTGTGTGTGTATGTGTGAGTGGGGGAAGGGGCAGAGGGAGAGGAAGACAAAGGAGGAGACTCCCGGCTGAGTGCAGAACCCTACAGAGGGCCGGATCCCAACATCCTGAGATCATGACCTAAAATCAAGTCAGACGCTCAACCGACTGAGCCACCCAGGCACCCCTAAAAATTAATTGTATTTCCATATACTAGCAATGAACAACAAGGATTGACATAAAAAATACTATTTATAATAACATCATACATATGAAATACTTAAAGATAAATACAGGCATACCTCAGGATATTATACACTGGGTTCCAAACAACCAAAATAAAGCCAGTATCACAATAAAGCAAGTCAAATACTTTTTTTGGTATCCCACTGCATATAAAAGCTAGGTTTACACTACACTGTAGTCTAGTAAATGTGCAATAACATTGTCTAAAAAAGCAATGTATATGACTTAAAAATACCGTATTGCTAAACAACGCTAAGCACCACCTGAGCACTCAGTGAGTCATGGTCTCTGA
Source organism: Ursus americanus (assembly GCF_024610735.1). Lineage (NCBI taxonomy): Eukaryota > Metazoa > Chordata > Mammalia > Carnivora > Ursidae > Ursus > Ursus americanus. Next base: position 71,370,246 of record NC_142138.1, on the reverse strand, counting down.
TTACAGATCAGCATAACAAATATAATCATATGAAAAAGTTTGAAATATTGAAGAAATACCAAAGTATGACATAGAGTCATTAAGTGAGCAAATAGTGTGGGGAAAATGGCACCAATAGACTTGCTCCATGTAGGGTTGCCACAAATCTTCAATTTGTAACAACACAGTATCTGCAAAGCATAGTAAAAACAAGGTATGTCTGTATGGCAGAAGATGTACAGGACCTAGATTACAAAACACTATTGAGAGACATTACACAGGACTCAAATACGAGGGAAGATACAACTTGTTCAGAAGGAGACTTGTCGATGAAATACAACCTTCATGAGGAGACTCCATTTGCTGAGATGTCAACTCAAAATCCCAGCAGGGTTTTTTTAGGTATTGACAAGCTGATTCTAAAGTTCCTATGGAAAGTCAAAATATCTAGAATAGCCAAAACAACTTTGAAAAAGAACAACGTTGGAAATAATTTAAAGCCACAGGAATAAAGACAGTATGGGATTAGCATAAGATAACTGGCTTACCATACAGAATACAGAGTCCAGCAATAGTCCCAAACATATATGGATACCAGTTTTTGATCAGGCGCAAAGACAACTGAATAGAGAGAAGAGAGCCTTTCAACGAAGGGTGCTGGAATAATTGGAAAGTAGTTTCATAGATACTAATTGCTCACAAAAAAAGTAGAAGGGTGCTGTGACACCGCCCCCGGAGCCGCAGCGTGATCCAGGAAAAGGACAAGGCACAGGCAGGTTAGCTGCGAAAGAAAGCGTGGGTGCAGGGGACGACCGCAAAGAGTGCGATCGCCCCAAACAGCTGCAACCTCGCGTATTTATTGGCGGTAAACAATCAAAGACAGTCAAGGGGAGTCTCGTGATCCCAGTGAATAGCAGTACATCACGGGGAAGGTCACGGGATTAGATGATGTAACATTCAGCAAGTGAGGCCTGTTCTTACACATGTTTCTACGGACCCCCGGGCTATTGTCAGGAGCAATCAGGTTTTGGTTGGGGCAGCGCTCGGCCCTTAGCCGACCAGGCGTTCCTGGCCAGTCGCTATCTGAGGGGATTTCGGGAAGGGCAGCGTTCCACCCTGAGCCAGCCGGGCGTTCCCAGCTGCTCCTGCTCTGACCTTTATGCTAAAGTCCGCAGGGTCACAAACATGTTTTCCTATTATATCCTTAGCATAAGCTCTGGGCCAGGGGCTGCTGCAGAAGGGGGCTCTCTGAACTTAGCACCAAGCCCAAAACCAGGTTTATTTATCTCTGATAAACCTTTCCTGATAATGGGCCCTCCAATTCCACCTTTACTATGGGAGTGGTGACAGAGGTGTGTAGTTGGGAAAATATCATTAATGAATGACGTGCCAGGTGTAAGCAAGTTTAGTAACATATTATGCAGTAACCCCTTAGGGTTTTAAAACTTCAAACCAGGGTGGACTAGGACAATGGTATATTGGTAAATGTTTACTAAAAAGGGGAGAGAAAGCCCTCATTTGCAGTATCTGAATGAATAGTCCCACGCAGTGGATTTCAAGCCACCACCTGATGTGACTGAAAGTGGATGTTGGGAAGGCACGTGCCTACTGTTCCCACCACACAAACATGGGAGAGGTAAATAACCCCAAGAGCATAGATAGTAGTGAAATGTAGTAATTAGGAAGTTACAGATTTTAGTATTGAAGACCTTTGTTTTCAATACAATTTATTCAATTATAAGTTGACATAATTTTTGAAAAAGATTTTCTTTATTTTAGACAGAGCACATAAGCATGGGGGAGGGGCAGAGGAAGAAGCAGAGGCTGGGCTGAGCAGGGAGCCCAATGTGGGGCTCCATCCCAGGACCCCAGGATCGTGACCTGAGCCAAAGGCAGCCGCTTACCCGACAGAGCGACAGAGGCCCCAGGACGTAATTTAAATTTTAATAACAGCAGTATTTAAGGATTGGCTAGCCAAATTCTGAAAAATTTTTTTTTAATTTGAGAGAGACAGGGAGGGAGCACGAGCAGGGGGAGGGGGGAGAGGGAGAGGGAGAAGCAGGCTCCATAGGACATTGGGACCACAACCCCAGCTGAAGGCAGACGCCCAACCGAGCCATCCAAGCACCCCGAAATTCTGAATTTTTAAGTCTGCCCCCGTGAGCTTATAGGAACCAGCTCCAGCACACCACTGGCCTGGGCGGTTTACTTTTATTTTATTATTTTTTTAAGATTTTATTTTTTTGAGAGCGAGCACACGAGAGAGCACAAGCGGGGGGGGGGGAGGTGTCCCACGGAGAAACAGGCTCCTCTGAGCAGGGAACCCCAGGCGCAGGACTGGATCCCAGGACCCCTCATGACCTCAGCCCAAGGACACTTCACCGACTGAGCCACGCAGGCGCCCCTGGGGGCAGTTTCCCGAGGGAAGTGCAAGGTAATTTCTTACTTCCTGACTCCCACTGAAGGAGAAGGTCCTTTTGGGCACTTTTTCCTACGCACAACAAACATGGAACAGAGGCCAGGCGCAGAGTCTCCACAAGGTGTTGGGCTGTGGAAGGGAGTTTGAGCTCAGGCCTGTCTCCACAGCTAGAGATAAATACATCCTTAACTGTTCCTACCAGCGCTCTTTCTTTTTGAAAAAAAGCCTGACTTAGGACTTGTAGCTCTGCGCCGGGCTTTAAGGGGGCGGGGGACGAGGGGCAGCGGAAGAGGCAAGAAAAGGCGCACTTGAAGAGCGTAAATGCGCTCAGTAGGCGAGAGGCTCCCTACGAATCAATAGCAGCCGGGTCCCGGGAACGTCCGTGGCCCGCACGAAAAGACCTTACTCCCACTACTCGTGCGCACTCCCACCTGTCCGAGCGCCCTTTGTCTTCTGCGGGAGGGACCGGGGGCGGGGAGAGGCTGCGGCTGCAGAGGGGCGGGCTGGCGACCCCCTCCCCCTCCAGCCGTGGGGTTTAACAGCGGCTGCGTCCGCCGAGGTGCCGGCGGCACAGGCTCACCAGACCGAAGGCCGCCGCCCCGCCCGCCCCACGCCGCGCCCCCTGGGTCACGTGGCCCGTCCGTGACTGGGGAAGAGCGCGCGGGCGGGCGGCTCCCCCGCTGCTGCCGCCGTGGGAACCATGCTGCGGAGCGGCGCCTTGCGGCTGTGCCCGCCCGGGGCCCTGCGCGGCCCGCGGGGAAGCGCGTCCCCGCCGGCGAGGGAGTCGCGGCCGCCGCCGGTGAGTCCGGGAGCGGGGCGTGGGGAGCGGGCGGCTGGGCGGGTGAGGACGGCCGCGCCGAGCTGTTGGTCCTCAGCCCGCTGGCCGCAGAGTATGAGCAAACGTCGGTGTTAGCGGGGTCCCTTTCATTCCCGAGGCCGAAAGGCGGACAGGGACAGGGAGCGGACTCGCTTGGAAGCAGCGCGCGAGACGCTGGACTTCGGCCTACAGGTCGGGGAATTCCGCTGCGGCTGGTCCAGTACAGAAGGGGTCGTGGTGGGGGCAGGGTCACGCACGGGCAGGTGGTGGAGTTGGGACCTGACCTAGGCGGTACCGGTCCTGACCGTCACAGTGCGTGCTCGCGACGAGAGCGCTGTCTCTCCTAGGGTTTCACCTCGATCATCTCTGCCCAACCGATAATGGTGCCCTAAGCCACTTTCTCAGCTTTTAAGGCTGTTTTAAGAGTAAAATAAGGTAACATTTAACGCACTACCTGGCGTTATTAAATAATAATGCTTGTTCTTATATTCCTATGTTTTGTTTCACCGAAGTATTCAATTAGTATTAATAAGCCGCAACAGTATGTAAGACATGGGTCTCTGATGATATAAAGATGAGTAAGAAACCCCTTTCTCTCAAGGAGCTCACAATCTAGTTTGGGAGAAAAGGGTGAAATTGCAAAATTAAAATACTGTATGCTATGATGAAGGACTAAGGAAACGTAGGGGGAGGGAACAGTTCTGTCCTGAGCAAGAACTGCAAGCTCTTGAACCTTTCTTTTAAACAGTAACCTGTGCAGACTGGTTATTAATCCTGGACCAAATTTCACCTTGGAAGAGAAAATGACTCGTGCTCCTCTCACAGCAACAAAGATAAATTTGTCCTTTAATTATATGTCAGTGCCTTGTAATCTGTGTTGAGAGTATTTAACAGTAGTATTTAGAGGCTTTGTAAGCTGTTTTTTTCTGTTTAGTAACTTAATCTTAAAACGAAACACATTAAAAAGCAGTCATAACTTTAGTTAACAAGTCCCGCTTGAAAAATACATAGCCAAAGATCAAGAAAGACTTCTCCTCTACAGAGAGGTACAAAAGGTAATGATTATCCCTAACATCTGTCCCCCATAGACACAGTCTGTGCTGGAATTTACAAGTGCCTTTACATCAAGTATCTCTTAGTTCCTGCCCTCTTGAACTGAAACTTTCATTATTTTTATTTCTCACAACATCACAGTGTTCATCTGAGGTCCTAGACTCTGCATACCTCTAACTAAAATTAATCCAGTCCTCCTCATCCTCCTTCTAACATACACAGACACTAACAAAAACCTCCTTTCTTCTTTCCACCCCAATCTGCGAAGCTACAATCCTGGAATCATCCAAGGCTCTCCCTGTTTCTATTTCCCCATGATCATTCTCCACATCCCTTCGTCCCAGTATCCTAAAAGTCTCCTAAATCTTTTTTTTTTCCTTCTTCATTTCTCTCTACCTAATTCAGCTTCTAACCATATCTCATCTTTATCTTTGCAACAGTTTTTTAACTGCTTTCCCTGACATTTTTCTCACCTTGCAATTCATCCTTTACACCAGAGCAAGGTTTATAAAACCTAAGTTCATGTTACTGCTTTGCTTAAAACTCCATAAGGCTCCCCATAGTGGAAAAAAGTATTTTATCATTCAAATATGACATTCATGGTTTTTCAAAGACTACCTTTCTTTAATGAGCTTCATCCTAAGGAATAACATTTGTGAGATCACCAAGTGTGATGTGTTATTTATGTCCTTTAATAATATGCATTTTTAAATACATATGCTGGGGCGCCTGGGTGGCACAGCGGTTAAGCGTCTGCCTTTGGCTCAGGGCGTGATCCCGGCGTTGTGGGATCGAGCCCCACATCAGGCTCCTCCGCTATGAGCCTGCTTCTTCCTCTCCCACTCCCCCTGCTTGTGTTTCCTCTCTCGCTGGCTGTCTCTATCTCTGTCAAATAAATAAATAAAAATCTAAAAATAAAATAAATACATACATACATATGCTGTAGTCCTTGTGCTACCTAAAATCATCATTCGTTTTGGCATTTAGAAACATTGACCTATCAGATGAAATCTGAGCCCTGTGTTAAGGCCAAAGAGGCTCAGTGGTGTGTTCCCCTTTACCTTGCCATCCACATCTGGCTACTATTCTCATTGCACCTTACATTCATGAAGACTAGAATATTGGCAGTTCCCCAAGGTGTCAAACAGTTGTGTCATCTCTCTCTGCCTTTGCTTGGTGTAGCCCTCCCATTCTTTCCTTAGTGAACTTTTTATCGTTTAGAAATCATTCCATCAGTCCTCATCTTTTTGAAATTTTCCCTGAATGTCACTCCTGGGTCTATTATATGTACTTCTGTTGCGGCATTTTTCACACCTGAGGCTACTAGCACCTGAGGGCAGGGCCTAAGTCTTCTCTCTTTGTCTTAACCAGTTCCTGGCACAGAACCAGGCAGTTAGCAGACACTGAAAAGTTCACCACGGGGCACCTGGGTGGGGCAGGCGTTGAGGTCTGCCTTCTGCTCAGGGCGTGATCCCGGCGTTCTGGGATCGAGCCCCACATCGGGCTCCTCCGCTGGAAGCCTGCTTCTTCCTCTCCCACTCCCCCTGCTTGTGTTCCCTCTCTCTCTGGCTGTCTCTATCTCTGTCAAATAAATAAATAAAATCTTAAAAAAAAATAAAAAATAAATAAAAACTAAAAAAATAAAAAGTTCACCGCATTTAGTTGAATCCCACACTTCAAAGTTAAAATCAGGTAGGAGAGCCCACAGCCAAGGGAGTCATTCTAGTTCCTGAAAGCCTTCAATTACCTCCATCACCCTAGTCCAGGTCCAGAAAAAGACGCCGGAACTGATCCATCCTAGAGTTGCCTGTTGAAATGACAGCTATGGATGAGCCAAATCCTACATATTCTGTTCCTCAGCTGACATGTATTGCTCAGTGCATATTTATCTGTGACTACTTGTATCAGTTTATTTCCAGAATTCATGTACTTTAAAAGCCATGTGATTGAGACTGGATTCTAAGGAAATAATCCAAAATAGAGAAAAGGCTACAGTCATAATTTGCCAATAAACATTTTTATTTAAAGCAGCAAAAGATTAGAAACACTTTTTTTTTTTTTTTAAAGATTGGGGAACACCAGCAGGGGGAGTGGGAGAGGGAGAAACAGGCTTCCTGCTGAGCAGGTAGCCTGATGCCCGGGACCCTGGGATCATGACCTAAGCCAAAGTCACGCTAAGTGACTGAGCGACCCAGGCATCCCAAGAAACACTTTAAATGCCTAACTTAAATGGTTAAGTAAGTTATAGTACATCAGTCCAAAGGACTATTTTTCTGCTGTTGAAATTGTGGTAATTGAGATTAAGGACATGAAAAAGTGGGAACTTAATAATTCTAAGTGGTGACGCACGAAGAAAAAAATACATATCTTACATTTAGAGGCACCTGGGTGACTCAGCTGATTAAGGATCCAACTCTTGATTTCTGCTCAGGTCAAGATCTCAGGGTCTTGAGATTGAGCCCCGTGTCAGGCTCCGTGCTCAGTTCAGCAGAGAGTCTGGTTGAGATTCTCTCTCCCTCTCCCATCTGCTCCTTCCCCACCCTCAAGCACACTTGCTTTCTCTCCTAAATAAATAAATAAATGAGAGAAAGATCACACTTAAGAAAAGTTGGTAGAAAGACATCAACATTTATCATTGTCTTACGATGGAGAGATAATGGATGGATTTTAAAAATTGTTTTATTTTTGAGAGAGAGTGTGGGCACCAGTGAGCACGAGTGGGGGGAAGGGCAGAGGGAGGAAGCAGGCTCCCCGCTGAGTAGGGAGCCTGATGCGGGCTCAGTCCCAGGACCCTGAGATCATGACCTGAGCTGAAGTCAGACACTTAACTGACTGAGCCACCCAGGTGTCCATAGATTGTTTCTTCTTTTCTTTCCCAAATTTTCTGACCTGGGTTCCAAAGAAATGAGCGAATCTAAAGCCATAGGGAAAAAAGGTACAAATCCTGGGCTAGGGAGTGGAGTAGTCTCTACCCTGCTCACATTTCCAATCATGAAGTTGATACGTCCTTCTGTTCAGCCAAGGAGATTTTAATTCTGTAGTGTTTTTGAGACAGGCTGCCTGTATTCTCAACCATCAGGCCAGGATCAAAGCCCACCGAGGTGTCAGCACAGCACAGACTTGCTGTTCTGGTTTGGGGATGTGGTCCAGGTGTTGTAGGTGCATTGAATCTGAATTGACAGGGGTGACTGGAAGTGGAATGCCATAGAGTTGATAGCGTCCGTGATCTTAAATATTCTAAGATTTCTGCTGAAACCAAAAAACCCCCCAAAAAACAAAAAAATTTTCCTTTCTCGTGCCTACGGCCATTTGCTTTGTCCTTCTTCTCAGTAAGTCACCCCTTGTCCCCCTCCAGGGCCTCTGCACCGTTCCACTTGATTCCTGGGCGCAGGAGTGGTAGCGTTGCCCAGTGCTGCAGAGAAGTAGCATCGGTAGAAGCCATGGTTACTGTTACACCAAGCCCCTGTCCCCCAGCCTCCTCCTCCTCTTCATGTTCTCTTTCTTGGTCATTGGCTCGGCCGCTCACTGTGTTGCATAATTCAGAAACCTGGGGTTGGTGTTTGTATTTTTACTCTTCCCTTCCTCCTTATCTGCTTCACGCAGTGATAATTTTTAACTCGGGTTACCTCTAAAAGCCTCACACAGGGTTGGCAGATCCAGTCTTGGGTCTTGGTCCCTTCTGCTATCTTTTATATGGTGGCCAGATCAGATCTTGTCATTTCCCTGTTAAAATCCCCCTGGGAACAACTGCAGATACAGACCAGTTCAGGCCAACTAGCTTAGTATGGAAATTTCTCACAGCCAAGCCCTTGTCTGCATCTCTGCAGCCGTCTGCTCCTCTCCTTGCACTGAAACAAAGCCAAACTTCTTCTGGTCTTTGTTTCATCATCTGTAAAATGGGATAATAATTAGTACCTACTTCGTAAGTATTTCATAAGTGTGCTTGTTCTGAGGCCCCACAAAACTATGTCACGCCTCCTTGCTTTTGCATATGGTTTTCCCTTACCTACAATACCCTTTCTTGCTGGTGAGTTTCTGCTTGTCTAATTGATGTGGGAAACAAAGGCAGAAGAAAAATTATTAAATTTCCTTACTACCTACAGCCCATTGACAAGTCCTTGAAACAGGCAGAGTGACATTCCTCTAGGAACTCTGCTGTCTCCATGTTAATACTTTGCTAAGGGCATAAGGCAATCTTAGCCCAACCCTCAGGACCCTGTCAGTCTACTTTAATATCGAAAAATTCCATTGGAAACTTCCTTTATCTCTCCCACCCAGATATATGTTGGTAGTCATCCCCCAAGCATATGACCCACTGGTATACATCTGAGGGGTCTCATGACTAAGGTTTTATTAGACAGTAATAAATGACCTTTTCCCAACAATAGGACCCTTCCAGGTCCTGGAAACCTGGAAACTTGCTTCCACAATTCCTTAGAGACTTATGCCATCCCTAACCCCCTCCCAACTTGAAGGTATATAATCACCACCCCTCACGACTCCATTGCAGCTCTTTCTGCCCATGGGTTCTGTCCCTGTGCTTTAATAAAACCACCTTTTTGCACCGTAGACGGCTCAAGAATGCTTTCTTGGTCATTACCTTCGAACCCTACCATCTTCCGTACATCAGAAGCAAGATTCAAGTCAAAGAACTCCTCCCTGAAGCCCCCCCCCCATCCGAGGTAAACACCTCACCTGTGCTCTGGCTCCTGCATGCCCCACTGCTAATGCTTTTTACGTGGAGGAAAATGTCGTCTCATCTGTGTATCTCCAGTTCCTGGCTCAGCTGTGCTTGATGAAGATGTCTTGTCTTGTTTTGTTTTGTTTTGTTTTGTTTTGTTTTGTTTTAAAAGAAAGGAATCCACAGACCAGGGCTTTGTGCTGTTCTGCTAGTAGCTGGTTGGGTGACACTGAGCCAATTACTTACCGTCTCTCTCAATCTCTCCTTCTCTCAAGGAGGATGGACCAGCTGATTCTTAAAATTTGCTTCCACTCTGAAATGATGAACTTCTGGGAAGAGGAGAAGCAGCAAGGTAGTCTCAGAAAATAGGAGAGTATGTTACAAAATAGGGTTCACTTCCCATTCTTCTTTTTCTCCTCTCTCTCTTTTAGAGGTCATTTGCTTCAGAGGCCATTCGTGTGGACCTTTCTCTCCCGAACCCCAGCTGGAGCAAGGACATGAGACTTCTTTTTGACCAGTTCATGAAGAAAACTGAGGATGGCTCTTGGAAACGTTTGCCTTCGTATAAATATGTATCTCCTCAAAGCACTGAAGTCAAAACCTTTTTTCCCGGTAGGAACAACCACTCTCTCATAAATAATATTTAAATGTCAAATATAAAACAGAAAATATTAAGGCACTGGTTATTGATGTGGAAAAGTTGGGGTCTGGAGCCAATGGCCAGGAAAGAATTCTTAAAATGTCTTTGGTGCTAAAAGGTGTTTTTATTGAAGCGCGGGGTCAGGATCTTTGGGCAGAAAGAGCTGCTTGGGATTGTGAGAAGCCGCTGATTATACACTTTGGAGTTGGGGGAGGAAAAGACAAAGGGAAGTTTCCAAAAGTCTTTCATATGCTAAAAAAGACTCACTGGATCCTGGTGGCCTGGCTATTGTCAAGCTAACGTTTTTCCCTCTAGCAGAGCGGTAACGTGAAGACAGTTGGGAGTTTCCTGGAGGAGTGTCCTGTTCTGTCTGCCTCAAGTATTTGTCAGTGGGCTGCAGGTTATAAGGAAATTTAATTTTATCTACATTTCTTCTGCCTTTCTTCCTCAGATCAGTTACCACTTGAAGAGGGAAGGAATGTAATATAGGGGTTTCGTTACTCTCCATTGTTTTTCAAGTAGGCTCCATGCCCAGCGTGGGGCTTGAACTCAAAACCCTGAGATGAAGAGTCAGCAGCTCTACTGACTGAGCCAGCCAGGCACTCCTCTCTAATCTCCAGTTTTATAGGCCAGAAATCTCAGTGTATTTTGCAGATTGTGGGAGAGCATAAAGCCTATTGCCAAGAATAAGACTGCCCCTCACCCTGGCCTCCTCTGTCTTGAGGCTGTCCTCCCTCATCTCATTGTTCTGTTTGTCCCAGTCTCTGTATGGCTCCTTCACTGTGAGAAGCTCAGCACACTGGCATTACGCTGTCTTCTCCCAGACTCTAAACTCCCAAGGCAGCCTGCCCTGCCTCCAGTACACACACACTGCATTTCCTATTCTTTGGTGTGTGTGCTTTTTAAAATTAAGACTTTTTTTTCCAGTAGCTTCAAGTTTACAGAAAAATAAACGGAAAGTACAGAGTTTACATATCCCTCTTATCCCCCCCCACCCCCGCCGAGCTTCCCCTATTAACTGATGTAGTTTTTGAATGTTGGTAAGGTTGGTGCGGTTTCCATTGTCAAAGCTGCCCCCCCCTTCTCCACTTGTTCATCCTTCCCATGTTCCCTCTGAACTGTTAACAACGACTAATCTTTTCAGTGTGTCCATAGTTTTGCCTTTTCCAGGATGCATATAGTTGGGATCGTATAGTATGTGGCTTTTTCAGATTCTTTTCTTTTCCCTAATAATAGGCATTTATTCAAGTGCATTTGTTTTTTCTATAGCACTTATCACCATTTGCAAACTATGTTTTGTCTCTCACACCAGGGTATGAGCTCCATGGGGGCAAAGTTTTTTGTTTTTGTTTTTTAAGATTCTTTTATTTGAAAGAGAGTGCGCACGTGCCAGGGGAGGGGCAGAGGGAGAGGGAGTCCCAAGCAGACTCTGTGGAGCTCGGAGCCCTACAGGGGCTTGATCTCCTGGTCTCCGGACCCTGAGATCGGTTAACCTCCTGCACCACCGAGGTGCCCTGAGGACAGATTTTTGTGTTTTATTCTCTGTGGGGTATCCAGTACTTAACAGTACCTGGTACCTCGTAAGTGCCTTGTAAGTATTTGAGGGAAGAAGAGAGGAAAGGAAGAAGGGAAAGAGGGAACAAACCAGGGGATCTGTTTAAGGTGCTCTCCTTATTTTTCTTTACCTAAAATTTCTGCCCTCGTGGAACTGACACCATAGAGGGGACAGACAAGCCATTAAATAAGGAAAACACAAAGTATGGCAGACGGTGATGAGTGCTATGCAAGAAGTAAATGCACCTTAATTCTTAAAAACTTTTTAAACTGACATAACAATGTTATGTTAGTTCGTTGTATGCCACATAGGATTCAGCAATTCTATCCATTACTCAGTGCTCATCACTATAAGGGTAGCTGCCCTCTGTTACGGCACGTTGTTATCCCAGTAATACTGACTGTAGCCCCTGTTCTGTTCTTTTCACCCCCCAAAGAGGACTTTTTAGTCCCTAAAATGTGGTGCCAAATCTCTGGTATAGAAATTGGGAAGAATACTGAACCATTATCTTCCCTGCCCATTGCTTTCTTTAAAAAAAAAAAAAAAAAAGGCAAAAATTTAAAAAAATGGAGTTGAACAAGTATAGCTCGGGTGTACATGGAGGATGCTCAGGGAAAAGTGAGTAACTCCCCAGGTGGCCTTAGTCACCAGTTTAAACAGCATCTTCAGCTGAAGACTGAAGCAGGACATGGGGGAAGGGGGCAGTTGAGTTGTGGGGAGGTTACCAGGAAAAGCACCGTAAACAGGGTAGTGTTTGTTAGGCAGAATTGACTTGGTGCTTTCTCCATTGGTAAGATTCTGTTCAGTTGAGAGCGCTCCTCCTGCTGTCTCTATAACAGAGGGGGAGACACCCTTACAAATGGAGATTTCCTTTATAAGTGTAAATTTTCCACGCAAAAGGTTAACTTTTGCTCTGTTTTCAGAGGTTCCCATATCTGCTGTCCCTCGAAGTAATCTTGATGTCAAAGAGCCATATTTTAGGTTGGCACGTCCTGCTCTCCTTCATTCCCACCTTTGAAGCTTCCCCAAGAAGTTTTGTGGCTTTGAACCAGTCTGTTACCTGAGAATATGTCAGTTAAACAGTTGTGTCTCATATCAGGAGGTGGTATTGCAGACGGGCTCTATATGGCGTGAGCAGTCACCTATTTAATAAGAGGCATTTTTTTGTGGAAACAAAAGAAAAACAAAGGTTAATAGTTGGAACAAACCATAAACTCTGTTTTTGAGTCCAGAGGACAGTCAGGAAGATTTGTAGATATTGGGCTCAAAGCAACTCAGATGGAGTGAGGGCCCTGCCAAAAAACAAAATTCAGCCGAGCAAATTTGAAGATCTAATTGGCTTTATTAAATGATTCCTGAATAGGGCAGCATCCATCTGGCAAGTAGAGAGGGACTCCCAAGAGTTGTACAAAATAGAAGGTTTTTGTAAGTAATAGGGTGGGGCAAGGAGTTGATAGCAAAAGAAAAGAAAGGATTCCAGGCAAGGTCACTATCACTTGGGGGAAAGGGCAGGGGGTCTTATCAATGCAGGTGACCTCATTTGCTTTTGGCACAGAGAAGGCCTGGGTACAGATTACCTCATAGTCATGACCAAGACATTTTCGACCGACTCAGTTGAAACGTCTCTGGGGAAGGCTGACACTGCAGTTAGGGTAGATACTAAATCCCGGTTTCAGGGGCCTGGGGGCTCAGATGGTTGAGCATCTGCCTTCCACTCAGGTCGTGACCCCGGGGGCCTGGGATGGAGCCCCGTGTCAGGCTCTCTGCTCAGCGGGGAGCCTGCTTCTCCCTCTCCCTCTCCTGTTCCCCCTGCTTGTGGTCTCTCGCTCTGTCAAATAAATAAAATCTTAAAAAGATAAATAAATAAACCCCAGTTTGGTGACTTGGCCTAAGTGACACTGATGTGGGAAACAAAGCAAAAGGAAGGCAAGACTGTGACTTGTTTTACAAATTAGTCTTAATTTGGCTGTTTCTGGAAATGAAGGTGATTATAGAGAGAAAATTATGTTTCAGTAGTCCACCTTTGTAGATGTTAAATTCTAGTTCTCATTGTCTTTGAATGTTTGTTGTTTGCCTAAGCTAGACAACTTGAGGTAAACTTCAGAGAAATTGCCACAGTAGCTCGTGTACAGACAGTCATCGTGCTTGTCAGAGGTTCCTGGTGTCAAAGCGACCCAAAGTGCCCCTTGAATGACGTCACTGTGATCACCGCCCTGCCGATAAAGACCCTGTAGGAGGGATGGTCGCAGCCCCCAGCTTCCCCATCACATTCTAGACTGCAAGATGATGCCAGCGTGGGGACAGAGATACCATACCTTGCCTTGCATGAAGAACCCACCATTTTTAACCCATGGAAAATATTAGGAAAGTTTTTATAGGAGGAAATTAGCCAATTCTGTAGTTGTAAGTGGAAAACATTGACAGAAGACAGTAGAGATAGAAATCCATCATCGTCTAAGCGACATTCCAGCACATGTAGACTTTACAGCCACCTTCTCTGTGAGATGGTTCCAGTTGGGCTTCAGTTTAGCTGGGTACTGGTTTCAGCCGGTTCCAAGTGGAAGTCTCGTGGCCAGAGGTCACTAGACCAGAGATGTGGAGAACATCACGTGAAACCAATGCGCAGGAATCCTCACATGGGAGTCTTAGAATTGGCAGCTGTGCTAGGAACTGAAGTGGCTGTCCTATGCCCAAAAAAGACAACTTGGTATGAGGACAGGAATAAAGGGAGGGCATCAAGTTTCTGGGTCTTACTGATACAGGAAAGAACATTAGGGTTTGAAGCTGACGGCGAAGAAAGAATTCTTGCAACATCTTTGGTGCAAAAAGGAAGTTTTATTACGGCACGGGGACAGGATCTGTGGGCCAAAAGAGCTGCACGGGGGTCGGGGGTCATGAGTAGTGGCCCATTATATACTTTCAAGTTGGGAGGGAGTTAGGGATAGCCTAGGTCTCTAAGGAATTTTGGAAGCAAGGTTTCCAGGACCTTGAGGGGGGCTAGCTGCTATTGGGAAAAGGTCATTTGTTACCGTCTGATGAAACCTTAGTCATGGACCCTTCAGATATATATAGGTGGGCCATATGCTTGGGGGGTTTAGAGACAAAGGAAATTTCCAAAGGAATTTTTGTATGTTAAAGTAGACTTACAGGATCCGGAGTTGGGGGGGCCGGTTTTGGGCTAGGATTGCCTTTTGCTCTTAGCAAAGTATTAACATCGAGGCAGTTGAGTCCCTAGAGGAGTGTCACTCTGCCTGTCAAGGACTTGTCAATGGGCTCTATGTAGGTAGTAAGGAAATTTAATAAATTTTTCTTCTGCGTTTGTTTCCCACATCATTATTACTGTTCCATCCAGGGAACTAACTTCCAGCCAAAGGCTGGCTTTCTCCTCCCTGTAGAACAGCCCCAGGCTAGAGGATTGAAGCCTGAGCAGTCGTCCTGAAAGTGTTCCAGTAAGACCATACTCCATGTAAAGCCCCTGAATGGAAAGGAAAGGAAGAGAAAAAGTACTCACCAAGTTTGTACCACGGCTCAGAGTCCAGATGAGAAGACTAGCCACACGTTCAGGCGCCAGATGAAGTGGAAGTGTTGGAGTTCGGAGCCAGCGGCCCAGGAATTCTTGACATCTTTGGTGCAAAAAGGTGGTTTTATTAAAGCACCGCAACAGGACCCATGGGCAGAAAGAGCTGCACCGGGGTCACGAGGAATGGCCCATTATATACTTTCTAGTTGGGAGGGCGTTAGGGATATCCTGAGTCTCTAAGGAATTTTAGAAGCAAGGTCTCCAGGACCTTGAGGGGGCTAGCTCCTATTGGGAAAATGTCACTTATTACTGTCTAACAAAACCTTAGTCATGAGACCCTTCAGACGTAGTTCAGTGGGACATATGCTTAGAGGATAATTGCTAACCTGTATCTTGGGGTGGGGAGTAGAGACAACGAAGTTTCCGAAGGAATTTTTATGTGTTAGACTCACAGGATCCTGGGGGTTGGGCGAAGATTGCTTTTTGCCCTTACAAAGTATTAACATAAAGGTAGCTGAGTTCCTAGAGGAATGTGTCACTCTGCCTGTTTCAAGGACTTGTAGGCAGTATGAAGTTTAATTTTTTCTTTTGCCTTTATTTCCCACATCAGGAGCTGCTTCACGAAGTAATGGTCTCTCCTCCTGGGTGAGGAAGAGTTATCCCCCTTTGCTTCTAGTAAAGGGTTTTATAGGTTTTTAAAAATGAGCTAACCTATAGGGAGGAGCTTACTCTTTAACTTGGGTGTATCACTCCGATGGGGCAGTTTGTTTTCCCAGTGTCCTGCCTAGAGTTGTGGCATTACCTACAGGGAGGGAGCAGGTTAGACGGTGAAGGATGGACAGTAAAGTACCCCAAGCTAAGAAGGCACTTTGAAACCAGGAAACAAAGCAGGCCACTGCATACGGTTTACATAGAGATGTACTCGGGTAACTTACTGACAGAGGGATTCAGGTGGAGGACAGTCCCCAGCAGGTGCTTAGTTACTCTCCATGAAATCCAGACCTTCGTCCGCAGGTTTTCTAGGGTGGGGAACACACAGGAGGCCACTGTAGTGAGATCAGAAGGTTTGCACACACCTCAGAGGGCTTGCATGCACCTTATTTGGCAGCTGACCTTTAATAAGGTCTTGTAGCACCACCTGTGCTTCAGGAAGGGGCGAAACTGTTACCTCTAACAGATCCGTGGGAGGCCACAATAAGCCCCCCCCCCCGGCCTTGGCAGGCGTTTCTAAGGTATATACGTTAGTCTCCAAGGGACCTGGGACGTGTAGCCCCAAGAGAGGTTACTGAGCAAACGTGAACAAGACGAAGGGCCAAAGTTAGGGTCAGTATTGTCAGCACAACAGTCCTACAGAACAATGTCAAGAATGTCCACCCGATGTGGCTTTTATAGCCAGAGGGAGTGGGGTCTTAATGACTCTTTGTGACCTGCTGACTTAAGAGTCAATCTAAAAACCAAAATGGCTTTACTTAAGTCAGCTTCCCGCCTGAGCCTCCATTCCCTGCTTGCTCAGTTATGTAGCGGTCAGGCTGAGGATTAGCTTGGGATCATCGCAGGTCGGGCTCTTGCTGGTCTAGGGGTCCTTATTGCTTGAGGGGGGTAGTTTTGGTCCCCTAGGCAGGATACTTTGCCTGGAGGACTTTTGCCTGAGTTAAGAGATGAGCTGGAAGAACTTAACTAGAAAGCTTGAGGTCAAAACAGAGGTAGTTGAGAGGCCTCCTGGAGCAGTCTCATTCATTTTCCTGGTTTGCAGTTTGACTGTCTGGTGATGTCATCAGGTGTGAACCGTCTGAGAGCCTAACTGCAACAGGCAAGACAGTCCACACGTGAGCTATTGTGGTGATTTCTATGAAATTTCTGTCAAGTTGTCCAGCTCAGTTTGCAGGGCTTCAGCAAAAGCAGTTTAGTTCTTAGTGATTCCAGGTCAGAAGGGTGGGAGAAAATTGGAAATGTTAGTTTGCAGAGTCATAATCAGATACTTGAGGAAACTAGAGGAATGTAGGGTCCGGGTCAGTTTGCAGATAGAGAACAACTTCAAAGATAGCAAACAGCACTGGGATCTGATACCCACAAAGGTGTGCTCTTGAAACATACTTTTTCTCCCTCCAGTCATCCATTTGTATCAGAGATAATCACAGGAAGACTAATTTGTTTGCAAAATAACTCTAGTTTCATTAAATAGGGCCTGATTATTTATATAAGTACCACAAGAATAGTGATTGGCCACATGGGTTTTCTGGGTTTTTCTTTTTTATTTATTTTTTTTTAAGATTTTATTTATTTATTTGACAGAGAGAGTGAGAGCACAAGCAGGGGGAGTGGGAGAGGGAGAAGCAGACTCCCCACCGAGCAGGGGGCTGGATCCTAGGACCCTGGGGTCATGACCTGAGCTGAAGGCAGACATTTCACCAGCTGAAGCACCCAGGTGCCCCTTGGGTTTGCTTTTTTTCTTTTTTTTTAGATTTTATTTGAGAGAGAAAGTGCACACACACATGGAGAGGGAGAAGCAGACTCCCTGGTGAGCAGGGAGCCCGATGCAGGGGTCGATCCCAGAACCGTGGGATCATGACCTGAGCCAAAGGCAGACGCCCAACCAGCTGAGCCACCCAGGTGCCCCTCAGATTGGACTTTCAAAAGCCACTCAAGGCCAGAAGCCAAGCCAAGGACTGACCGTCCTCGCCTGCAATACCTATGAATTTGAGTGGATTCCTCTCTTCTCAGGGCCCCCAAAATATTCTGAACTTCCTCAGGCTGCCAGTAAGTGACCATCTTTACCCACTATAATGCCAGGAACCCAGTAAGCAAGATACCAGGCAGTTTTCTGAAGGGGCTTTACTGGTCGCATAAAGTCAGGCCTAGTTCCTTGAGGCTGTTGTGTCATATCTGTGTCTGTTATAATGAACAGATTATTTGCAAATATATTACTATGAAAATAAGAATACTCAATAAGCATTTCTGAATTCTGATGAGATCAGGTTAAGGAGAAAGATAAATGTTTCAGTTCTGTTTATCTTCATCAGTTCATTTTGTCCCGTGTAACTGATTCTTGTTCTGCTTGATCTTGGCGGTTTTGTGAATTGTTTTCCACTAAAGTCATGGAAATTCTTACCCAGTTCAGTGGTATGATCTTGAAGTTATCCTGTGCTTATCAGAGTCCTTCTCTTGAATCTCAGAAGACAAAGCACTTTTGTAAAATCATCAGTAAAACTGTAAATGGCAAAAAGACTTAAAAATGGCCGTGGTTAAAGATCTGGTGAGAGTTCATTCTAACGCAGATGACAAGGAAATGCGGTTATTTCTGTGGCACAGATTTTAAGCTAACTAGAATTCTGACTGATACTATACCAGGACCTAGCAGACCTCTAGGAATTTCACACAATTTAAATAGTTCGTTATCTCTCCTTTAAAAGATGTTCCAGGGAACATGCTGGGAAATCCTGAAGTTATTAGTCTGAATTCAAAAAGACTTGACTTAGACTTTGGATAGGGGAAGTTTGTCAAGTATCAAATATTTAGAACACCTTCTTAAATAGATCACTGTGAAACAGCAGTTATTCCTTTAAACAAAGTGATGGTTAAAAGATGTTGGAGGCAAACCAGAAGAGTACTTAATTGTTAAAACATAAAAAAAACCACTTAGATCTGTGAATAGAGAAGACTTCGTTTCTTAAGTAATCTAAGACCTGCAAAGACAACACAGAGCACAGGAAATGATGTTGGTAAGATACAAAGTCTTTGCTTTCTAGGCAGACTGCTTAGAAGGTTAAAAAAAAAAAAAAATCCACAATCTCTTATCAAGAGCAGACTAATAGTCTTAAAACTGTGTCCTCCTAATAGATGAAAGGTGGTTAAATTTTAACTTTGTACAGGCATTCTGTTAAAACTTAGTTAAAAAATCATTTATAATAGGGGCACCTGGCGGGCTCAGTTGGTAGAGCATGCGACTCTTGATCTCAGGGGTGTGAGTTAGAGCCCCACGTTCGGTGTAGAGATTGCTTAAAAATTAAATCTTAAAAAAAAAAACCCTCAATAATTTCATTCAGTTCTAGCCCCCTTGACCACACAAAGTGAGATTCTCCTTACATAGTTTGTCCTTTATTCTCCCCTTTTCATTCTGAAACAACTACTTTAGGACAAATTTACTTTTTTTTCTTAACAAAAATACATTTCCATACCTCATACATTTTCTTACTAAAACTACATCCTACTTGTCTTGCATAGAGTTGTTTCCCCTATTACTTCTAGTATGTTTAATGACATATTCGAATTCTTAACCCATAGATACTTCTAGTGAAAATGAAGAAGTAAGCAATTAGGAACTGTGTCATGCCAGCGTTGTGAAGATTGGCAAGTTTGTGAAGACATTTTTATAATTTCTAGAAGCATACACCTCATAGTACAGTTTTTCAGTGTGGCACAAGACACGTCCACTAACAGACCCAAATATGTTTAGCTCCTCTGTAATAAGAGGCCACAAGCAGGTAAACTTAGGCTTAATATTTAGCAATTAATGTTTCAGTATTTTATCTTATTTGGAAATGATCTAGATAATTAATGAATATCCATCACTTAGCAAAATTCAAAGAATGTAAGTTACCAA
This sequence comes from Ursus americanus, assembly GCF_024610735.1. NCBI lineage: Eukaryota > Metazoa > Chordata > Mammalia > Carnivora > Ursidae > Ursus > Ursus americanus. The sequence continues at coordinate 71,350,982 of NC_142138.1, read as the reverse complement.
AGAGATTTAAGAAACTATTTTTAGGTAGACATAAAATCTAATTATTGTTCATTTATAAACGTTTAGCTTACATCCATTTGTTCTTAGCAATGTTTACTCATGAGAGTTTCATCTTATTTTTCTTGCTAACAAATTTTTATAACCGATAACATGAGCTCATTTGACAAGTAAACCAGTAGAAAAAGTTGTATGTCTGCATTTAGTGCTGACAACTCTGAAAGTGTGTCTGTTTTTCTGGGTTAGTGCTTGTCGTTTTAGTAAACCAACAGTATTTCTATTAACCAAAGATTACCCAAGTCATGTGAATTCGAAAAACATTTGGGTTAGTCTCTTTATTTCTGAGTTTGAGGAATACTTAATTTATATAAGCACTTTTCTTTTTTATTTATTTATTTTTTTTTAAAGATTTTATTTATTTATTCGACAGAGATAGAGACAGCCAGCGAGAGAGGGAACACAAGTAGGGGGAGTGGGAGAGGAAGAAGCAGGCTCATAGCAGAGGAGCCTGATGTGGGGCTCGATCCCACAACGCCAGGATCACGCCCTGAGCCGAAGGCAGACGCTTAACCGCTGTGCCACCCAGGCGCCCCAGCACTTTTCTTTTTTAAAGCCAATTGAGCTCTTGTTACAGAGTAATTTTGGCAGTGCCACCAGAGGTAGAAAAATATCACACATCTAGAACGTCCGTGTATAGACCTACATAAATATACGGACAAATGCTAACAGAAATCTTCTACTCAGTAGCTCATAAAAGAACCATTGAATCCAAGTTGTGTTTCAGGCAGATGGAATAAGTTAGGGCCAACCCGCTCAGCTAAAGCTTCCTATGAGTATTTGTGTAGAACACTTTTAAGAGTTTTTCATTTGCCCCAAATAGCTCTTTTTTTCTTTGCAGCCTCAGAGAGTTGCTTGGGGTCTCTGGGTCCCTGGAGACCCCCAGTAGAGGGAAGCAGCCTGAAGCTCAAGCGGCTCTAGGGGGCTGAGGGGCTGAAGGGAAGGGAAAATCTGGCAGGGTGGAGAAGGTTCGGACGAGGTAGGAGTTTGATGTGGGGGACGTAGCAAGGATTCAGGGAACTGAATGGGGGATGAAGGTGACAGTGGGAAGGACAGAAGCAGTAGGAAGGAAGAGGTCCCAGAGGATCCAATCTAGGGAGATCTTAAGTTTCCCAAAGAAGCCAGTTAAGTTCCAAATTATCCTTCGCTAAGTCATGGAAACGAGGAGGTGGACAGAGCTGGTGGGGCATGTAGTCGGCAGGGTTCAAGAAGGGGGTTTCAGTCAATTGAGAAGTCCCCATGGGAGGAGCAAGGATCAAGTAGAACAGAGGCCTTTAAAAAACAACAACAACAACAACTCCTGGGTTTATCTTCACATTGGAAAAGCCACTCTTACTGAACTCATCTTTGGTTTTATCTCCCTTTAAGTGGAGGTAATAACATCCACCTTTATCTGCCATTTCAGGTGATGCTCTATTGCCCAATTAGTCTCTTAAATTAGACTTCTGCATTTAAAACAAAAACGAAAACTTGCAATACCTGCCTTTCTGAGAATGTAAGAAGTAGGTCAGTCTTTCCGATAAACACTCAAAGTAATGGTCTCCCTTCCCTAAGGAATGTCCATTTTTTTAGGGACCAGTTGGACCAGTTGGTGTCTTTCTCTAAGATCCCCAAAGGAATCCATGACCTAAAAATGTCAGGAACCACTAGTTTAAAGAGTTACAAATGTGGAGAGTTATTGATATAAATATGTTAATTAGCTAAATCAAACCAGGATAAAATAGAATCTGAGAGTTGGGACCTGGAAGGTTATTTAGTCTGGGATATACGGATGTAGTCATTTAGGGAGGGTTCTTAGAAATCATTACTGCTTCCTCCTTCCTCTCTTGAGATTGCTAGCTTTCCTCCTCACACAGATATTTACCGAGCATCTGCTGTGTGTCAGACACTATGCTAGGCCCTGGGGTATAGCAGTGAAGAGAGCAACTGGGATGCCCACCCTTGTGGAGCTCACAACCCAGCACTCTCATTAAGCCACTGCTGTTGGAGAGGACAGTGGGCTCCCTTGTTCTGGAATGGAAGGAAGGTTGGGACCCGCTACTATAGTCTAACTTTTTCTCTGTCTTCTCGCTTTCCATGTTAGCCCTTATGACTGTTCATCCAGACCTCACTTGAACCCCTCCAGTCAGTCATAGGGTGCTTGGGACAAAGGGGCTTTTCCCACTTTGGACAGCTCTAATTATTAGTGATTTCTTCCTTAGACTGCATTGAGCTACAGTCACTCTTGTGCTTTTCACCCATTTGTTGAGGTCTACCACCTAGGAACACACACAATAAGCACCTTTCACGTCCTTTTCCGTGTAGGAGTTCGATACATCGCATCTCCCTCCTGTGCCTGACAGTTCTTGTTGCCAGGCTTCTCTCCTCTGTTTTTTCAGATATTTCTCCCGGAGGTTATTTCAGTCTCCTGTACAAGCCTCATTGCTTTTTCCAGGACATATTCCAGCTTCTCAGAATTCTTCTTAGTGTGTGCTTCCCAGAACTAAGCTTGAAACCAGTTCTGTCCTTTCAGTGTGGAAGAAGACATTAGCGCCAGGTGGGTAGCCATGTCGCACTTCCCGCTAAAAGTCAACTAACACCCTGTGTCTTTCGTGTGAACGGTTGGTCTCCCCTCTTCTGCACCCACGTGGCCAACTTGGTGAACCTAAGAAGTTTATGCATATACCTAATATGTTCTTCACGTTTAGAGTCAGCCTATAAAGACCTTTTTGGCTTCTTATTTGCAAATCTAGTCTTTATTCCTTCAGTAAGTAACTGCTGAGCATCTGTGCTGCCCTAAGTACTAGACCAGGCCAGAGTACACAGATAGGGTCCCTGACCTCCTGGAGCCTATACAGATATTTCCTAATTGACTCATTATCTTTTAGTCATCCAAACTTGTCCTTAGGATAGTTTGGGGATTGTGATGGGTTTTTTTGTTTGTTTGTTTTTTCTTAAGATTTTATTTATTTGTGAGAGAGAGAAAGAGAGCACAAGTGGCCGGTGAGGAGGGGCCAAGAAAGAGGGAGAAGCAGGCTCCCACAGGGAGCCTGATGTGGGGGAACTCGATCCCAGGACCCTGAGATCATGACCTGAGCTGAAAGGCAGACCTTAACCGATTAAGCCAACCAGGTGCCCCGGGATTATTACGGTTTTTTACAAAATGACCTCAAGTAGGCCCTTAATGTTGCCTGACAGGCATTTTTCATTTTCCTGTTTATGCACACTCCTGCTCTTCTAGATGGCTGTATCCCACCTTCTCAAGCCTTGCTTTCAGTTGATCTTGGCTCCTGTTCCCCTAAGAGAAAATAGAAGCAATCAGAACAAAACGTCCGAGCTCCCACTGCCTCATTTATCCACTCCCTGCATCCGTGCCTGGTGTTTTGCTTTTTCCTGTTACCGATGAACTGCCCGCCCTCTTCGGGGAGCCAAGCCTTGTCTCTGTGCACTGCGTTCCCTCCCCTTTGGCCTACTTAAAGACCTCCGGCTGTGCTGGGTCTTTCTCATCAGTGCGGACCCAGGCCACAACTCTCTTCCACTTTCTCTCCCCAGTCGCTCTTGAACCCACTCCAGTCAGAATCTTATTTCTCCATTGAAGCTACTCTTATCAAGGGCACAGTGACCTTCATGATGCTAACCAATGACCTCTCAGCTTTTGGCACAGCCAGTGTCTGCTTTCCCCTTGAATTTGGCTTGGAAGACAGCACACTCCCCTACTTCACTGGTCCTTACCTGTCTATGTCTTTTGCTGGTTCCTCATTGTCCTCAAACTCTTAATGTTAGGGTGCCCCACATCTCAGCCCTCGGGACTCCTTTCTTCTCTCTCCTTTGTTGATAATCCCATTCAGTCACGTGGCTTTGGACACCATCCAAAAGCTGACGGCTTCCTACTTTAATGTTGAAGTCTAGTGTGTGTGTTCAGTTCGGTTCCACGATTTAAAGCTGTATGATCTTGGGCAAGTTACTTTACCTTTCCTTGCCTCCGGTTCTTCATGTAGGTACTTCAGCGTTTGTTGAAAGAATGGATGAAATAAAAATAAAACTACTTTTGGGGCGCCTGGGTGGCTCAGTCGTTAAGTGTCTGCCTTCGGCTCAGGGCGTGACCCTGGGGTCCTGGGATCGAGCCCCACATCAGGCTCCTCTGCTGGGAGCCTGCTTCTTCCTCTCCCACTCCCCCTGCCTGTGTTCCCTCTCTCGCTGGCTGTCTCTCTCTCTCTCTGTCAAATAAATAAATAAAATCTTAAAAAAAAAAAAAAAAAGAACAGTAGCTTTCAGTCTTGGCTTTGAAGTGACCTGCATTTTGACTCACAAGCCACTAACTGCAAAAGCCTGTCTAAACAAGTGTACTAGCTGTTGCCCAGGGTATATGTGAAGCATTCTGTTTCTTTTTTAAAGTCTGATTACAACACACTAATTTCACAAACCTTAATGCTTCTAACCCTGAGTTTGGGGCCTTAGAGTCCTAGTCACACAGAATACTGGACTGAACTGGACCTGATTTTGATTCAGTATGGTAACTTTTCTTCTGCTGAGGCTAAACTCACTTCTGCCAAGAAAACCTCCCTACTGCTACGCTCTCCATTTTCTTTAAGTCCCATTTAAGCTGTACTTGTTCCAGGAAGGCTCTGTCTGTACCTTATCTACTGTTCCGTTCCGTGCGCCCTCGGCATTTATGTGCTATATTTCCTGATTGCCATGTAAGTACTTGGTTTTGATTTCATCCGTTTGCTCTGCCCCCCGTCGTCCCTTAACGTGTGGTTCCCGCAAGGCACAGATGCTCAGCTCTCTCAGGGCCTCGTTCTCGTGCCTGTTTTCTCATGTGCCCATCCCCCTCACTTCCCTACAGATGCAAAGCCTGTAAAAGGAGCTGATATGCCACAGGCCCAGCTCTTTCCCAGAAGCCTTGAGGAAGGTCGGGGGTTTGAATACGCTATGTTCCATAATCATGTTGAAAACAGGACAGTTTGCATATTTCAAGGAGGTCCTTACCTGCAAGGAGCATCTGGGTAAGAATGATAGCATCCCACTGATCAGTAGAAATGTTGACCTGAAAGGTTGCTAGCTTATAGTATCCATACATATCCCTAGACTACAATAAAGGCACTGAAGGGGCATGTAGATGCCTATTTATTGACATGGAGAAATGTTTATAAATATTAAATCACAAAAGCATGGGACAGGGCAACGGGGTATAATTTGAGAGAGTACCATTAACATGTTAACAGTGATTTGTTACTGGATGGTGGGATTATAGGCCTTCCAATTTTTAATTTATTTTTCTTTCTGTTTATCTGCATTTCCTACATTTTTAAACAATGATATATACAGTTAAATAAGAACATATAGATTTCTTAAATTATTTTTTAGTTTTCTGTTTTTTTCGGATCAGATTACCATTAAGTTCTGGTATGTTATCAATACTACTATTATGCTATGAATATAATAAAGCCGGGGACATGGATATTATTTGAGTTCACTGAATATGGACCAAGTGGACCTTTCATAAGTAAATTACATGGAGATGTGCTTAGATAATTTCTCTCCAGGGGCTCTGTTTTTAGACCTTCTGAAAACATTTTTCTTTCTCTGTTGTAACCAGATTCCTTCACGGAGGTGCCATTGCAACCATGATGGATTCTACTCTTGGTGCGTGTGCACTTAGAGCTGGGGGAGTTGCCATGACTGCCAACCTCAACATCAATTTTAGAAGGTAAATTCCTGGGTATTCTCTGCTGCTTAGGTGTCATGGATCAAGCTCCCCAGCAGCAGACCGAGACAAAGATTCGTGTGCGAATGACAAAGGAAGTGCTCTCAAGGGAAACTAGCAAGGAGTCGGAGGAGCAGAATAGGGAAAGGGAAGAAGCCAGCAGGCTTGGGCTCTCAGAGTCCTGCAAAGGGCAGCTTCAGCCTGGTCACCCAAGTGCTCTGGAGTGAGATGTGTGCCTGTGAAATGTTCCTGCCTTAAGCAGGAGAGCTCTCTCACACAGTAGTCATACGATGAGGGCCATCCTGGGGACCAAGATTCCAGGCCCGTTGGGCTCTCTGCGTTCGAGCAAGGTAGGCTCTAGGCAAAAATAACCAAAAAACCAAAACAAACGTGAGAAAAGGATTGAAGGGGATCTGTGTGGAGCACCAATATCCACTACATAACGAAACATAGGAGTTTTTCGTAACTTCACGCAGAAATAAAAGGACCGGCAGCAAAATGAGGGAGGCATCCGTCAGAAATAAAGCTCCACAGGCTCTTAGTTCTTCAGTCCTACAGCGATACCCTACAGTTAACAAAACAGTGCACACCAGCACAGGAACAAAGAACAGAAAGAGCGATAGTGCAAAACAGAGTTTAACAACAGTTCAATAGATGCGGTGTCCAGACGAGGTTTGTGGGTTATTACTTCACACAGCGGGAGGCATTTAAGTTACAAAACATCTCCGTTTTATGCCCCCAGAGAGTTGTATGGTTTATGTGGCCATCAGGAAGCCATGCCTCCTAGATTGTGGGTTTATTTACTATAAGAAATCCTTAGCCAGGCCTTCTACAGAAAAGGACACTTCCCCCTAGCAAATATTAGTTTATTTCAGGGGCCGACAAAAGTTTTTCTGTAAATATTTTATGTTTTGGAAGCCATAATGTCTGATATAATTACTCAACTCTGCCATTGCAGAAGAAGAGCAGCCATAGATACTACATAAATACATAAATGGGTATAGCCGTGTTCCGGTAAAACTTATTTACAAAAACAGGCAGCTGGCCAGTGGGGCCATAGGTTGCCAGTTCCTGGTCTGTTCACCTGGAGGGCCAGTTGGAAAAAACTAGATATGGTCACTTATCTCCTTTTCCCTAGGAGTGTTTGTGTCTGCTCCCTGCCACCCCCCGCCCCCCAACACACACAGAAGGAAAGAATTGGAGGCCAGCTGCTTTAACTTCTCCCTCCCCAGCTGCCAGTAATAGTAACTTCAAAATAAAAATAGCTTAATAGAAATGTAAACGAGAGAGAAATGTATCACACAAGGGAGTCCAAAGGAAGGCATCCTGGGCTGGTGCGGCAAGCTCCCTGGTCCCCAGAGAGGCAGGCTCCTTCTAGCTCACCTTTTCAGAGTGCTGAGTGCCAGTCAGAGCCATCGCGTGTCCTGACGGCGGTACTGACGAAGCGCAGAAGAAGAGCTGTCTTGTCTCTTTAGGAGACTTCTGGAAGTTCTGCACAACACTTCCATTTACCATCATTAGTGATAAGAGAGCTTGAGAAAGTGGTTTCTTTACTGATGTCATTATCACCTCAAATGTATTTAAGGTCAGCAACTAACACAACCACAGACATATTAATAAATCCAAACTTATAAATTATGCAGTATAAATTCTTTCCAATGCTGAAACAGTGACTTATAATCAAATTTTACTACGTACTTCAGTAAATAAAATAGTAAGCCTAATACAGCGTTTTTTCCCAGATGCCTCAAACACAAAATTATCTCAGTGATCATAAAACTTAATTATTTTGGGGTGCCTGGGTGGCTCAGTCGGTTAAGCAACCGACTTGTGATTTTGACCCAGGTCATGATCTCATGGGTCGTGAGATCAAGCCCTGCGTTGGGTGCTGCGCTCAGTGGGGAGTCTGCTTGAAGATTCTCTCCCTCTGCCCCCCTCCACTTGTGTGCTCTCTCTCTAAAATAAATAAGTCTTATAAAAAAAAAACTTATTATTTCACCTAGACTTACTAAAAAATTTTCATTCTAGGCTTGATTTATTTCTGTAGGATGCCAATATTTATATTTTCCTGAGGTTAGTACACTTGTTCTTACAGTCTCATTAGTTGTCCAGTACTTGTGTCAGACCCTAAAGGAACCATCTCAGCTCGGCCGAATTTGTAGGTTCTGAGCAGTCATCCTGGAGATTCTTAATGGAATAGGATTTTTCCTTTGAGGCTGATTGGAACACATGCCAGAGTTCATAAAGCCAAGCCCCTGTTGGAGTCAAGATTTCCTTACCACGTCCAAGGGACTTTCCAGACCTACAGCCTTTCTTCTAACGTAGCACTTCCCCTTTCTTAGTGTCCAAGTCCATTGCGTCTGTAGTTGTATATTTTCTGCTTTGGTTTGCCACTTACCTACAATTAAATGTATCTCCCGTAAATGGTGGAGATTCCATCTCCCAGGAAACAAGGACATGAGACTGTCCTTTTCTTCCGGAGATACTGAACTGGGCAAGACATTTGCCTTCTTTCCAGCTGGTTCTTTTCTGTACCCAGTCCTTTCTGTTAAGGGTACAATTCCTGCATTTTCTGGAATTGTTTGGCTTCCTGACAGTTTTCTGCCTGCTGGTGCGGGGGAGAGGGTTAATGAGGGTTCTTATGGACATTGTGCCAGACTTAATATAAACCCCCAAATGGCATTTGTCAATGCTGTAAATCCAACAATGTACATAGATGTTCTGTTCTTTTCACCTGTCAGCTCACCTGTACGACACACACTTGGCAGGGACGTAAGAGGTAACATCCTGATGGGGATGCTGAGGGTTTTCCAAGTCTTTGCCTACCCCCCGTTCATACAGGCTCTCAAAGCGCCTTCGACTAACAAGTGGGAGATTGCTTGCTGAATGTAGGTATCCTTTATAGATCTGACCTTACAGCTCCGAAAACTACCAGATTGTTTATGCCATGAGTGTGTAAACATAATCCTTCCAGTGCAGCCTCCCCAAACCTGACCGATACACATGCCTCACTATGTGTCTGCCGTGGCCTTTCACAGAGTAAAATACTGTAAGGCAGACATATGCTTTCCTGTCTGCACTGTTCTCTATATGTCAGCTGCTTTAAAAAGTCAACTTAATCTGATCGTAGCCATCCTTATTTTTGAATTATAGCTATAGTTTCATATTCTTGTGTTAATTTTTCCCTTTTTTCAGAATCATTAGTGTCTCCTGGCTTTCCATAACTTAGTTAACCATGGTTCTTACCTCTTTTCTGTGCTTAAACTGCATTTGGCCTGTGAGGAGTCTCTTTTAAAAATGACTGGTTCCTGTCCTTTCAATTCTATCCGGATGGATTTTTAGGTACTTTTGTCTCCGGAGAGACAGTATAATGTACTGGTTAAGAGGACAGACTTTGGAGCAGGTTCACATGCCCGTTTTGCCACTTACCAGCTGTACGAGTTGGAACTTGGACAAGTTCCTCAACCTCTCTGTGTTTTAATTTCCTCATCTTTAAAAAGAGAATAATAATATCCACCATATAGTGTCATTATGAACTGTAAATGAGTGAATGTATATAAAGCACCCAGAACAATATCTGGCCACATAACTAGTACTCAGTGTTGACTGCTTATTACCATTATTGTTAATGTTGTTATTATCATTACTTTTATTTCGGCAACAATGAGGCATATCTGTGCCAAGACATAGAGCGGCTACTCTACAAAGATCGCTGATTTCTTTTTACTGGAGAATAGAGCAAAAGACTAGGAGAATATTAGATGTGTTCTCATGGTGGGCAGGATAACCTTGCTCCTAGGCCATTTTTGTGTCCCACCTAGAAAGTTTTTAACATTTAATAAGGTAATGAGTTCACAGTGGCATTTTAATTTTTTTTAAAGATTTTATTTATTTATTTGTCAGAGCACATAAGCAGGAGGAGTGGCAGGGAGAAGCAGGCTCCCCGCTGAGCAGGGAGCCGGATGCGGGACTTGATCCCAGGACCCTGGGATCACGCCCTGAGCTGAAGGCAGACGCTTAACGACTGAGCCACCCAGGTGCCCCCACAGTGGTCTTTTAGATTTAGTGGGCTTCGTGCCTTGTATTTTAAAAATTTTTTTGAGTAGCGTGCAATACGTTCATATTGTTGTGAAACTGATCTTCAGAACATTTTTATCTTGCAAAACTGAAACTCTATGCCCATTAAACCTTAACTCCCTATTTTCCCATCCTTAAAACCCCTGGCAACCACCATTCTACTTTCTATGAATTTGACTTACCTCATGTAAGTGGAATCATTCAACGTTTCCTCTTTTTGTGACTGGCTTATTTCGCTGAGCAAAATGTCCTCAAGTTTTGTCCATGATGTAGCATGTGACAGGATTTTTCTTTTTCTTTTTTTGCCTTAAAGATTGATATGTTATCATTTGAATGAATCAGATGAAAGTTAGGATAAATTTGTCAAAATCTACCAAAAAAACAAGGTGTGATTTTGATAGCAGTTACATTAACTTAAAGATTAACTTGGGAAAAATTGTCGTCTTTACATATAGTCAATGTTTTATATATTGACTTTATTTTATACATTTACATATATCCATTTATATATACGCATGTATACATTTATACAGTGTATATTATTTATACACTGACATTAAATAGATAGTTTTATACTATGAAATTAGATCCTAGAGGTGGTTTTTCAACATGATAAAGAATATATTAAAGTTTAACTTTTTAATCTCTTTCCATGTTCCATGTTTTTTAAAAAACACTTTTCTTTGTTCAAATAAAGTTGAAGAATACTACAGCCTCCGTTCTCAATTAGAAAAAAAAGGGGTTAATTTGAAAACAGGGTCAGCAAAGTATTTGGATTACAGTTCAGCTTAACAGGTGTCTTGAGCACATGCTACTGGCCAGGCCCAATGCTTAGTCCTCGTCCCACCCAACAAACTACTCACATAAATCTGTTCTGGTGCTGTGCATTTCTTACCCATAGTTAGAATACTTACTAAAAACCAGTTTTGCATGAAATCACACGGATAGAGAGACTACAGTCAGGGTCAGAACCAAAGTCTTCTGACTCTTTGGTACTCCTCACTACAACACACAGCCTTCATTCCCTTCTGTTAACTGATGATTAAAGACCAGAATAAAGCACTGGGTGATGTAAGCAGAGTTGACACAGCTTTGAACTGCATCGGTCAATTAATACTTGGATTTTTCTTAATAAATACACTACTGTAAATGTATTTTCTCGTTCTTTCTCGTTCTCGTATTTTTTTTCGTTATTATAATAATATTTTTTTATTATATTGTGTTAGTCACCATACAGTACATCCCTGGTTTCTGATGTAAAGTTCCATGATTCATTAGTTGCATATAACACCCAGTGCACCATGCAATACGTGCCCTCCTTACTACCCATCACCAGTCTATCCCATTCCCCGACTCCCCTCCCCTCCGAAGCCTGCAGTTTGTTTCTCAGAGTCCATAGTCTCTCATGCTTCATTCCCCCTTCTGATTACCCCCCTTCTTTATCCCTTTCTTCTCCTACCGATCTTCCTAGTTCCCTAGTTCCCGTGGTTCCCAAAGAAATCATATGATAATTGACTTTCTCTGCTTGACTTATTTCACTTAGCATTATCTCCTCTGATGCCGTCCATGTTGCAGCAAATGTTGAGATATCGTTTTCTTTTTCTTTTTTCATTTTTTTTTTTTTAAAGATCTTATTTATTTGACAGAGAGAGACAGCCAGCGAGAGAGGGAGCACAAGCAGGGGGAGTGGGAGAGGAAGAAGCAAGCTCCTAGTGGAGGAGCCTGATTTGGGGCTTGATCCCAGAACACCGGGATCACACCCTGAGCCGAAGGCAGACGCTTAACGACTGCGCCACCCAGGCGACCCGAGATACCGTTCTTTCTGATAGCTGAGTAATATTCCATTGTACATATAGACCACATCTTCTTAATCCAGTCATCTGTTGAAGGGCATCTCGGCTCCTTCCACAATTTAGCTATTGTGGACAATGCTGCTATGAACATTGGGGTGCATATGGCCCTTCTCTTCACTACGTCTGTATCTTTGGGGTAAATACCCAGTAGTGCAATGGCTGGGTCAGAGGGTAGCTCAATTTTTAACTTTTTAAGGGACCTCCACACTGTTTTCCAGAGTGGCTGTACCAACTTGAATTCCCACCAGCAATGTAGGAGGGATCTCCTTTCTCCACATCATCTCCAACAATTGTTGTTTCTTGGCTTGTCAATTTTTGCCATTCTAACTGGCGTAAGGTGGTATCTCAGTGTGGTTTTGATTTGAATTTCACTGATGGCTAATGATTTTGAACATTTTTTCATGTGTCTGTTAGCCATTTGTATGTCTTCATTGGAAAAGTGTCTGTTCATATCTTCTGCCCATGTTATGATTTGTTTATTTGTTTCTTATGTATTGAGTTTGAGAAGTTCTTTGTAGATCTTGGATACCAGTCTTTTATCTGTAGTGTCATTTGCAAATATCTTCTCCCATTCCGTGGGCTGCCTCTTAATTTTTTTGACGGTTTCCTTGGCTGTGCCTAAGCTTTTTATCTTGATGAAGTCCCACAAGTTCATTTTATCTTTTGTTTCTCTTGCCTTTGGAGATGTGTCATGAAAAAGGTTGCTGTGGCCGATGTCATAGAGGTTGCTGCCTATGTTCTCCTCTAGGATTTTGATGGATTCCTGTCTCACATCGAGGTCTTTCATCCATTTAGAGTTTATCTTTGTGTATGGTGTGAGAGAGTGGTCATGTTTCATTCTTTTGCATGTAGCTGTCCAATTTTCCCAGCACCATTTATTGAAGAGACTGTCTTTTTTCCACTGGCTGTTTTTTCCTGCTTTGTCAAAGATTACTTGCCCATAGAGCTGAGGGTCCATTTCTGGGTTCTCTATTCTGTTCCATTGGTCTATGTGTCTGTTTTTGTGCCAGTACCATGCTGTCTTTGTGATCACAGCTTTGTAGTACAGTTCGAAATCCGGCATTGTGATGCCCCCAGCTTTGTTTTTCCTTTTCAACAGTTCCTTGGCGATTCGGGACCTTTTCTGTTTCCACACAAATTTAAGGGCTGTTTATTCCAGGTCTTTGAAAAATATCATTGGTATTTTGATCGGGATAGCATTGAAAGTGTAGATTGCTCTGGGTAGCATGGACATTTTAACTATGTTAATTCATCCGATCCATGAGTATGGAATATTTTTCCATCTTTTTGTGTCTTCTTCAATGTCTTTCAAGAGTGACTTGTAGTTTCTAGAATATAGATCCTTTACGTCTCTGGTTAAGTTAATTCCAAGGTAACGTATGATTTTTGGTGCTATTGTAAATGGAATGGATTCCCTAATTTCTCTTTCTTCAGTCTCATTGTTCGTGTATAGAAATGCAACTGATTTCTGAGCATTGATTTTGTATCCCGCCACATTACTGCATTGTTCTATAACTTCTAGTAGTTTGGGGGTGGATTCTTTTGGGTTTTCCATATAGAGTATCATGTCATCTGTGAAGAGAGACATTTTGACTTCTTTGCCGATTTGGATACCTCTTATTCCTTTTTGTTGTCTGATTGCTGTTGCAAGGACTTCTAGTACTATGTTGAATAATAGTGGCGAGAGTGGGCATCCTTGTCGTGTTCCTGATCTTAAGGGAAAGGCTTTCAGCTTTTCCCCATTGAGAATGATATTTGCTGTAGGCTTTTCATAGATGGTTTTATGATATTGAGGAATGTACCCTCTATCCCTACACTCTGAAGTGTTTTAATCAGGAAAGGATGCTGTATTTTGTCAAATGCTTTTTCTGCATCTTTTGAGAGGATCATATGATTTTTGGCTTTTTTCTTGTTGATATAATCTATCACACTGATAGATTTGCGAATGTTGAACCACCCTTGCATCCCAGGGATGAATCCCACTTGGTTGTGATGGATAATCCTTTTAATGTACTGTTGGATTCTATTAGCTAGGATCTTGTTGAGAATTTTGGCGTCCATATTCATCAGGGATATCGGCCTGTCATTCTCCGTTTTGATGGGGTCTTTGCCTGGTTTGGGGATCAAGGTAATATTGGCCTGATAGAATGAGTTTGGTAGTTTTCCTTCTGTTTCTATTTTCTGAAATAGCTTTAGAATAGGTATTATTTCTTCTTTGAATATTTGGTAGAATTTCCCAGGAAAACTGTCCGGGCCTGGAGTTTTATTATTTGGAAGGTTGTTTATCACGGACTCAATCTCTTCATAATTAATTGGCCTGTTTAAAAAATCAGTTTCTTCCTGTTTCAGTCTTGGTAGTTTATAGGTTTCCAGGAAGTCCTGTTGATAAAAGTTTCTAATAATCCTTCCTGTTTCATTGGTGTTGGTTGTGACCTCTCCCTTTTCATTCATAATTTTATTAATTTGGGTCCTTTCTCTATTCTTTTGGATAAGTCTTGCCAGTGGTCTGTCAATTTTATTTATTCTTTCAAAGAACCAGCTTCTAGTTCTGTTGATCTGCTCTACTATGCTCCTGGTTTCTAATTCATTGATTTCTGCTCTAATCTTGATCAACTACTTTCTCGTGCATGGATTAGGCCTGTCCCTCTGTTACTGTTCCAGCTTCTTGAGGTGAGAATACAAAAACTGCATTTTAGATTTTTCTATTCTTTTGAGTGAGGCTTGGATGGCTATGTATTTCCCCCTTAGGACTGCCTTTGCAGTGTCCCATAGGTTTTGGACCATTGTGTTTTCATTCTCGTTGGTCTCCATAAATTGTTTAAATTGATTTTTGATTTCCTGGTTTATCCAATCATTCCTGAGCAGAATGGTTCTTAGTCTCCAAGTGTTTGAGTTTCTTCCAAATTTTTCCTGGTGGTTGAGTTCCAATTTCAAAGCGTTGTGGTCTGAGAATATGCAGGGAATAATTTCAGTCTTTTGGTATCAGTTGAGACCTGTTTTGTGACCCAGAACATGGTCTATTCTTGAGAATGTTCCATAGGCATTAGAATAGAATGAGTATTCTTTGGTTCTGGGATGTAGTGTTCTATATATATCTATGAGGTCCAACTCTTCTGGTATGGCATTCAAAGCTCTTATTTCTTTGTTGATTTTCTGCTTAGGTGATCTGTCTATTGCTGATAGTGGAGTGTTGAGGTCCCCTACTATTAATGTATTTTTATCTGTATGTCTCTTTATTCTGGTTAAGAGTTGGCTTGTGTATCTTGCTGCTCCCCTGTTGGGGGCATATATATTTATAATTGTCATATCCACTTGTTGGATACAACCTTTGAGAATAATATAGTGCCCTTCTGTATCTCTAACTACAGTCTTTAGTTTAAAATCCAGTCTGTCTGATATGAGAATTGCTGCCCCAGCTTTCTTTTGAGGTCCGTTGGCATGAAAAATGGTTTTCCATCCCTTTACTTTCAGTCTGGATGTATCTTTAGGTTCAAAATGAGTCTCTTGTAGACAGCAAATGGATGGGTCATGTCTTTTTATCCAATCTGCCACCCTGTGGTGTTTTATGGGAGCATTTAGGCCATTCACATGGAGAGTGATTATTGAGAGATATGATTTTAATGATGCCATGTTGCCAGTAAAGTCTTTGTTTCTATAGATTGTGACTTTCTGTTCTGTATCTATCACTCTTGGGTCCTTTTTACCTTTATAGAACCCCCCTTAATATCTCCTGTAGGGCTGGCTTCGTGGTTACGAAATTGGTTAATGACTGGCGATTCTGGAAGGTCTTTATCTCTCCATCAATTCTGAATGACAGACTTGCTGGATAAAGGATCCTTGGCTGCGTGTTTTTCTCTGAAAGAGCTGTAAAAACGCCCCCCCCCCTTTCTCTCATTCCAGGTCTGTGTAGACAGGTCTGATGTAATTCTGATACCTTTGTCTTGGTACAGGAGACATTTCTTTGCCCTGTCCGCTTTCAATACTGTATCCTTGGATCTAATATTTGCAAATTACACTATGCTGTGATGTGGCGTAGGTTTGTCGTGGTTGAGCTTGGGAGGGGTCCTCTCTGCCTCTTGGACACGAATGCTTGTTTCCTTTGCTAGATTAGGGAAGTTTTCAGCTACAATGTGTTCAAATATCTCTTCTAGACCCCTGTTTTTTTCCACCCCCTCGGGAATGCCGATGATTCTGACATTGGAACATTTCATTGAGTCAGTAATCTCCTGTAACCTACATCCTTGAGATTGGATTTTTTTGAGCCAAGTTTCTGTTTTAGCTTTCTCTTCTACCATCCCATCCTCCAATTCGCTGATACGTTCTTCTGCCTCATTTACCCTGGCCGTCAGAGCCTCTAGTTTTGACTGCATTTCATTCATAGCATTTTTAATTTCTGCCAGATTCACTCTCATTTCCGCCCTTCGAGATTCTATATTCTCCTTAATATTTTCGTTAATATTTTTTTCAAGTCTAAACATCATCTTCACCATTGTTACTATGAACCCCATTTCTTTCTTTCTTTTTTTTTTTTTAGAGATTTTATTTTATTTATTTATTCGACAGAGAGAGAGACAGCCAGCGAGAGAGGGAACACAAGCAGGGGGAGTGGGAGAGGAAGAAGCAGGCTCCCAGCAGAGGAGCCCGATGTGGGGCTCGATCCCAGGACTCCGGGATCACGCCCTGAGCCGAAGGCAGACACCTAACGACTGAGCCACCCAGGCGCCCCTGAACGCCATTTCTGATAATTTGGTTATATCCATATCCATTAGTTCTGTGGCAGAGGCCACAGACTCATTGTCTTTTCTTTGCTGCGGGGAATTCCCCTTGTTATTCTGATGAGGAGAAGTTGCGGGGTGTCCAGAGCCCAAATTACTGACCAGGACCCAGGCAGAGCGCACTTGTTTTATAGGGATCTTAGGGACGTGGGCTTGATTTTTCAGCCTGCCTTCTGGGGGAGGGGCCTGCCGCGCCGATACCCAGGCAACCCTGTTTGGGTAGAGTCTCAGTGTCCCCCGCGAGGGGTGATGGGGATGGGCACCCTGTGAGCCGGTATTTCCAGACTTTTGCTCTCTGGCGGCTTTCCCTGGCGGTTTGCTGTGCCTCTTCTGAGAGTCAGAACAGCAGTGGCCGAATCTCAGCCTCTGTCAGAGAACAGAGGGATTGCGGACCGTTCTCCACTGATGTTCTGGCCACTTTAACTCTGTTTCTGTTGGTGCTGCTCAACCCTGCAGCGTCCCGGGATGTGCGCCCCACACCCGGTGTCCCAGCCCTCACTTCCAGGGCCGGCGCGTGTCTGTCCTTTGTGTTTCTAATGCCGCCAGCCACCAGCCGCCCCCACGCTCCCAGAGCTCCCGGTCTCAGTCTGGATCCAGTGAGCACACCAGAGCTCCGTTTCAGTCTGGTCACGCGCGTTCCCCGGCTCACGGTCTCAGTCTGCTCTCTCGCGGGTGCCATCCGCGAGTCCACCCGCTCTCCCGTGCAGGTGGCTGCCGCTTCCCGGCGCCCGAACGTGGCGGCTCCCTCCCGCTTCCATTTATCTTCCGATATCTGTGCACGGTTTCATAGCTCCCCGCTTCGTACCTCAATACTCAGAGCTGGAGATGTTCATTTGTAGAGATCCAGATGTATCTTCCTGCGTCTCAGGCTGCTTCCGAGGATGTTCAGGCTGGTCTGGTACCTATCCAGCTCGACTCAGGGGACTGGCTGAAAAAGGGGTCCCCTACTCCTCCGCCATCTTAACTCCCTCCCCTCGTTCTTGTATCTTCTTAAATTTTTCTTTTCTCTGGCTTACTTTATTGTACGAATACAGTGTATAATATGTGTTAATTGACTGCTTATATTACCAGCAAGGATTCTGGTCCACAATAGACACTTAGGAGTTAGATTTTTGGGGCAGTCAAGTTCTACATGGATTTTTGGCTTTGCAGGAATCAGTGCCCCTAACTCCCACATTGTTCAAGGGTCAGCCGTAGCTTAACATCTGTCAGGCCTTTTATTTTGTATATAGTTGTTAGAGTTATAATAATAATAGTAATAATAAATTAATCAATTGGTGGCCCTCTGGGGGATTAGAGATAACAACCTGGGATTAAATTTAATTGAAGATAATTTACAGTGTTAAGCATGGGGTCTTAATCTACCCTTCTTCTAAGAAGCAAGATTGCCTCTTACTCAGGTCTGATAGTTTCCTGACACCTGATAGAAATGTCATACTTTGCGTTTAGCGTATTAAGATAAATAAACAGGAAGATCGGTGGGAGAAGAAAGGGATAAAGAAAGGGGGGTAATCAGAAGGGGGGAATGAACCATGAGAGACTATGGACTCTGAGAAGCAAACTGAGGGCTTCAGTGGGGAGGGGGTGGGGGATTGGGATAGACTGGTGATGGGTATTAAGGAGGGCATGTATTGCATGGTGCACTGGGTGTTATACGCAACTAATGAATCATGGAACTTTACATCAAAAACCAGGGATGTACTGTATGGTGACTAACATAATGTAATAAAAAAAATTATTATAATAAAAGAAAAAGATAAATAGACAAAACAGCTAATGATTAGTGGTAGCTAGCCAGCTATGAAAGATTCGATAGCTCAGCATTTTTTTTCAGCTCATTCATGGCACATTGATTGGGAAGCCCTGGATTAGACTTCTGCAAGCAACATAGCAGACAAGAAATTCTAACAAACAATTTCCTTCCTTCAACTTTATAGGACATTTTTCCTTTAGAACAGTAGATCCTGTGCCAGATACAAGGATATAAGCCTGAGGAAGTAAACCACCATAAGTAAGAATCAGCAGAAAGAATAAATAACAGATTTAAACCCTCAGGGACTTAAGATATGATAATCAGACACACAATATAGAAGATGATATAGGGGCGCCTGGGTGGCACAGCGGTTAAGCGGCTGCCTTCGGCTCAGGGCGTGATCCCGGCGTTATGGGATCGAGCCCCACATCAGGCTCCTCCACTATGAGTCTGCTTCTTCTTCTCCCACTCCCCCTGCTTGTGTTCCCTCTCTCGCTGGCTGTCTCTATCTCTGTCAAATAAATAAATAAAATCTTTAAAAAAAAAAAAAAAAGATGATATAAAGAGATGTTTAAACAAATAAAAGCAAAGTTGGAGGTTCAGGAAAAGCTAATGGGAGCGAAAACCGGGCTGAGTCATCACTGTGATGACTTTCCTTGCACCTGGAGTGGTTCCTTTACATGGCGGCACTGTAAGTAGGAGCACGGACACGTTATGTTTCTGCCAAATAAAATTTCACCCTTGAAAAGGTACCTTTTTCATCGTGTCTCCAGGATTCCCAAAGGTAACTGTAGCCACTGGTCCCAAGAGGCTACTTAAATTCAAATATAAATTCACTAAATAAATTTAAAGATTCAGTTTCTCATTCACAGCAGCCACAGTTTGGGTGTTCATTGTAAGGTGGCTACTGTATTGGACAGCTCAGGTGGGACATTTCTGTCACCACAGAAAGTTCTCTTGTACAGCCCTGGCTTATTAGTACATTTAGCTGTTTACCTGCAGTTTGCTGTTATTGGGTGTCTTTCTAGTGACAGTCACTCTAAAGGGGATTGGATGAGAAATTTGGATTATGATAGAAAATGAGAGATGCTGATGAGACTGTCCCATGGTCCTGTTTTCATTTCTTTAAAGGATTCCAGAGCCCTTCAGACTTTGCTCTGGGGTTTTGCTTTTTTTTTTTAAGATTTTATTTATTTATTTATTTATTTGACAGAGAGCAAGAGCATAAGTAGGGGGAGTGGAAGAGGGAGAGGCAGGCTTCCCACTGAGCAGGGAGCCTGATGTGGGGCTCAATCCCAGGACTCTGGGATCATAACCTGAGCCAAAGGCAGACACCCAATGACTGAGCCACCCAGGCGCCCCAGCTCTGGGTATTCAGATGGGACAGCCTATGCCATCGAAAGCTAGGATCCCTGGCGGTCTCTGATACTAACTCCAGGGCCAGCCTGGGCCCAGGTACCCAGTTGCCACCTGAAATCAGTGGCACTCAAGAGGAAGGGGAGGTGTGGATGGCCCCTGGGTACAGCCTGGGTAAGGGGTGTCTGATCTGAGACAGTTTTATCTGACACATGCTGATACCAGCTGTTACAGATTTCCACCCCTTCACAAGCACTTGGTCATCTCAGTGTTACATAAATTTTCTCAGTGTTACATATATTTAATAAAAACAGATTGTCTCCTTTTTTTCCTTCTGCAGGCCTATCCCCCTTTGTTCTGTTGTTGTGATTAATAGCCAGCTTGATAAAGTTGAAGGAAGGAAATTGTTTGTTTCCTGTAATGTCCAAAGTGTGGATGGAAAGACCCTACACTCCGAGGCAACAAGTAAGAAAGTGCCGCTATGTCTTTTTAGTCTGGTTTAGTTTCTCGGGTTTTGTGTTTGGGGGCTTGGGAGTTGTTGGGTTTTGTTTTGTTTTGTTTTTGTTTCGCTTTGGTTTTATGACCCACAAATGCCCAGAAATTTTCAGTTCCCCATCATGTAAAAAAATAAGTTAGAGGTGTTCTTAAACATTACTGGTAGAGAGCTGCTTGTCAAAATCTATAAAACTACAAAGTCATGTGCTCTTTTTCACCCATTTCCAGGACTTTATCCCACAGATGTGGGAAAAAGTGTGCAAAATTACAATATACATGTTGCTCTTCTGTCACAGTAATTGTGTTACTCATGTGAGGTTACTTGGAATAGCAAAAGATTGGCAAGACAGAGAGACCCATCAGTAGGAGAGTGGTTGAGCAACCGTATTGTGTGTGCCACAGAAAATTTTGTGAAATGTTACGGTACCATAAATAATAGGGAAATTATTTAATTATGGGGCTATCTCATTAATACATCTTTTTTTTTTAAGATTTTATTTTTATTTATTTGACAGAGAGAGAGGCAGCCAGCGAGAGGGACTACAAGCAGGGGGAGTGGGAGAGGGAGAAGCAGGCTCCCAGCGGAGGAGGGAGCCCGATGTGGGGCTCGATCCTAGGACTCTGGGATCACGCCCTGGGCTGAAGGCAGACGTTTAACGATGAGCCACCCAGACGCCCCTCATTAATACATCTTGAATGAAAAGCGCAAGATGCAGGACTGTGAATGTAGTATGTTATCATTAGTATAGAAAATGTGGAGAGATCTTTTGCATTCTCTTCCCCTTTTCTTCCTTTCCCTTTTACCCCTTCCTTCCTTCCTTCCTGAATAATTTATTCCAAAAGCCATTAGGTAGAGTGGGCCTGGTAGGCTTGGGATCGACTTGGAGGCTGCAGCGGGGTGGGGCTGTGATGGCTGAACACCGTGTCAGCCTGCGTGGAGTGAAGAAGGGGTCCACCCGGGCAGGTGGCCCAGTGCAGGGTGTCAGAGCCCAAGTAGGGTAGGGAACGGCTCCACGTCAGGTGTCAGAGCCCATGTGTGACGGTGGCATCTACACAGTGCCTTACCGTCAGAGAAGGGATTTCCAGAAACGGAAAGAGAGAAAACTAGAATGAACCCTGTGGTGTTGGGCTGGAATTGGAGATCTTGGACATGAAAGTTTTCCTAGTCTCTTGCTCTTAGAAATAACATTGTGAGGAACTTCATATATTGTCATTTTACACACATTTTGGCAAGTTAATCTCCAGTGTTTCCAGAGGAAGCCATTCTTTGTACTACTCTCACAGTTTTTCTATCAGCTTGACATCTCAAAATAAAAAGTAATACATGGGAAGGAGGGGAAGATATCTGTGTGTGCTTGTGTTGCAGAGACCTTCAGGAATGCCACACAAAGATTGGTGTCCTCTGGGAAGAGGACCGGGTAGGTCGGAGGGAGAGTCCACCAGAGGCCCTTGTGTAACTTGTAACATGGTTATGTCAGTGGATTAGCAGGACGGGAGAGCTAGGTTTTGTGGCACCTTAAAGCTTGCACAATTTAAGAAAGTGAAGAAAAAGAATGCAAAACTGGGTACGAATGTGAGTTTTTATGTAAAACGAGGAAAGAAACCGCAGATGCTGCTGCTGCCGTCTGGGAGACGCAGGTCCTTTGCCTCTGCGGTCTGGATAGGCAGTTTCCTGGAAGTGCTTCCAGAGGGCAGCCCTGAGCTCGCAGCCGCTGCTCTGACGGCACCTTTGCAAGGGAAGAGCCTTTGAAGCCTTACCTTCCGTAGCTTCAGATTCAGTCAAGGTGATTTAGATACTCACTGCTTTTTGTTTGTTTCTGTTCTGCTTTATTTTAATGGACCTCAGATGCCTGGGTTTGGCTTAATCAGACTCTTTGAGTTAGGACACAGTAGGCATCATTGATGCATGAAACTGTCATCTTTATTCATTCACTAATGTTTTTTTCTGTTTAATAATAAACACCCTGAAACGTACCATCAGCCAAGAACCAGAATCTTAATATCATATCCCTATCTAATTACTTTCCCATCTTATCCTCCTGCTTTTCCCCTGTGGTTTTTGAAGTATAACTAACATACAATGTTATATTCGCTTATACCTAATTTTTTATTTTAGTAAGTTTTATCGAGAATAAATGTGTGTACCCAAGGAATGTACAGTTTAGTTGTTTGTTCTGAACTTTGTAAAAAAGAGATCATGCTATATGTACTTTTCTGGGGGTTGATTTTCTTTTCATTCAGCTTCACATTGCTGAAGTTCACTCTGTTTTCGGCGTGTAGTTTCCTCATTTTTCCTGCTTAGTGATACTCCATTGTACGACTATACCACAGTGAATTTATCTCCTCTTCTGATGTTGGGCTTTGGACTCTTTTTTTTTTTTTTTTAAGAGAGGGAGGGGGAGTGGAGGAGGGGTAGAGGTGGAGAGAGAGAATCTTAAGCCGACTCTACACGCAGCCTGGAGCCTGATTCAGGGCTCGATCTCACAACCCTGGGGTCATGACCTGAGCCGAAGAAATCGAGAGTCGGTCGCCTAACCGGCTGAGCCACCCAGGTCTCCCGTGGGCCTTGGACTCTTCCGAATGGGCTGCTGTGAACATTCTGGTAGTGAATGTGGACAAGAGTTTGGCATGTAGTCAGTAGAATTTCTGGGGTGCAGAGTCTGGGAGTGTTCAGCTTCACAGGGGAACGCCAGCTTGTTTTCTAAAGCTGTTACTAAATTATACTCCCACTGGCGACATCGGAGATTCTGTCGATCCGTCTTTTCTAGCATTTAGTAAAGTCAGACTTCTGGATTTTTGCCAATCAAATGGTTATAAAATGTTATCTCTGTGTGATCTTGTTTTGCATTTTCCTGATCACCTATGAAGATGAGCATTTCATCATATATTTCTTTACCATATTTGTTTCCCATTCTGTAAAATTCCTGTTTGTTCAGCCTCTTTTACTGTTTTTTCCCCTTTTTTAAAACTGATATATAGGATTTCTATCTATATTTTGTATTGAACTAATGTTTTTGTTGGACATGTAAGCTGCACCTTCCAGTATGTAAGTTACCTTTTATTTTCTTTTAGGTATCATTTTTATGAACGGAAGTTATTTTTCATGTTAATGTAGTTGTACTTACTAAATTTTTTTCCTTTATCATTAATGCTTTTTGTGCCTTATTATTCATTCCTCCTCCCCACCCCCTGCCAATTATTAACTGCAGAAATGATGGATAAAAGAAGCAGGAATAAGATCTGAATAATTTGAATCCATAGTCAGTTTAAACACTCCATTCCAGGCTGTGGTTTGTGTGTCCTGGCTCCCTAAAGTTTTCAGTATCAAAGGTTCCAGATGGCTTAGTTGTCATTTTGCTTGCTTTCCCTTTCCTAACTGTATCTAATGGAAATGGTAACGAACCATGAAATGATGAAGTGGGAGAAGACTGGTTCCCTAGGGCACTATTGTGTTGTGATAATCAAAAGCTGATTCTTAATTTGGCTAAGAAAGGAAAGTAGGCCCAAAGATGGAAGGTACAAATATGAATCAAAATCCCTTTCCTGGGGCACCTGGGTGGCTCAGTCGCTAAGCATCTGCCTTCGGGGCTCAGGTGATGATCCCAGGGTCCTAGGATTGAGCCCCATATTGGGCTCCCTGCTCAGCAGGGAGCCTGCTTCTCCCTCTCCCACCCCCCTGCTTGTGTTCCCTCTCTTGCTGTGTGTCTCTCTGTCGAAAAAATAAATAAAATCTTTAAAAAATTAAATAAATAAATAAATAAAAGGTCCTTCTTTAAAAAAAATCCCTTTCCTTACATATACATTTCTTTTTTTTTTTTTTTAAAGATTTTATTTATTTATGTGACAGAGAGACAGCCAGCGAGAGAGGGAACACAGCAGGGGAGTGGGAGAGGAAGAAGCAGGCTCCTAGCAGAGGAGCCTGATGTGGGGCTCGATCCCATAACGCCGGGATCACGCCCTGAGCCGAAGGCAGACGCTTAACGACTGCGCCCCCCAGGCGCCCCTACATATACATTTCTGCTCAGAGAATTCCTATCTGACTGCAGCCAGCCGACTTACCATCACCTTCTGTTATTTTGTTTGTTTAGGCCTGTTTGTAAAACTGAATCCTAAAAAAGTTTGACGTAAAAGAGCTTCTGGTGCATTCTACACCAGTCTGCGTTGGGCTCTCCTTCCCTCCAGAAGATCCTGTTGTCTCCAGTCCTGCTCTGCTTACCTGCTTTTGAGTCCCCCAGAGAGTGAAGCCTGCTAACACTGATCTTCCTGAACAGATCTTCGGAATACAACTCCAGGAGCTCTGTGTCCACCTTCTAAACTCTTGAACACAGAAGGACTCCGTGTGACGGTATCAGCAATTCTTTGTGTCTCCTTAGAATAAGTTTCTGGTTCTCCTGAATTTGAATGGGCTCCTTAAGGGTGCATGAGCATTATGTCTGCCCCATTGCAGATTGAAGAAAAAATTCATATTGAAACTCTTACCACAAACTTGAAAATGCCAGAAAACCAAAGGGAGGAGAGTGTGCGTGTGTGCGTGTGTGTGCGTTATAAATGACAAAGCTGGCTTTACTGTATCCAAACAAGTCTTTTTGGCCACAGTAGGAAGCACAACTAGTTCCTGTAGGAATGAAGGAATACCTCAGATCTGGATCCTAGGGATTAAACAGCTTTACCATTCTCAATATAAGCCGCCCCGTTGTGTCTTACCAACAGCGTCGGTGGTCGTCACTGGAAGGAACCGGTATTTACTTCCTAGGTATCTTCATCCATTCAGGCTGCTATAACGAAGTACCACAGACTTGGGTAGCTTATATAATAACACAAATGTATTGTTCACAGCTCTTGAACCTAGAAAGTCAAGGACCAAAGCACCAGCACAGTCACCTGGTGAGGGCCAGCTTACTGGCTTATACCTGGCACCTTCTCCCTGTGTCCTCACGTAGTAGAAGGGGCTAGAGAGTCTCTAGATCCTCTTATTAGGGCACTAACCCCACTCCTGAGGGCTCTACTTCATTATTTACGTATTTCTCTACAGCCCACCTATGATGCCATCACATTGGGCATTAGGATTTCAACATAGGAAGGCAGGGGCGGGAACAAACATTCAGACCTTCACATTAGGGCTCCTGTGACAAAGTACCACGTACGGGGTGATTTGAAACAATGGGAAGTCATTGCCTCACAGTTCTGGGAACCAGAAGTACAAAATCAAGGTTTCTACAAGGCCAAGCTCCCTCTCAAGGCTCTAGGGAAGGCATTGCTCAGGCCTCTCTCCTAGCGGCTGGTAGCCTCAGCCATTCCTTGGTTTGTAGGTGCAGCCCTCCTGCCTTCACATCGTCTTCCCTCCAGCCACATTGCCCCTTTCTGTAAGGACACCAGTCATTGGTAGGACCCACACTAATGACCTCACTTTAACTCAGTTACATCCATAAAGACCTCATTTCTGTGTCACCTGGGTGGCTCAGTCAGTTAAGCATCTAATTCTTGGTCTCAGCTCAGGTCTTGACCTGAGGGTCATGAGTTCAAGCCCTGAATTGGGCTCCCATGCTGGTCATGGAGCCTACTTAAAAAAAAAAAAAAAAAAGACCCCATTTCCAAATATGCTCGCATTATGAAGTAGGGGGATTAAGACTTCAACATACCTTTTGGGAGGACACAGTTCAACCCATAACAGAACCTTAAACAAGATGAAAGATGAAAAAATGAATTGGGAGACTTACTGTTCTAGGAAACCTATTCTGCTAATAGATTGAATAGAATCTACTGCAGACAAGAGTCTGGGCTTCAGTTTCTTGCCTTTCTTTCCCCTTCATTGAAAGTTTAGGTTGAACTGCATGAAATAGCCATATTCAAAGGTCAGAATGGTCCAATATTGACAATTGCCTGTGGCTCAATCTAATGACTTAGGGATAGCCTTGTGGTGCCCATCCATTGCCAGAGCTGACTGACCCTGGGACGGGCAAGCCCAGAGAGGACTCGCATCCCTAGGGCCCAGCTACAGTTCCCAAGCTGCAAGAAAGGCCCCAGCAGAGGATTAGGGTCATAGTAACGGCGAGGCTTGCAGTTTTCTCTCCCTAGAGATCCTGGTAGAGCTTGGGAGGTGACTGGCCCGCAGCTGTGCAGTTTCCATGTCTGGCAACAGCCACCCTTTCTTCCTAGTCTTCCCTCTGTCTTACGCCCCTGGAGACCCTGGGCTCTTGTGGCAGCTCTCACAGCTTGCTTTTCATGGATAGTAGGCATGTGTAAAAATGTGAAGCTGAAGGAATGAGCCAGCGCTGCTGTCTGGTTTCACTTAATTAGTACAAAGGAGTTTAGACAGAGAAGGTACTTTAAAAATTTCATTTATTTGAACAGGCTTGCCAAACCGCGAAAGTGCACCAGGCCTTCATCCAAGCTAAAAAGAACCTAACTGAAAGAATGCCAAAGGACCAGTTTTTCTTCTATTAAGCATGTGCGTACCTCCCTTGCCATCCACATGGAAGGTTTTCGTCTCACTGGTTCGATGGTGTCCAGCCTGCATTGTAGTATGTGGGTTCTCTACCAAGGGGGAGGCTTGATAGCTGTTAACGCAGGGGTTCCCCACAGCCAGCAAGGGCAAAATGGTTTCCCTGCTACACAGCAGACTCTGTTCCGAGGCTTGACCAAACCTGCATTCTTGCCTTCATCCGCTTGTGTTTTGGTCAGTCTGTGAGATTGACGGCCGGTGGCTAAGCAGGAGGAAGTTGCCCTGAGAACTGTCCCAGCTCTACTCAGCCACCGGCTTGCCGTGGAGCCGTTGCTGTGCAGGTGTGCCTCTGTGCCCTTTTCCCTCTTTACCCTGGCTGGTAGGGAACAGTTTGAATGAAGATTAGGAATTGATGTGGGTCAGTGTTAAAATAGCTTTGAACTATCGGTACAAACATAATTAGGCAGCGAGCTTTTGCTCTTAACCCCAGGTTTCTAAATGCCTAGGAAATACAATAGAAAGATAGTCATGGACAGAAATACATTGAGGGAATTTTAAAAATAATGGAAAATAAGATTAACCTTTTTCTCTAATGGGAAGGTAGAATGAAACATGAAGTCAAGAAAAACCCTTTGTTCTGTATCAGGGTGCTCATGTCCTTTATGTTGTGTTTCATTTCCCACGTCATTCTCGAGACCCTGACCTTCCTTCTATCCCAGGGAGTCGGGAGGCAGGTGGTTATTTTACCTAATAACCAGCCATCGTGGAACCCTAGACAAACATCTCTTTCAATGCCAAGCGTACAGCATTCTCTATGGTAGATAGAAGAAAATCTCTAAATTAATTTAATTAATTTAAATCAATAAAAGTCGTGGAATTTATGTCTCAGGAAGATTTAAAATTTCTTTTGATAATATTCTTTATCTGGCACTACTATGATCACCTCAGAATTACAGAATTAGCTTACTTCTCATCTTAGTTATGGATTTAAAGTTAAGTGAACTGCAGCAAAGATAATAAGGGGAAAAACCGTAGACCGATATCCTTTATGAATATAGATGCAAAAATTTTCAGCAAGATACTAAATCCAACAGCACGTTTTTTTTTTTAAGATTTGTTTATTTATTTTAGAAAAAGAGAGGAGGGGTGGGGCAGAGGGAGAAAGAGAATCTCCAGCAGACTCCCAGCTGAGCGAGGAGTCTGACTTGGGGCTGGATCCCAGGACCCTGAGATCATGACCTGAGCTGAAATCAAGAGTTGGACATCCAACCAACCGAGCCACCCAGGTGCCCCCCAACAGCCCATTTAAAAGATTAAACACCATGACTAAGTGGGATTTATCACAGAAATACAAGGGTGGTTCAAAAGAAAATCAATGTAATACACCAAGTTAATAGAACAAAGGAATAAAACCATATGATCAATTGATACAGAAGAAGCATTTGACAAAATTCAATACCCTATCATGACACAAACACTCAGAAAACGAGGAGTACTTCCAGAACATAATAAAGGGCACCTAGGAAAAACCCACAGCTAGCACAATACTCAGTGGTGAAAGACTGAAAGCTTCCTTGCTAAGATCGGGATTCATTATGTAGCCATCAAAAAAAAAAGAAAGAAAGAAATCTTGCCATTTGCAAGGATGTGGGTGGAACTAGAGGGTATTATGCTAAGTGAAGTAAGTCAGAGAAAGACAATTATATGATCTCACTGATAACGTGGAATTTATTTTTGATATGTGTAATTTAAAAAACAAAATAGGATCATAAGGGAAGAGAGGAAAAAATGA
Source organism: Ursus americanus (assembly GCF_024610735.1). Lineage (NCBI taxonomy): Eukaryota > Metazoa > Chordata > Mammalia > Carnivora > Ursidae > Ursus > Ursus americanus. Next base: position 71,322,699 of record NC_142138.1, on the reverse strand, counting down.
AACGACGAAACCAGAGAGGGAGACAAAGCATAAGAGACTCTTAATCATAGGAAACAATCAGGGTTGCTGGAGGGGGTGGAGAGTAAAGGGATGAGGTAACTGGGTGATGGACATTAAGGAGGGCATGTGATGTAAAGAGCACTGCGTGTTGTGTAAGACTGATGAGTCACAGACTTGTACCTCTGAAACCAATAATATGTATTAGTTAATTGAATTAAAATAAAAGAGGATTTTTTAAAAAAAGGACTCATAAGTTCACTGCTGCTATTCAACATAGTACTAGAAGTCTTGGCAGAGCATTTGAGCAACAAAAAGAAAGAAAATGCACCCAAATTGGAAAGAAAGAAGTGAAACTATTTGCAGGTGACATAACTCCATATATAGAAAATGCCAGAGAATCCACTGAAAAACTACTAGAGCTAATAAGTGAATTCAGCAAAGTTGCAGGTAATAAAGTCTTCATAAAAATTAAGAACTTTTGTCCATCAAAAGAAATTATCAGGAAAGTGAAAAGATGACCTATCGAATGGGAGAAAAAATCACTTATATGATACGGGTATAGTATCCAGAATACAGAAAGAATTCTTACAACTTAACAAAAAACAACCCAATTTAAAAATGAGCAAGGGGGGGCACCTGGGTGGCTCATTTGATTAAGCAGCTGGCTCTTGATTTCGGCTGGGGTCGTGATCTCAGGGTCATGGGATTGAGCCCTGCATCAAGCTCGCACTCAGCAGGGAGTCTGCTTGAGGCTTCTCCCTCTCCCTCTGCCCCTCCCCTTGCTCACACTCTCTTTAAAATAAATAAGTCTTTTAAAAAATTAATAAATGATAAAATGAGCAAAGGATTTGAATAGGTCTTTGTCCAAAGAAGAGATAAAGAATGCCAGTCAGCACATGGAAAGATGTTCAACATCATTGGTTATTAAGGCAGTGCATATCAAAACCACAATGAAGATGGAGATGCACCTCTGTCTATAGAGAGAGAGATACATATATAGAGAGAGATATCTGTATATAGATATGGATCTGTATATAGATAGATTTTTTTTATGGAAATGACAAGTGTCAGCAAGAATGTGAACCCTCATACATTGCTGGTTGTAGTTATTAAATGGTGCGGCTGCTATTGGAAAATAGTTCGGTGATTCTTCAAAAGGCTAAACGTAGAATTACCATATGACTGGGCAGTTCTACTCCTACATATGTATCTAAGAAAAATGAAAACCTATATCCACACAGAAACCTGTACACAGACCTTCATAGTAGCATTATTCATAATAGCCAAAAGGTGGAAACAACCCAAAGGTCTATTAGTGGAAGAGTTGGATGAACAGATTGTGGTCTGTCCACATAGTGGAATATTACTTAGCCATAAAAAGGAATGAAATACTACAACGTGGGTGAACCTCAGAAACATTATGCTAAATGAGAGAAGATACTATGCAGAACAGGAGAATCCATAGAGACAAAGTAGATTAGTGGTTGCCAGGGAATGGGAGAGGAGAGAACAGGTGTGATTACTAATGGGGTGGTCTTCTGGGGTGATGAAAAAATTTTGAAACTAGAGAGAGGTGGTGGTTGTACAACATCGTGAATGTATTAAATGCCCTGAGCCATACATTTTAAAATAATTAATTCTGTGCTATGTGAATTTCACCTTGATTAAAACACACATGCACAAGGAGATACCGCTTCACACCCACCAGGATGGCCGTGTGTATATCTTGTTTGTTTGTTTTAAGAAAGAAAAATAGGGGCGCCTGGGTGGCACAGCAGTTAAGCGTCTGCCTTCGGCTCAGGGCGTGATCCCGGCGTTATGGGATCGAGCCCCACATCAGGCTCTTCCGCTGGGAGCCTGCTTCTTCCTCTCCCACTCCCCCTGCTTGTGTTCCTTCTCTCGCTGGCTGTCTCTATCTCTGTCGAATAAATAAATAAAAATCTTTAAAAAAAAAAGAAAGAAAGAAAAATAAGTGTTGGAAAAGATGGAGAAATTGTAACCCTCATATGATGCAGGAGAGTCTCTTCATTTCCTGTGGGTGTATACCTACAGGTGGACTTGCTGGTTCATACAATAATTCTGTTGAGTTTTTTGAGGAACTGCCAGTTTTCCATAGTGGTTGCACTATTTTACATCCCCACCAGCATCATATGAGGGTTACAATTTCTCCACAGCTTTCCCAACACTTGTTTCTTTCTTTAAAAAAAAATCTCTGGGGCGCCTGGGTGGCTCATTCGTTAAGCGTCTGCCTTCGGCTCAGGGCGTGATCCCGGCGTTATGGGATCAAGCCCCACGTCAGGCTCTTCTGCTATGAGCCTGCTTCTTCCTCTCCCACTCCCCCTGCTTGTGTTCCCTCTCTCACTGGCTGTCTCTCTATCAAGTAAATAAAATCTTTTTTAAAAATAAATAAAAATCTCTATGGATATTTTATATACATATGCACATATGTACATATATGACCATCCCTTGTGCATGTGTGTCTTAAGATGAAATTCACATAACATAAAATTAATTTTCAAAATGTATGGCTCAGGGCATTTAGTACATTTACAGTGTTGTACAACCACCACCTCTCCCTAGTTTCAAAATTTTTTCATCACCCCAGAAGACCACCCCATTAGTAATCATCCCCTGTTCTCTCCTCCCCCATTCCCTGGCAATCCGCAGGAATTGAAAAGAGAGACTCACCTTCAGCTCAGGTCGTGGTCCTGGGATCAAGCCCCATGCTGGCAGGGAGCCCGCTTCTCCCTCTCGCCCTGCCCCTCCCTCTGCTTGTGCTCCCTCTCCCTCTCTCTCTAAAATAAATAAAATCTTGAAAAGAGAGACTCAGATACTTGCATGCCAGTGTTCATTACCACATTATTCATAATGGCCAAAAGGTAGAAACAACCCAAGCGTCCATCAACGGATGGATGGATGAACAAATAAAATATATACATTTAAAAGAATATTGTTCAGCCATAAAAAGGAAATTCTGAAATGAATGAACCTTGAAAACATTATGCTAAGTGAAATCAGCCAGACAGAAAAGGACAAATATTGTGTGATTCCACTTGTATGAAATATCTAGAATAAGCAAATTCATTCAGGAAGTAGATTACAGGTTACCAGAGAGGCTTGGGGGGAGCCCAGAATGGGGAGTTACTGCACAATGGATATGGTTTCTGTTCCAGGTGCTGGAAAATTTGGGAAATAGATGATGATGGTTCCACAACATCGTGAATGTGATTAATGCCGTTGAATTGTACACTTGAAAGTGGTTAAAACGGCTGATTCTATATTATATATTTTCCCACAACTTTTTTATAAGTGTCTTTATCTTTTTTAAGTTTTTATTAAATTTTCTTTTTTTTAAGATTTTATTTATTTGAGAGAAAAGAGAGAGGCAGGCTCCCCATTGAGCAGGGATCCTGATGCAGGGCTCAATCCCAGGACTCTGAGATCATGACCCAAGCCTAAGGCAGACATTTAACCGACTGAGCCACCCAGGTGCCCCTCAATTTTATTTTTAAATCAAGTTTACAAACTGAGGGCTTCAGAGGGGAAGGGGGTGGGGGAATGGGTTAGACCGGTGATGGGTAGTAAGGAGGGCACGTATTGCATGGTGCACTGGGTGTTATACGCAACTAATGAATCATTGAACTTTACATCAGAAACCAGGCATCCCAGGCATACTGTATGGTGACTAACATAATGTAATAAAAAAAAATTAAAATATTTTAAAAATTTAAAATAAATAAAGTTTTATTTAAATTCTAGTTAACGTACCATGTAATATTAGTTTCAGGTGTAGATTTATTCACAACACCCAGTGCTTATGGAAACAAGTGCTGTCCGTTTTTTGTTAGTGTTTTTTTTTGAGAGAGGGAGGTGGGGGAAGGGGGGAAGGGGCAGAAGGTGGAGAGAGAGCATCTTAAGCAGGCTCCATGCCTAGTGTGGAGCCCGACGTGGGGCTTGATCTCACAAACCTGACATCATGACTTGAGTTGAAATGAAGAGTAGATGCCTAACCGACTGAGCCACCCAGGGGCTCCTACATGTGCCCTTCTAATCCATCCCCCCATCCCCCCACCCAAGAGTACATTTTTAATGAGCACTGAATAATGTATAAATTGTTGAATCAGTATATTGTACACCTGAAACTAATATAATAATGTATGTTAACTATACTACAGCTTAATTCCACCCCTTGAGTGTGGGTGGGACTTAATGACACTTCTAAGAAGTAGAATGCTTATATCTTGGGGTTCCTAGGTGGCTTGGTTGGGTGTTTGTCTTCAGCTCAGATTGTGATCCTGGGGTCCTGGGATGGAGCCCCATGTTGGGGCTCCCTGCTCAGCTGGGGGTCTGCTTCTCCCTTGCCCTCTGCTGCTCCCTCCCTGTGTTCTCTCTCTCTCTCTCCCCCACCTCCTCTCCTTCCCCTCTCTCCCCTTCCCTTTTTCCTCTCCCCATCTCTCTCTCCACCCCACCCACCAGGTTGACTGAAACCTCCTGACAAATGGGGCCACAACTACCGAGTTAACACACTTCCAAATTCCTCACTCTCTGAAATGATATGAGATAAATGTTATTTTGAGCTAAAATTTTAGGTAATTTGTAATGTAGCAATAGATAATTGATAGAGAATTAGGTGATTAAATGCTAGTGGCACAGATGATCCCAAACTAGATAATGGTAGGGGGAAGATTTTTATGAAGCAAAATTTTTATGTAGCAAGTTTTCAGGTCTAATTAATGGACTGATATTAGGAGCGAGTGATTTCCTGACTGTACATTGTATTTACCTGTGGTAAAAGCCTGGGGTGATGTTGAAGTAAAAATATGTGTTAAGTCAAGAAATGGGCGAAGACATGAACAGACATGTCTCCAAAGAAGACATACAAATGGCCAACAGACACAAGAAAAAATGCTCAACATCACTTCGCATTGGGGAAATACAGATCAAAACCACAATGAGATACCACCTCACACCAGTCAGATGGCTAAAATTAACAAGTCAGGAAACAACAGATGTTGGTGCAGCCACTCTGGAAAACAGTATGGAGATTCCTCAAAAAGTTAAAAATAGAGCTACCGTATGACCCAGCAATTGCAGTAGTAGGTATTTACCCCAAAAATACAAATGTAGTGATCCAGAGGGGCACCTGCGCCCCATGTTTAGAGCAGCAATGTCCACAATAGCCAAACTGTGGAAAGAGCGCAGATGTCCATCAACAGGTGAATGGATAAAGAAGGGGTGTGTGTGTGTGGGCCTGTGTGTGTGAGAGAGAGAGAGAGATAGAATATCACTCAGCCATCAAAAAGATCAAATCTTGCCATTTGCAATGAGTGGATGGAACTAGAGGGTATTACGCTAAGCAAAATAAGTCAGAGAAAGACAATTGTATGATTTTACTCATGTGGAATTTGAGAAACAAAACAGGATCATAGGGGAAGGGAGGGAAAAATAAGACGAAATCATAAGAGACTCTTAACTATAGGGAACAAACTGAGGGTTGCTGGAGGGGAGGGTCGAGGGGATGGGGTAACTGGGTGATGGGCATTAAGGAGGGCACATGATGTAATGAGCAGTAGGTGTTAAATGCAACTGCTGAATCACTGAACTCTACCTCTGAAACTAATACACTATATGTTAATTAATTGAATTTAAGTTAAAAAATAGGGGTTAAATATTGGCAAATAAATCACAGAGAAGAAAACCAAGAGTTCATGATATTTTTAAAAAATATAAAACCAAGATTGAGGCTCCCAGTGCCAGCATTGAGTTTTTAAATTTAGTTTCTTAAGAGACAATTTAATAGAAATCTCAAATATTTAATTGCTGAATACACAAATTCTTACAAAGGTCCTATTAAAAATATAGCTTACATAATTTGAACTTTCATAAGTTCTAACTCAAAATAAAATATGGAAATGTTAGTAAGGGAAATAAAACCAGAGTATAAACCCAACAACGGAAAATCACTTTAAGCAATTTTTTAAAAACCAAAGGAACACTACAATAGTTAAAAGTGATTGAATCTGTGAAAGTGGAAAATGGAGCAGTGTGGAGGGAATATGTTGTTTTTAATAATAAACCTTACTTCAGGAGGGCCTGGGTGGCTTAGTCAGTTAAGAGTCCGACTCTTGATTTTGGCCCAGATCATGATCTCAGGGTCGTGAGATCGAGCCCCACATCAGGCTCTGGGCTCCGCGCAGAGTCTGCTGGTCCCTCTCCCTCTGCTCCTCCCAGTCTCGCGCTCTCACTCTCTCGCTCACGCTCTCTCTCAAATAAGTAAAATCTTTTAAAAAAATAATAAGCTTTACTTGCATAAGACTTGACCTTAAACTCTGTGCAAGAAATTACTTTGATAAGATAGGAGCTGGATTTTTACAACAGCTCATACCAGGGGCGTGGGGTGGCTCAGTATGTTAAGCGTCTGCCTTGGGCCCAGGTCACGATTTCAGAGCCCTGGGACTGAGCCCTCATCGGGCTCCCTGCTCTGCGGGGAGCCTGCTTCTCCCTCTGCCTCTGCCCCTCTCCCTGCTTGTGCTCTATTGCACTCTCTCTGTTAAATAAATTTAAAAAAAATTTTTTTAAATAACACGTCATGAGGATATGAGGCTTAAAACAGCAAATCCATACACAGCATTTAGTACGATGCAGAGAAAGTGTTCAGTAAAAATGTATACAGATTCCCAGGTGGAGAAGTGATTTGAATAGGACAGCCTTGCCCTTACAGAGAAAACAGAACTTGCTGAAACTTGGCTTCTGCTGGCTCGGGCTGGGCCACACAGATTACTCCAAGAGAGACACTTACACCATCATGTACAGCCTCTAGCTAGAGGAAGAGCTCGGTAACTCTAGGTCGTCCTTCTGGTAGCTTCTCACCTGCCCAGGTTGCCTCAGAAGTCTTCGGGCCGTCCTCGATCTGTCCGGGTCTGTTCCAGGGAAGGAAAGTCAGAGCCTGGGCTTCCGAGCTTGACGGCCTGGCTTCAAATCCTGACCGTGCCTTTGAGCAAGTTAGGTAGCCTCTGAGCGCCCGCATTCCCTCGTCTGTTACGTGAAGGTCATCTTGGTCCCGAGTTCTTGATTGTAAAGGGAATTAAGGGAGTGAATGAATGTAAGATGCATGTTTGCTGTTTCTGTCACTCTCATCTTTGCCCACATCGGTTGGGAGCCATGTCAGCGCACTACCGAGCCCACAGGACACAGCGATGTGTCAAGTATTTGAAGCTTAAATATTAAATAAGTGTAGCTATAGTCCAGGAACTATGTATATAGTCTCACATAACTTCTAGGAGATAAACTCAACGTATAATTAGCAGAGAAGTGCCTGGTGAGTTAATATAGCAAAACACCTTTCCAAAAAGTTAGCCATTTCTGGTTGACATATCACCCCATTTCTGTCTCTACTAGTGGAATCCTGTCAGACTGAGAGAGGGACAGGCGGAGCCAAATCGCCCTTCTTCCCACCCCCTCGCACGCTCTCCCCCTCCCACTACTGACAGGTGGAGGCCAGAGAGTCCGTGAGGAGGTAGGCCCTTCTTCCCACCCCCTCGCACGCTCTCCCCCTCCCACTACTGACAGGTGAGGGTCCGTGAGGAGGTAGGGAGGTAACTGCATAAGGACCCTGGGACCTTTGAAGATTCTAAGTTGTTTTAATCATGTCTGGATGTTCGGGTGAAGGGGTGAGGTGCGGTGGGAGGCAGGAGGGCAGAAAGAGTAGGGAGGGGCTGTGTGATGGCTGGACTCTATAGGGTCGACTCCTTCCAGCCCCCGGGTGCCAGAATCTGCAGAGCCAGAAGTGGCCACACCCATGACCCCCGCTGAAGAACTGTGTCCGTCAGTAGTCCATCCGTGGTCTGTGGTCCGTCCGTAGTCCATCCATAGTCTGTCCATAGTCTGTCCGTACAGCACTGGGCCAGTGGGAACCCGGCCCAGCTGGAGGGAACGCAAAGAGGTGAGCCTCACTCTGGGAAAAGAACTTTCTCTTCTTGCCCTCCCCGCCAGAAAGCAGTGGTGGCTGTCACCATGGAAGCAAGATGTGCCTGGGTGGCCCCTAGTAACTGTGGAAGAAAGGGTCGGTGGGGGGACATGTCTCAGTCACTACAGTGAACTCAGGGTCAAGTGAAGAAAGAGCAGAGCACCAGCCGCAGAGATAGGCTCCCTCAGCATCCCTACCCCATGTTTGCCATGTTAGGAACAAGGACTGCCCCCTTGGTCCCAGGTGGCTCCTGGCTTCTTGGACTCGCAGCAGGACAGGAGGAGCAAGCCTGGGGTGTGGTAAGCTATGACTCACTCGCCCGCACAGGTTGGGGGTCACTTTGCAGCTTATAGGTTGAACTCCGAGCACATGCCGTTAGAACTAGCATTCAACACTCTGAATACTGTGTGCACAATTATAAGTGTGAAAGTCCCAGCTGGCTCCCCCTGGAAAAATGTGGCCAGCCTTGAACTGTGGCAGTCCACCCACCCTCCTGTAAACCCTCTCCTGCCCTCAGCCTTTTGCTTCCAGAGCATGGCAATCTAGCCAAGTGCGGAAAGGGAGAGGGGAGGAAGGGGGCCAAAACCCGAGGGCTATCAACTTCCAGGTGGCAGCGATCTACAGCAACCTTAAGAATCTTCTTTCTCAGCACCTGTACAATAGATTTTTACAAGGCTTTTGCCCAATCAGCTGATGGTGTCTTGAGTTGTCCCGGGGGGAAGCAGTGTTAAAATGGTCTACAGAGGCTGTTTACAGATGCTGTATCCTTTCAGGAATGAAACGAAGACAAATTGGCCCATAGGGCTTCTCTGGAATGGTACATGAATTATTTAAAAAAGGATAGCTATTGCCTAAAGTTACAATTTTCCAGTCATTGTGTAAATACCTTAGCCTTACGCCCTTTACTTCTTAGATACTATTGATGGCCTTATCTTACCTGTGAGCAAACCGTGTGAGGGTAAGTAAATTTCCCAAACTCGCACAACCGCCCCATGAAGTAGGTACTCTGATTGTTCCCATTTTACAGATGAGGAAGCTGAGGCAAAGCTGGGATTTGCGTCTGGGTCATTCTGACTCCAGATCTCAAGACTCCACCACCAGGATTTACTGTCCTCCTGCTGTTACAAATCCAGGCACGCAGGGTGTCAGTGTGATGGACAGAGATCCGGAAGGAGGCAGAGGTGGAACGGACATTTCTTTTATCACCGATTTCAGGCCAGAGTTTTCAAATCTGAGTTTTGAAAACTTTCTACTTTACAAAAAATGATACCCCAATCAAGAAATTGGTTAAGTTTTAGTAATAAGGCAAATTGTTATAGTACCATATCACTAGTGCCCATTTTAAGGGTCAGGGGAGAAACCTCTGAAGTAATAACAATACTAAGTAAAGTAAGTGCAAGGGGCTGGGGGTAAATGTGACACAGTTGTAGCTAATTGTCTCATTAGCTGCGTCAGGAATACAAATGTATTAAATGCTCTAAGTCAGGGGACCACACTCAGGCTGTTGATTCCCCCTGAAGTAACTCACTGTTCCAGGGAAAGTAAACCTGCCACCACAGGTAAGGATAAATGTGACAAAGGAAAGGAACTGGAAACAAGATTCAAGAATAATATCCACTTCACCCATATCTAAAATATGAAAAAAAAAGTTTCCATAAAGTCATCCAAGTTCTCTGTCCATTTGTGACATGTCCCACAAACATCCCCAGTTTCTGAAGAGCCTACTTTAGAGTCGAAAACCATCTGAACTGTAGCACTGTTACCCGTCCTTCTCTTACTTTGTATTTCATCCCTTCTTGCCCAAACTGCCCAAAACACGGGCCTCACACTGGGACAAGCCCCTCTGGCTGCCCCTCCCCCGTCACAACTGACCTTGGCGTTTATTTCTGTTCAAAACTCGAGGCAGAAACTTCCAGACAATTGCTAAGATACAGTCACGGACATCAGTTGTTTTTGGTCTGCCCACTATCCCTGCCTCCTGGTCTTCTGGCAACAGAACTGTGCTGGCTTGGGAGACAACCCTTTCAGGTTTCATTTGATTCCAGCGTGTATGGGGGTGCTGCCAATCACAGCCCTGGCAGGGGGGCACACGCTCGACCAGCCTTAGCCGGTCATAGCTCTTCATCCCCTTGGCTGCAGACGTGGGTCCAAGAAGGGGGCCCATAACCTAAGTGATTAGTCTTGCCTTGGGATTTTATATGTGGATGACAAGGGAAGTGGACAGATTCAGATCTGTTTTGGAAATACAACTTCGGAGCCTTGATTGCCCTCAATGAATTTGAGTTTCCTCCTCTATAAGATGAGGGATTTAGACCAAAGGTCTAAAGATTTTGGAGGCACATCCAGATTCAGACGATCTGAGGTTGTGTAGGAGTTCCGCTGTGAGGAAGTCTGTGTGATCCAGGGAGAGGGTACCTGCAAAAGTGTGTATCCAGAGAAATGTCACTTCTTATCAAAACCTACTTGCAGGGGGCACCTGGGTGGCTCAGCCAGTTAAGCATCTGCCTCCCACTCAGGTCATGATCCCAGGGGCCTGGACTGAGCCCTGCATCAGGCTCCCTGCTCCGTGGGGAGCCTGCTTCTCCCTGTCCCGCTCCCCCCGTTTTTGCTCTCTCTCTGTCAGATAAATAAGATCTTCAAAACAAAACAAACCTACTTTCAGGTTCTCAGTTAAACTGAGAAATAAAAATAACTAATAACTGCTTCCATTGTGACCCTTTGCAGGAATATTTACATTTTAAAAGAGAGGTAGAACTTTAAACTACGATGAGCAATGCATGGTGCAGTAACTGTCGATATCACAGGATGTAAACGGGGAATGAGAACGTGTGTGACCATGTGCGCATGCGTGGTGTGTATGCGAGGCTCTGTGCACGTGTGTGCACGTGAGTGTGTGTACAAATGCCGTGGGGGGCGTGTGCGCATGTGTCTAATTGCCTGTATGTGTGTACAGTATGATGCATGTATGCGAACGGCTAGATGTGTACAGACCCTTGCGTGTCGTATGCACGTGTATATGTTCCTGAGTATATATGTCCACATCTGTGTATGTGAGAGTGCATCTGTGTGAGTATGTGTCTGCATATATGAGTGTGCGTAGCCACGCACAGTACGTTTGTAAGTGAGCACACGTGCCCGTGTCTACGTGTGAGGGTGTGTGTGCACGCACAGACGTGTGTACAGCCAGGTAACTCAAGCTGTAGTCGCTGATGGTGGGGGCGAGGGTAAAGCACGGGGGTTCCTAGTGTCCAGGAGCCATGCCAGCTCAGCCTAGCAGAGGGCACCAGGGGAGGGAGCAAGGCTTTCTCGACACCAAGGAACTCTACACCGAGCAGCGGCAGCATTGCTCTTTGCTGGCAGGGCCACCAAGGCACAGCGGTGATGCCATGTGCCCAGTGCCCAGCCATGGTCAGGAGAGCTGCCCTCCGAGAAGGCCACATCCTCGGAGCAACCCTGCCCCACTGAGCCAGGAGGAAGCCTCGGGAAGGGACCTCCCTGTGGGTTCTTTGTCTTCGTAGAACCCAAGGCAGAGCCCCAGCCAAATGCTCCCCGGGCAGCCTGGCTTTGAGGAGGGAACCCAAGGTTAGGCTGGTTTCCTGTGAAACTTAATCCTTACCTGTCACTCAAGGAATGCAATAGTGCTGCTTGTCTCCCAGAGATACGTAGATAGAGCCCTGTGATTCCCCAGGAAAGGAAGAACGGCTTTTTTCAGATGCTAATCCTTCAGGGTTTATCGGCTCTGGAACACTAGTGAAAGATGAGAAGAATTTGGAGAAGCGAGTGGGCCTCCTACACGGGGACTAAGTGGAGGTCTGAGGAGTGGCTGGGGAGAAGGGGAGGGGGAGAAGGGTGGCTACAGGGAGGTTGGCAGGGGAAATTGCCCCAAAAAGGAGGGGGTTCCTTGCTTGGGAAGCACACAGGTGGGAGCTTGAGGTGGCTACCCTGTGAGGGCACTGTTCAAGGCCTCCTGCAGGGGCCGCTGGGCCGCTGGGCCCCTGGGCCCCTGGGCCCCTGACACACCCAGTGAGCGTGTTCCCAAGGCCTAGTGGAGGCTCCTCCTGGAGGCCTGAGGAGGAATTGCCTTCACACCCTCCCCCTCCCCTAGCCTGTGCCAGGCGGTCAGCAGGAGTGATGCCCTGTCAGGGCCCCAGGACTTGGCTCCATACCCACGTGAGAGACATGCATCCTACCAGCAGGATGCCGGTGACTTGAGGAAAGCGGGCAGAAATACTGGGCACCCCACAGCAGCTAGTGAAGCCACCATCACCTATACTTGGAGGGCTCACACGCTTGGGCCCTGAACTAGCTCAACAGAGAGCTGAGAGCCCTGTTTCAGAGTTTGCAGGGAAGAAAGGGTTCAAGGTATCATGGGAACGTGTTTTAAATGGAACGTGACCTTACTTCATGCCCCAAGCTAGGAAAGCAGATCTCTCAGTGGCACTTTGTGGCTGTCCCTTTGATCTGAAGACACCTCCTCTCAAGTGACCGAGTCTGAAGAAGAGGGATTTCAGGGGCACCTGGGTGGCGCAGTCGTTAAGCGTCTGCCTTCGGCTCAGGGCGGGATCCCGACGTTCCGGGATCGAGTCCCACATCGGGCTCCTCTGCTGGGAGCCTGCTGCTTCTTCTCCCACTCCCCCTGCTTGTGTTCCCTCTCTCGCTGTCTCTCTGTCACATAAATAAATAAAATCTTAAAAAAATTTTTTTGAAGAAGAGGGATTTCAAGTACAAGCCTGGCTGGGAACTGTGAGCCGAACCCTCGGTGTGCACACACAGCCACACACACCCATTCAGGATTTGTCACTTTCTGAGCGTAGCGGTCCTGGCTCTCTGCCTCTTGGTAGTTCGCAAACAGGAGCTCCAGCTGAGCTGGGGTGGGGAGGGAAGGGGAGGTCCCCATCAGTCCTGGCACATCCCTGCCTTGTGCTCTGCTGGGACCCCCTCCGTCAGTGCAGTGATCATACCAAGAAAAGGCACCTGGAGCCAGCGTCTGCTTCTCAGCTGCCTGGCTCCCCTGGGCACGAGGGCTTCCTCCACAGCCCTGCTCACTCTTCCCCCAGACGACACCCACCAGCCCACCCACTCAGGGCTCCTCCGGGCACAGCTCTTGGCAACCACTTCCTTTAGCTCCATCCCATGCCCAGGTTTGGTGAAGGCAGACTCACCGCCCCACTCCCCTTCCACCCTTCCAGTCCTGGCTGCTCTGAGGCTGAGCCTCTGCCTTTCCCCACGCTGCTTGTTCACAGGTCCCACACACAGCACAGACCAAACCCCTTAGCAACCGGATGGAGCGAAAACCCCAAGTCAACTGATATATCAGTTTCAACTCTTGACAGTTGTTTTCCTTTCCAAAGTGCCCATTGTGGGTGTCCAGGGTGTAAAATGAATCCTAGGAGGGTCCCTCCCTAAAGGAGCCATAAAAAGAGGAGTGCTCCGGGGCTAGTCAGAGAGACGGGACTTGAACAGAAGAGCGGCAGACTCCTTGGAGAGTGGTGGTGTGAGAAGGGCCAGGAATGAGCTTTTAACCAGCTGGCATGGTCAGCAGCCTGCCAGACAAGATCCAGACAAAGGCATTTGATTTGGTGCAAGCAATGTACTTTTAAATAGTTGCAATGTTTGAAAGTTGGAAGGTTTCACATAACATAAAAGTCTGGATTTGTATTGGCTTTTCTGGAGAAATTACCAGAAAATACCAGAAAGCTGGTAACAGCCTATGTTCCTTCATGGCAACTCTTGAGACCTGAGTGCCCTTGGTTTCCCATCACTTAGCTTGGCCCCTGACCCTTGCCTCAGAAGGTCAAGAAACTAAGCTTCCCTGAGGTCGGGACCAGCCTGACAAGTCTGAAGATCAGTCACGGATTTTGAGAGGGGCATGGGCAGCCTGGGAGCCCTCTAGAAATTGCGGGGATGAGTGTAAGAGCCAAGTGTTCAAGAGGGATTGCGTTCACAGAACAGCAAAGACATCTAGGAAGGCCACTAGGGAAGTCCCTTCCTCATCCAGAATGGCCCGATGGGGCCATCCTGACAGAGCCACTCCAAAGTGCCCAGGACCCACCATCACAGCGGGGAGCCAGCCACATGGGGAGCTCCACAACGTGCCCAGAATGGTCGGAGAGGGCTTCCAGGGCCCCCAAGGTGAGAAGGACTTTGTAAGATTTCTGGAAATGCTCCTCTTTACCTGTTTCCATTTAGTGGTTTACAGTAAATATCTCTAAGCAAAAAGTGTCCCGTTAGTTTGTTGGATGAGAGCAGGGGGAGGAGGGCAGGCTTGGGAGACTAAGGGCTACTACACAGTCTCGAGGCAAAAGGGAATTCCCAAAGAGACAAAGAATTCAGATTTGGCAGCCTGCCAGAAGGAAGAAAGAGTCCTGGACTGGGAAGTGATCCACGGAAACCCCCGTTGCTTCACACCACACCACAGAAGTTTCTAGATCACTGGTGTGCTGGAGCCAGTTCCCACCAGCTTGCAGGAGCCAACCATGTACATCTGTTCCCAGCTTTGCAGTCAGGGTCCGTGGCTTCATACGGGTAGCTTGAAATCAGCCACCACGGGAATATTTCGACCAGAGAAGTTGGCAAACTTCTGAGCTCTCCCCACCCCCAAGAGGCAGTTGTTAATTATTTACCCGCATACTACTGCTGGTTCTCCCTTGGACCACCTACCTGTCAGATCTGGCCCAGGATGTGCTTCTGGGCACAGGTTGTATCACAGTGAGAGAAACCCCCAGACTCCACATTCCCCTGTGGGTCCCAAACAGGAAGTGAACCCAGCAGGCAAACAGGCTAAATCAGAATCCAACAGGAGTTCTGAATTATAATGAACCTTCACTGATTTCCCTTTTTTTTTTTCTTCCTTTTTTTTCAGTTTTATTTTTATTTAAATAATCTCTAAACCCAACATGGGGCTTGAACCCATGACCCTGAGATCAAGAATCACCTGTTCCTCCAACTGAGCCAGCCAGGCGCCTCATTCCTTTTTTTCTAATTGCTTCTCCAGGGCATACAGTTCTGGGGAGAAGCTTTCTTTCCTCCTAGCTGAGTTTCCTTTGTTCTTTTTTTCTCTTTTCTTTCTTTCTTTTTTTTTTTCCAGAGAGACAGCCAGTAGAGAGGGACCACAAGCAGGGGGAGTGGGAGAGGAAAAAGCAGGTTCCTAGCAGAGAAGCCTGATGTGGGGCTCGATCCTAGGACTCTGGGATCACGCCCTGAGCCGAAGGCAGATGCCCAACGACTGCGCCACCCAGGCGCCCCAGAGTTTTCTCTGTTCTGAGCTGAATTCACAATAGAAGGGTTGGGGCCAAAGTTCATGTTGCAACAAAACTCATTCAAGGCACTAGCAAACACCCTTCTACCTCTCTGCATAGCTGATCTCCCAGCCCACATCTGGAAGGGACTCGGTCTTGCAGAGAGAACCCACACGTTCGTGGATGGCCTCAAACAATCTCCTCCATGCACTGACTGCAGGGCCACACCCAAGCTTTTGCCATCAGCGTTAATGTTCTCTCAGATAGTTTTCTTTCTAATTACCTTCCACCTGTCACACCCTTGACCCCATTGTACTATCTCATAGATCACAGACATCACCAGGTCGGTCTTTCTTTTCTTTCCTCTCTTCTGGATTTCTTCCCTCCCAGCTGGGAAATGAAGGTGGATCTGCAGGGCTGCGGCGTCAGCTCCCTGCATTGCCCTGGGCCACCGCACCTGCCGAAACTTGGTAATCATCAACTCAAGGAAAATTAGTTACACCAGAAAGCAAAGTTAACTATAGTACTTGGCCAGGCTGAGAACAAAACTTACGTAAGCATAATGATGTAAATATTTGAAATATTCAACCAAAAGTTGTGAAACAACTGAAGTGGGAGGATGTCCATAGGAAAAATTTCTCGTGTTTCTCCTTTATACTTGCACAGCACTTCTGACCAGATGTGTGTTTCTCAACACCAAGCAAGTCTCTGCAACACCAGGTAGATGTTTTACAAGTCAATTCTTTTTTAAAAAAATATTTTATTTATTTATTTATTTGAGAGAACGGGGGAAGAGAGTGCGGGGGATGGGGCGAGGGGTAGATGGGGAAGGAGAGGAAGAGGGAAAGAATCCCAGTGAGACTCTGCTCTGAGCACAGAGCCCAACGCAGGGCTCAATCTCATGACCCTGAGATCGACCTGAGCCAAAGCCAAGAGTTGGATGCTCAACCAACTGAGCCACCCAGGCACCCCTACAATTCAATTCTGACACTAACTGGAGTTAGGTGCAGACCCCATAGGTTAATGGCTTAGTCCTACAACACTGTCCCCCACTTCAGATGCCAATGGCAAGTGGCAGGTCCCTGGGTTACTTACAATGCCTGTCTGACTTGGCTGCAAATCAGAAGTTCCCATACCCTTTTTCTCAGATCAGCTGTTGGCTGGAACTGCTCACAGAACTCCAGGAAACACTATGTTTACTGGTTTGTTATACAATGAAGCATTTGCTAAAGAATACAGATGAACAGCCAGATGAAGAGATACATAAGATGTGGTCTGGGAGGGCCTTGAGCACAGGAACTGCTATTCCCACAGAGTTGGGGTGTACCAACCTGGAAGCTCTCCAAACCCCGTACTTTTGGTATTTGTATGGAGATTTTCACATAGGCATGATGGGTTGTTAACTCAATCTCCAGCCCCTGTCCCCTTCTTGAATAGAGGGTGGGACATGTTGGGGAAGGTCATCAAGAAGACTGCTGACTGACCCTAAGTTGGACCCTGGTAATCAGAGCTCCTCTCCCCCACCCCTGTCCTTGGAATGTGGGTTCCACTTGCCTTTCCTACTCCAAGAAGCTGCTCCAAGGACACAGCCTTGCGTAATGATGTGGTGTTGAGAAGCCCTGCATAGTACACACGACTGAATCCAGTTAAGGCCCCTCTCTCCCTAAACCTAAAATGTGCCAGGTGGGTGCAGGGATCCACTTGTCTTGCCGCCACCCAAGGCCAGCCTCTCCTGTAAGTTCCCTTTGCTCCTTAAAACTGCCACCTACCAACCCGGAGTGTCCTGCCTCTTTCATCCAGTCTCTCTTTGCCCTTCCCTTATGGGCTAGTTTCAGATTACACAGGGAAGTTCCCAAGGGGTTTCAGACCAACAGGGACAGTAGCTTCCAAGCTTCTAATCCTGGTTTGGTCTTTCCGGTGACCAGTCCCCATCCTGAAGCTATCCAGGAGGCTCTAATGCCTCATTAGAACAAAAGACACTTGTATCACCCAGAAAATTCCAAGGGATTTAGGAGCTGTGTTCACAAACCAGGGGCAGGGAGGTGGCGAAACGAACGACGTCCGAGTGGGTCCCGGAGCACCGCTGCTGGGGTCTGGGGAGGACGATCAATCGTCCCGGCGATGGTGGCCTGCGCCGTCGGCAGAAAAGGCGTCGAGGGAACGGAAGCTGTGCCTCCCGGAGCATTGTGGGCCACGGCTGGGGCGGGTCCGGGCTCTCGGCGCCTGCGCACACCACGCACTTTGGGAAATGGCCCGTGGCGGGCGCGTAGGGGCAATCTCAGTGCGGACAGGGAGCCGGGCAGTGGGTTCTCGGGCCGTTTCACACCCGGGTCTGGAGCCCTGGGGCGGGGCGGGACTGGGGTGCTGTGGGCTCTGCCCAGCTTCGGGGCTTCGGGCTCATGGGCGCCATCGTCCTTGCATCCTTGGTGCGCTCCTCCCTCCCCGGTCCATCCCTGATGTGTTTCCTTGGATCCAGTGGCAACAATCGCCAGGAGTGCCGCCATGAGCTTTTGAGAGACCAGAGCTCACACCCCCCCCCCCCCCCCCGGCATTCTGGGTCCCTAACCCTCCTCTTTGCACTGCCCCTCCAGGGGTCCCCTCGAAGCTTACAAAAATAACTGCTTTCAAAGGAACCCTTTTGGCGACACGTAAGGCTTCCTCCGTCACACTTAATCTCTCACCTGGCCCCAAACCTTCAGGCTTACTTAAGCCTTCCAGCTCCAGCAAGGCTAACCCTTTTCTGAACCACACTCCGCATTTGTGAGATGAATGGATAATGCCTCAGAGTCTTTGTACCTAATGATAATGGACATAGGCACTTCCATTTACTACCTGTTTTCCCTTCTCCCTCCTACAACCACTCTTCGTGCCAAGGAAATTTTATAGCTCCGAGTGCAATTCTGAGGGCTTCTACAGGCAAATTCCACCCCCCTTTCAACTCCCCCCCCCCCGATTTTCTCAGCAGAAGCTCTAGGGACGAATTTCCTTGGTGCTTTATTTCACCTATTTTCCAAGTGCCTGCTGTGTGCCAAGCCCACCTTTAATGCCAAAGACCCAGATGAACAAATTGACTTCTTTCCATGAAATTAATACTAGAGGGAGAAATTAGTAGTTGTAGATAAAAGGTGGAAGGGTATATAGTACCACAGGAAAGAACAGATGAAGCTCTTGAAATTTCTGGGTGGGGATGGGAGTGGGAGTCAGAAGTTTTAGAGAGGCCACAGCAGCCATCTAAGCTGGATCAGAGGGGGCATTTCCAAATGAAATGGATGGAGAAATGCAGCTTGAGAGTGCTCACCGGCCCATTGGTTGGGGGGGTAGTAGAAGGACTCAGGTATGGGGTAAGGGTTGTGTAGTGTAATTGTTAAAAGTAGGGGTTCTAGGGGCACCTGGGTAGCACGGTCATTAAGCGTCTGCCTTCGGCTCAGGGTGTGATCCCGGCGTTCCGGGATCGAGTCCCACATCGGGCTCCTCCACTGGGAGCCTGCTTCTTCCTCTCCCACTCCCCCTGCTTGTGTTCCCTCTCTCGCTGGCTGTCTCTCTGTCGAATAAATAAATAAAATCTTTAAAAAAAAAAAGAAAAAATAAAGAAAAGTAGGGGTTCTAGAATGATTTGCTGTGAGGCTTCGGGCCTCTCTGAGCCTGTCGAGTGCAGACATATACCTACCTCACATTCAAGATAATGCGTATCAAGGCCTGAGCATCAAGGTTAGCATGTAAGTATCATTTTTTGAATACCAGCTATCATGTGAAGGAGAACAATGTCTTGAATGCCAGGATATTTAGATTTTCTCTGGGTAGTAAGGGGTCATACAGATTTTTAAGCAACAGAGGGTCTCCCAACCAAGTACTAAGCAGGCCCGACCCTGCTTAGCTTCTGGAGATCAGGTGAGATCGGGTGCATTCATGGTAGAGGGTGTTGATCAGAAGTGCTTGGAAGGGACTGGATCCCGAGTCACCAAGTCCAAAGTCACTATCGCAGTTGCTTCTCTCCCATTCCATCCAAATCTCCCTAAACGCACAAGCATTTCAAGACCATGTTTCTAAAAACCAGCCATTTATGTCTGTTTAGGTAAGTTATAGAAGGAGTAAGGTGGTGTATTTACAAGTTGGTTTGTCCAGATATACTATAACTTAGTGTCTGTATTTAATATTGACAACCAAAAATATATATAAATATCTTCCATCTATACACAGCAGGGCAGGAGTGTCCATGTCTTCTTGAGCAGTGAGTTCTCAGCCTCCCATGGCCCTCCTCTCATGGTGATCGTCTGGCCCTCAGTGCAAAGGAGACTAGAAGCTGGTAGCCCGTCTGGCCCTTTCCCTCTCCTCCCTGCACTCCAGTGCTCCCAACTGGTCTCACGCAAGACAAAATTACTTTGAGTGGTCGGGTAAGAAGAGATGGGTATGGGTGAACCCCAATGGAGCCTGAACCTTAGGGTAGGGAGATCCAGGCCTCAGAAGAGAGTGGCCACAGCTACCTCTTGGGGTAGAAGCCTCATAGTTCATAGTTCGATTAGTGTGTCCTTGGTCATAGGTCCAGCCCTACAGATTAGCGTGGTGAAGAAGGCGAGTGTCTAGGCAGGGCTTGGGCCCCGCCTTCAGGTACTGGCCATTCAGGGTGAAGCCTGGGGTGCAGATACGGGAAACTCTGGCTGATAAAAAAAATAATAACAAAATCAGTAATAAAAAAAATTATTAAAAAAAAAAGAAACCAGGGTCAGAGACCAATATATATATTTTCTGTTATTTCACAGAGAGTATTCGTCTTCTAGTCAGGCAATAAGAGATGCTGATCCCACTGGGGTATACAATCTGCAAGGGAAGTCGGGCTGTGCAAGGGTGATAACCCAGCCCCCACAGGGCTCTTGGGCAATGAAACGAGGACTTCCTTTCTCAGGCTCAGCTACTGATTCTTCTTGGAATCCGGACAGCAACTGCAACCTTCCTGGGATCAGGCCCCTATGGAGCCCCTCCTCCTCCCTACTCCGGGTTCCTCAGATCCCTCTACAGCCCTTTCTGCGGTTCCTCTTTTCTCTCCCGTCTCCTCCTCGAGTCCCACCTTTTCCCTCAAGTATCACATATGGAGACTGCAAGGAACAGGCGGATGTACCGGAGGAGGCCTGGGGCGAGCCGGAGGGCCTGCTGCACGACCCCAGCCGGCCGCCGCTGCCAGCTCGCCCTACTTATCTGGACAGCCTTCACCTGCTTTGTCTGGAACTCCCTGCTTTTTAAAATGTTACCAACTAATTCAAATCCTTTTGGCTAGATCCAGAGACTGAATCAATCAAAAACCTGGTTTCCCTGTCCTGGAAGAAATTTCACTCAAATCGTCACAGGACATGAGGAAAATAGCTATACTCCAGTCTTCCGGGGCAGCCAAATACAGAAAGTGGAACAAAACCTGTAAACTTCCCTCTTAAATAAGTTCTGATTTTCCAGAAACTGCCAAAATTACTACCACCACCACCATCACCACCATCATCATCATAATTCGACCTTTGCATGATCCTGACCTTCAGAGCATGCTTTTCTCCAGTGAATTAAAAACTAGGACTTCTAGTTGAAAACTGGCAGTTTTAACTCAATGGAAGAAATACCACCACCAAAAATGCGCACAACCTTGCAGACACTGGCTGAACATCCCTCCCCACTTTCCACTGAAAGCGGCCTCTCCTCCAGGCTTGCCAGGGACAGGGCCTCCACTGCCCAGCTCCGCATCTCGCCCCCAGCACTCATCCCCCTCCCTGGGGTTCCCAAAGCACCTTTGCTAAGCTGCCTGCTCCCAAATGATTCGCCGTCTCTGCCTCTAAGACCTTCTCCTTCTCACCGGTATCCCCTCCAGGGGCCAGCAGGTGGAGGCCCCTCTGAGTGACCCCTTGTCTGGGATAAAGGAAGCTCTGGCCAGGGGCCGTGAATCGGTTTTCTGGGTGCCAGGACCATACCAGAGGTCTGATGGGGTCTTGCTGCAGAGCACGCGCCGCAAGTCTCCACCAACAGACACACACGCTCCCCCAACACTCTCCAACCAAGAGACAGACCTCCCTGACCTTTCTGGGAATTTTCTGGGAGTCTTCTTGGATTGCCTCCCAAACACTCCAGGGCCGCTGTCCGAGTACCCATGTACCGTATGCTACTTCTTTATACACTTTTTTTCTTTTCT
Source organism: Ursus americanus (assembly GCF_024610735.1). Taxonomy (NCBI): domain Eukaryota; kingdom Metazoa; phylum Chordata; class Mammalia; order Carnivora; family Ursidae; genus Ursus; species Ursus americanus. The sequence continues at coordinate 71,301,332 of NC_142138.1, read as the reverse complement.
TTTCTTTTCTTTTTTTTAAAGATTTTATTTATTTATCTGACAGACATAGAGACAGCCAGTGAGAGAGGGAACACAAGCAGCGGGAGTGGGAGAGGAAGAAGCAGGCTCCCAGCGGAGGAGCCTGATGTGGGGCTCGATCCCAGAACGCCGGGATCACGCCCTGAGCCGAAGGCAGACGCTTAACTGCTGTGCCACGCAGGCACCCCCCACTTTTTTTCTCTTTAACAAAAGTTTCTTTCTGGACTCAGGCCAGTCCTGTTAGGCGTTCATACCCAAGCACATCTGCTCCTCCCCAAGCGCGGGGTGGGGCTTGGGACCAGCTAAAGGCCCCAAACATCTGTGGGTGTTGTGTCGAACCAGCCCAGCCTTGCCTAATTGTCACCTGCAGAGGCAGACTGCTGCGGAAAGCCATGTGACAGAAAGGGAGAGAGGCTCGTACTGCACCAGCAGCACCAAGTGCTCACCCACTTTGCTGCCTTCTCAAGAGTCTGCCAGCAGTCCTACCAGCCCAACCTCAGAGCTCAGCCATGTTAAGGAGAGGCTTCCAGGTGGCGGGAAGACTTAGCCAGCACAGAGTCCTTCCTGGTGTCCCCCAGGTCCTGCCCAGACTCATCCTCACTTCAACATTCGGATCCTCCACGGACTCCCTGGTGAGTAAGTTCCCAGCTCGGCCAGGTAGGCGCCGTTCTCTTGGGGGCCTAGGGCATAAGGAGTACCCCAAATTTCCTCTTCCCAGATGATGGCTGGGGCAAGTGGGCAGTGTGTTGGGGAGCTACTGGATTTGGCAAAGGGAAGGTGCTCTTGGGATATCAAGTAGCCCAGATCAAGGGACCCCTGGCTGGCTTAGCTGGTTGTTCAGGTGACTCTGGATTTCAGGGTTGTGAGTTCGAGCCCCATGTTGGGCCTAAAGATAGGAAGGGAGAAAGGAAGAAAAATGAGGGAAGTGAGGGAAGAAGGAAGGCAAGAAGGGAGGGAGAAAGGGAAGGAAGGAAGGAAGGAAGGAAGGAAGGAAGGAAGGAAGGAAGGAAGGAAGGAAAAGAAAGAGGAGGGAGGGAGAGAGAAAGAGAGGAAGCAAGAAAGAGAAGAAGGAAGAAAGGAGGAAGGAAGGAAGGAAAGAGAAAGAGAAAGAAAGAAAGAAAGAAAGAAAAAAGAAAGAAAAGAAGAGAAAGAGAGGAAAGAAGGGAGGGAGGGAGGAAGACCAAGAAGCCCAGATCCAAAACCAAGACCACCAGGAGACTTGCATCCTGGTCTGAATCTTGTGTGGCCACCAATGAGTCACTTTCCTCCTGTGGAACTCAGATCACTGGGACATGGCTAGATGGAGGACCCTGTGTGCGATTTGGCGAGCAGCCAGCCTTCTGCCCACAGTTGTGACTGATCCGTGAGTGTGTGATGCCACAGAGGGCTCACTTTTCCCAAAGATAATATCACACTTCTTCGGGCACCCAGAACATGTTTCAAAAGATCACCTTGCCTGGGCAGACCCACAGCTGTAGACAGAGCTGGAATAGCCCCTGAGGTAAGGGGGTGGTAACAATGACCCTCAATGACTGGGTAGACAGTGTCTCAGGACAGGCTCTAGTCTGACCATCAGTTCTCACATTCACAAGCTTGGCAGCCTTGGCCATATTTCCTCAGTTTCCCCATCTGTACAGTGGGGCTTAGACTAGCAGTTCTTAGCCTCAAAGAACAGCTCACAGGTTTTTAAACAGGACAGTTGTAAGGCACACCACAGAGCAGTATGCCTCTACTTGTCAGCCCCGGTTCCTTTTTTTTCCTTCCTTTGCACTTTAGCGTCCTCTTGCCAGTCACCCACAGGTGTCCCCTAACCGTCTGCAAGGAAAACGGGCTGCTTCCTCTAAGTCAACACTGGTGGAAGGGCTTGAGGAGCCAAGAACCCAGGAGCAAACCACCTAGAGGTTCCACAGCCCAAGCAGCAGCCCCCGTCCCCCAGGAAGCTGTTTAATCTCCCTGATTTTTCCTGCACAGGTCTCAAGATTCTGTCTGGAGAAGACAGGTTTGAAGGATTATGCGCTTCCCAATGCCAGCTGGTGTCCAGACATGCTGAGCCTGTACCATGAATTGCAGGAGAAGACCAAGACTGATGGCTGGGTCAAACTGCCCTCTTTCAAGTCCAACAGAGACCACATCCAGGGGCTGAAGCTCCCATTGGGGTTAGCAGTGCCCTCAGGTAAGGCCTGGCCTGGAAGGGCCTATGGGCACACGTGCTCCCCATCCCCCAGGTGAGTTCAGCCAGTCCCCTTCTGTGCTGACTCTCATGGCCTCGGGAAGGAGATCCGCAAGCTCCCTTCCAGTTCTCAGCGGAAAGTTCTTTCTGTGTCTGACCTGCCTCTGATGCTGCAGCCCCAGGCCGGGAGAGGAGAAGGGAAAAGAATTCTGATCTCTGGTCCCCCTCCTCCCATCCAAGAGAACACAACCCAGTGTTGGCCTTTGCTCCCAGCCAAGAGCCACACCTTGAGCACAGCCCCTCAGCCCCCCCCCCTTCTGCCTTCTCACGGGGTGTTCTTCCCATACTGTCAAGCCTTATCCCAAGTCCTCCTCTCCACCCAGTGAAGGCCCTGGGGCCTGCCTCCCCCACCGCAGGCCTCGGCACACCATCCCTGCTCTACTGGGTCCATAGCCAGTCTCCCCAAACACCCACCAGATCAGATGGGTAGAACTTTCCACCTCCACTCTCCTCATGTGTGTGGATGCGTGTGTGTGTGTGCACATGCCCATGGCTCACACACGTCCCTGTTTTCTTGTCTCTCTCATTCATATGTGTGGTTTTCCTGCCCACTGATGAATGGGTGGTACAGCAGGCAGATGACCTTTGCGTTTATGCCACAAAGCAGGGTCACCAAAATATTTTTTTTTCGAAGTATTTGGTAACCATCAAAAAAGGATGTAGTTGTTGTAGTAGTTGTCTTGGGGGGAAAATCAGAACTTTGGTGGACTTTTCTGCACTTATTTTACTGTGGCCTTTTTAAAAGCTTTTATTCTTAAGTAATCTCCACAGCCAGCATGGGGTGCAGACTCACCACCGCCTCAAGACCGGAGGCGCATGCTGTGCCACCTGAGCCAGCCAGGCGTCCCGATTTTACTGTTTAGTACTGTTTTTATTTTGAATTATACGTGAATTACATGTTACATTTTTTATTTCCACCGTTTAAGTTCTGTCGAAGTTTTGATCTGGCCATGAGCCTATCTCTGCCCCTCAGCCAGGGAACTTCCTGAGTGTTTCTCCCACCAGACTGGGGGCTCCCTGAGGAGAGGGCTGTGTCTCCGCTCTCAGATTGAACACTGCCTGATGGCAGAGCCTGGGTGTCCTCCGGTTCCCTCCTGGACCCTGTGCCTGAGGCAGGGCTCCACCCCTCATGCTGAATGACTGGCCCTGCATCCCGACTGGCCCCATGCACTCACGCATGCCCTTCTCCAGCTGCAACACTGCCCATCTCTCCGTAGACGAAAGGGACTGGCGCATCTTCACCAGGTGCATCCAAGTGGAAGGACAAGGCTACGAGTATGTCATTTTTTTCCACCCATCCAAGAAGAAGTCCATCTGTCTTTTCCAACCTGGCCCCTACCTGGAGGGGGCCCCAGGGTAAGCCACAGGCAGGGCCTGGGTGGATGTCCTCGGCTGCTTCTTGGGCTCGGCTCAGCTGATGGATGAGCCACACACCAGGCCTCAGAGTCTGTACCTCTCCCTAAGGAGCTGGGTGGGGGTGGTGGGCACTGGGCTCCTGTCTCAACACCAGGCCTGGAGGGACATTCTGGGTCATCTGGCCCAATCCCCGTTGTGCAGATAAGGAGAGCCTCCTTATGGAGGTCTGAGGTTTTTCCAGTAAGAAGGTGGTTTTAGAGGCCACTTTGAGAAAGGTGTTGTGAACTTGGAAGAGGACAAGATCTGGAGCCAGGCTTTCAGTCCTGCTGTGCCTTGCTGGCCTTGGAACCCTAAGCAAGCAGTTTAACCTCTGGCCTTCAGCCTTCTTATCTGAAACCTGGGGCAACAATATCCAGCTCCCAGAATGACTGAAAGATACGAAATATGGGACTATATGTATGTACTCACAAATCATATGGCACAATATAGCTATCAGACACCATCTCTCCAGACTTCATGTTCTGCCCAGGGGCAAACGGAGGCACAGAGGGGAAAGGTAGCACACAAAACCAAATCAGATCGGGTTTCGAACCCAGGATCTGGGACTCCAATCCATTGGCTCTCCATTATACTCTGCTGCCTTCAAACTTGGGATAGGCCCAGGAAGGAACTCACACTAGGCAAATTTCACAAGGGAAATCAAGCTGGCCTTGAGCCTCTTGCCAAAGGCCACTGAGCCACCAAATCCATGGTTGTCTGTCTTCTCCTCCATCCCTGTTCCTTCTTTAGACAGTCACTGAAGGCAATTGGTGGTGCCAGAGTTCCTACAAGGGAGAAAGAAGGATGGGGAGCAGCTTTAGGGTCCCAAGGCCTGGGAGGGACTCAGCTGCAGTTAAATTCAGAGATCTTGATAGATGTCAGCACCTCCGCAGGTCATGGATTCAGACTGCAGCCTTTGGTCACTTTGGCCATCCCAAAGGCATCTTCCATGAGGACACTGATTTTCCAACTGATGAATCAGACACTGGAGGACTAGGTCAGAGCCTACACAGGTCAGGAATGCCCTTCATTCTGAAGAGGAAAACCCCAGAAGGCAAGGATGGGGGGTGAAGTGTAGCTGATTTTTGTTTTGTTTTGAACAGGAGAGTTAGAGGAGGACCATCCAACACTGAAGCCAGTGGTTGAGGGGTTCAGAGAAGAGATTAATACTGAATAGAAAGAAATACCCAGTTCAGTCTGTCTACTGTGCAGGGAGAAAAAACAGTTCTTGCCTACTATGTTTTTCTCTCCTGTGTGTCTCCTTGATTACTCACATCGGACACTTTACTTCTGATACTTCTCATCACCAAATGGGTGTAGGTTTTCCCAGGCAATTCTGTGACACCCACTGGCTGTCCTACAATTTAACTCCATTCTGACACCATCTGCCTGGAGACAGCATCCAATCCCTCAGGGTAAGGGCTCAGCCCACAAGACTGCCCCCACTTCAGACTCCAATAGCAAGTAGCAGGTCCTCAGGTTCCCACAACTTCTGTCTGACTTGGCTGTGTCGGGAAGCAAGAATTTCCTGTCCCCTTCAAGGTTCCTTCCAGCTGGACTAGGAATCAAATTGACATGTGACAGATTAACAGGAGAAAATCAAGTTTAGTAGTGTACATACAGGAAATCCACACGGACATGGAAATTCTGAAGACAGGCAAAATGAAGACTATATGTCATCTTGAACTAAGGAGCAGGGGGCAGGGGTTTGGGACTTCGAAGGGAAGGACTGCACTTCACAGGGCAATAAAAGGAAGAGCAGATGCTTGGTAATTAGATGCTTGCCCTGCCATATAGATGGGTCAGTCACTCAGGTAAAGTTTGTCTCTGGTAATAACATTTATTCTGGGAAAGACCCCCAATTTAAATTCTTCTATGTAGTGAAGGGAGGGGCTAAAGTTTCTCTTGACCCCACAGGGTCTCGATTGCCTTCAACTCAAAATAGTATTCATGCCAAAGTGGCCCATCTTAGGGCAGCTTGCCTTGGCCCCTACAGTTACAAATCAGTGGTTCTCACAACCCCCTCCTCATGTTCAATTACTTTGCTAGAGAGGCTTCCAGAACTCAGGGAAACGCTTACATTTAGCAGTTTATTAAAGGATATGATAAAGGATATAGGAGAACAGCCAGATGAAGACACACGTAAGGCGAGGTCTGGGAGTGTCCCAAGCAGGCGCGCAGGAGCTTCTGTCCCTGTGGGGTCAGAGTGCATCACCCTCCCACTGTGCCTGTGTTTGCCAGCCTGGAAGCTCTCTGAACTCCATGCCACTAGGATTTTATGGAGGCTTCCTCATGCCAGCATGATCCATCGTATACTCCATTTCCAGCCCTTCTCCCTTTTCTAGAAGCTTCTAATCATGGCTTGGTCTTTCTGGGGACCAGTCCCCATCCAGGAGCCATCCAGGAGCCCGCCCAGAGTGACCTCAGTAGAACAAGACACTTCCATCATCCAGGAAGTTACGAGGGTTTCAACAGCGCTGTGCTGAATCCAGGGCAGAGACCAATGTATATTTTCTATCTTGTCACAAGTATCCACCCAGCCCGTAGGCAATGAAGAGGGATAGGCTGCTGGCTGGCTAAGAGCTGTCCTGCAAAATCCACATGCTTGCCAATGGGACCCCTGTCTGGCCAAGGAGGATAACAAGGGAAGAGCAGGTTTGGGGTTCTTTGGCACCAACTTCTTTTTCCCTCTTTCAAGCAATGTGTAAGTAGGGGGTTTTGTAAACATTACCCCATGTAATCTGATGAAATAGGAATTATTTTTATTCACAATTTATAGTGGAAAAACTTAGGCTCAGAAAAGCTTAGCAACTTAGCAGCTCAACAACCTAGCAACTTGATCAAGATCGAACAGGCAGTGAGAGGAGCATGGAGTCAAACCAGGGGAGTGTGGTTCCATGGCCCCCAGCTCTTTCCCCTCCTGGTGGTGGGAACAGGAGGGTAATCCACGCGGGCACAACAGGGCAGCTGGCCTGGTCCATGGAGAATCATGCTTGTGAAGGTCAGAACATTGAATCTGTTTCATGTTCTCTGTGGTCTAGATCTGGGCACCCATCTATTTTCCCCAGCCTAACCAACAGCGAAGTGGCTTTGGCGTGAAGGTCAGTTTATGACCGTCTCTCGCTCTAAGTAAAGCAGGTGTTTGCAGCATCCCGCCGAAGGGGGCCCTGGGCTTTCTGCAGGCAGCACCGCCCAGGAGGCCATCCTGTTGGCACTATAGAGGGCATAAGTTACGGTTCACATTTACCTGCCTTGAAAACGTGGGCTCGGCACCAGCTGTAGTGACGGGTAGGGTGGGAGCTGGCCCAAGGCCATGCCTCAGAGCCCAAGCTGAGAAGCACAGGGGCTTTGCCATCCCTGTATGAGCGCACCTTTCCCCATGATGGCATTTGCTGCCAGCAATTAGGTGATGAACCAGAAAAAAAATGTTTTTCCAGTAACTTTATCAGAAAAAAACAAAACACATTTTCCTGGTGAAATAAAACAATTATGTCAGGGAGTGCTTGCGCTGCTGAAGCCACGTGGGAGAAAAGCTGAAGTGACTCGGGCCAGTCTGATCAGCGGGCATCCTGCTCTGTTTCCTTTCCTCACCCGGAGAAAGGCAGAGGCAGGGCGGTTCCAGGTCAGGACCAGGGCGGGTGGCAGGGAGGCTTGCAGCCCAGGCCTAGCTCCTGCCCCACCCCCAGGTTTGCACACGGAGGGTCCCTGGCTGCCATGATGGACGAGACCTTCTCTAAAACTGCTTACCTGGCTGGACAGGGACTGCTCACAGTAAGCCTCAGCATCAGGTTCAAACAGTAAGTATGCATCCTTGGGGTATTGGCCAGAGTCATTCCCTTTTACCACTGAGGAGAGGCCATGCTCAGTGGTTGGGTGCGGGAGCCCTGTCTGCCGTTCGCCTTCCCCAGCCACTGCACAGCTGTCCCTCTAGTCCCTGCCAGAGCACAGCCTCTGCCGTCAGACTCTGGAAATGTGCAAATGCGCCCTGAGCGTCGAGGCAGAATGGGACGAAGAGAAGGCTGGGGAAACAGAGGGCTGAAGGGATGGTGGCCAGGGAGTCAGATGAGGGATGGGCTAAACCACCTCCTCTTCCAGCTTGATCCCTGTGGGCTCGCTGGCTGTACTGAACGTTGACGTGGAGAAGATCGAGGACCAGAAGGTTTACATGTCCTGCATCGCCCAGAGCAGGGACCAGCAGACAGTCTATGCCAAGTGCTCAGGTAAAGAGGTTCTCAGCCCCAGCCCCAGACTCTGTCCTGCCACCATCACCCACAGGACAAATGGAAGGAAGAATGCAGAGGATGCAGTCCCAAGCAGGGATCCAGCCTCTTAGAGTGGGGTTGGGCACCTGCTGTGGACTCCGATGAAGGAGAACCTGCCTAGGATTTTTTTCTAGGTATAAGTGGCCCGACCTGTTCCCCCAGGACAGGATCAGGCACCAGGTAATGGGATGCAAGTGCTCAGAGCCCCCCATCCAGCTCCTGCCGTCTCTGCCCTCGCTCCTGCCACTCAGTGTGCCCTTCTCCTGCAGGTGTTTTCCTTCAGCTGCAGCTGGAAAACGAATCACCCCAGTAACAGTCACTATGCCTTCCTGCTGCCTGCTCTGCCTATTTGGGACCCACTACAGAGCAAGGAGGGGTCCCCAGGAAGTGACTGGTGAGGTAAAGGAGAGGGTGCTTTCCTCTGAATAAACAGATTCCTGGCCTCATTCTCATGTTCAGACCTTCTGGAGCAGGAAGTCAGAATCCTGCCAGCACATCCCACACACGCCCTTTCCCATTCAGCACCAGGAGACCTGAGCAGCTGCAGGTGCCAGGCCCTGGGTGAGGAGCCAAGCACACAGTGAGGAAAGACTTTAAAGGGTGTAGCCTGATGGGGGGTGGCATGTGACATAAAGTTTTGTTTTTTAGAAAAATGACACTGGTGACAGTAAAGGGAGGGTCAGCAAGCCTGGAGGTGGGGACCCTGGTTAGGAGACCCCTGCACGGCCCCAGCTAGACATAGTAAGGGCCTGACATGTTGAAGATGAAAGAGATGGAACACGTCACAAACAAGAGTGTGGGACTCTGCCCCTAAATATATGTCGTGGATTTGTGAAGAGTCTTCCAGGGTGATGCCAAGTTTCCGGCCTAGGAATTGCAGGTGGCATTACCTGGAGTGCAGAGGAGCAGTTTTGAGGTGGGGGTGGATACTGAGCTGAGTTTCCCACCCATTGAGCTTGAAGGCCGTGGTACTTGGGTCACATGGCGAGCACCAGCAGGAACTTGGACTTGTGGTCTGGAGCTCGAGACTGATGACCCACTGACTCGGTCTGTGAGTCATCAATAGAAAAACGGACGTGGAACCACGGGAATGAAGTATACAGAGTAAAAGGAGGGGAAGGGGAAAAACGAAGGATAGGGATAGAGCCAAAGATAGAACTGCCAGTCACACTAAGGCTTAAAGTTGGGGCAAAGGACAAAAAGCCACTAGAGACTGAGGATAGGACAGGAATGACTATGTGGAAGAGGGAGGGGTCAGCTGTGTCAAATGCTAAAGAGAGGGCAAGACAGAGGAGGACTAAAAGCAGGCCTTTGCCTTCGGTGATGAGGAAGGCAAGGGTCTTCTTTGCCAGGTAGGAGCAAAATCCAGATTATGGTGAATGAAAAAAATGGTTGGGAATGACAAAGTGAATCTAGATGATTCTTTCTAGGAATGTTGTTTTTATTGATGATGTTATTTAAGGAAAGAGGGTTGACTATATTTATAAATTGCTTTGGAAGGAGCCAGCGGAGAGAGGCTGAAACTCTAGGAGGGAGAGAGCTGTCATCCCACAGAACAGCTCTCTGGTCTTAGAGACGGATCAGAAGCACGCGTGGGGACAGCGCCGGTGACTCTGACAGTGAACGCGGCAGGCGTGGAAGGGCGAGCGCACAGTGGGACGGGAGGCTGAGGGCGCTCAGGCCAGAGGACTTCAGCACCCTCGGTGAAATAGGAGGCAAGGCTCTCAGTGGGGAGAGAGGTCTGGAAGAAGGGTGTTGATTGCGATAGGCCACCGTGGGGGTCAGGTACACATGGGCCGAGGCACGCAGAAGACCCGGCTGCCGGTGGAGAACGGGGATCTGGAGTGCGCCGACGTGGGGTGAGGGGAAGGCATGAGCCAGCTGGCAAGACTGCAGGACAGCGGCCGGTAAGTCAGGCAAGGAAACAGTGGTAAAGGAGAAAAAAGAACATGTGCGCTGGCCCATTTTTAAGGAGGATCTGACATGAAGGAGAAGAATACCGACTGGAGGAGGCAGTTGTCATCCTGGAGCCGCCGGAGCCGCCTCTGAGCCTGCAGAGAAGTGGGAAACTGAGCAGCTCCTCAGGGCCAGGCGGGCTGCCATCAAAACGGAGTGGGTGCCGGCAATGCCCAGGAAGAGCTCAAGGACCTGAGAGGTTTTACCGAAGAACGGGAACTCCAAGGGGCACATCACAGAGGATTTTATTATTAGGTGTGGTAAAGCCAGATACCGAGACAGGTAACCCTTACATCTCCGAAGTATAACCCATATTTTAAATAGAGCGGACATAAAGCCCAGTTGTTGGTGTCTTGGACTCAACCAGAAATCTGGCTGACAACGCCTCTGCCGTCTTTACCACATGACTTCCCAAATCATCCTGGATGTTGGCATCCAGTTGCCAGATGAGAGAGGAGAGAATCACAAGGGAGGAGGTGTTTGGGGATCAAGCCTCAAAGCATTTCCATTGACCAGATCTTAGTCACAAGACCCCACTAAACAACAAAAGGAGGTTGGTTGGAAAATACAGTCTAACTCTATGTTGGGGAAGAAAGGGAAAAGGGTTTGGTGACTAGCTGGCAACCACTGTCTCCGTTTGAGAGGAGGGTGGGCAGAGGAAGGAAGAGTCTATATCCAAACCCTTATCCTAGAAAGTGAAGAATTCAAGTTCAGGCCTAGGCTGAGGTTCCGGGAGCTGGGGCCCCCATCCTGGCACTTCTAACAGAAACAGGCACAGGGTGGAAATCTACAGAGGTGGGAAGCTCTCAGGCAAGACCCCATAGTAGGGCTGTGAATGTCAGGCTTCACTGGATAAGGCCAGGAGGGCAGGCAGGGATATCGGTAAGGGAAATAAAGTCATCACCTGCTGGAACACTTCTCTAGACTTCTAAATGCTTCTCTTCTCCAGGAGGTCAAGTATGACAGCTTTCTAGGCAGAAAAGGGGAGTTGCTGCCTCCACACTTAAAAAACAATTCATCTGGAATGCAACTACTGTAAAGGTAGATGGACTGGAATCCAGGCAAATGTGGCAGCTTATTCTGCTTAAAGGAGAGGATAGGGCGCCTGGGTGGCTCAGTCAGTTAAGTGTCTGCCTTCGGCTCAGGTCATGATCCCAGGGTCCTGGGATCGAGTCCCACATTGGGCTCCCTGCTCAGCGGGGAGCCTGCTTCTCCCTCTCCTGCTCCCCCTGCTTGTGCGCTCACTGTCTCTCTCTCTCTCTGTCAAATAAATAAATCAATCTAAAAAAAAAAAAGCAGAGGATAGGTTTTCTCCAGGTGCCTGAGTCAAGTGCCAAGAGAACCAAAGAGTGAATAATGCAATTTTAAGAACAACCAGTTCGAGAAAGCAGGAGATACTGATAGCTCACACCAGCTCCAAAAGAAAGGGCTCCAAGGCCTTCCTGGAGCTACAGAGCTAGGTCATTTGTCAAAGGTCTTGGGTAAGGAGCCAGAGCCATAAGACACAGTATATCACCAACCCCATCACCTGCCAGTGCCCGCCCACAATGGGCACTGTAGCAACTTACGCTACCTGAGGTCATGCTCAAGGCCACGGGACAGACAGCTCAGCAGACCCAAAAGCCCAGGGAGCCTTGTAGCAGTTGCCTGCCTACTCGGAGGAAAGTCCTGTCCCTTGCCTGCCTCTTCATCAGGCTTGAACCCAGGTGACTTCTGTAATGCCCAGTCCTCCAGGTGTCCCTCTACAAGGGCACCAGCAGGAAGAAGGCGATCAGGGCCCTGGGTCACATGTGAAGGTCTGCAGGAGTGGCAGTGATGGTGCTGGAAGAGGTGAGCAGGCAGCACTCTGGGCCTCACTGGAGGGAGCAGTTCTGCTCCAATCCAAAGACCTCTAGGGTTCAAGAAAACAAACGATGCTCTTTGACATAGAAGATCTGGCTTCTAGCCTCAACTCTGCTACTGTTTGGCACATCATTGCTTTCTGGGTCTGTTCCCTGCTCTATCAAAATGAAAGGACGGGTGAGTGACGTCTAAGTTCCTTCCAGGTCTGATTTCTTGTTCTCATTAAGTCAACTTGTGGTTACTCCGTGTGCCAGTCATTTGATTGATGGTTCTCAGATCCCTATTGCTCCCACACTCTCCTTAGATTGTGCAGGGCCAGTGACCACAACCTACATTTCCCAGGTTCCTTTGTCACTGTCCTTGACAGGCTCAGGTGACAGATTGGAAGGTGGGAAGTAGCAAGAAGTTAGGGTAGTTCTCCCCTTCTCTTTGCTTTGAAAGGCAACTCAAATCGTGGCTGTGTCTCCACGCTTCCTGATCCTGCTAGACCATTTCACCAACCCATCGGCTCTTTCAACACCTTGTAACAAGTTTCCTGTGTCAAACTCCTTCTGTGGAACTGCCCAGGAGGAGCTGTTTTCCGCACCAGACCCTGACTGACGCAGCCAGGCTGTGGATTATCTATACTCAGTTCTCAGTCCCACCGCCGTGCGACCCAGGTGGTGCGCGCTCTTGTATGTGCCCTTGATTTTATCCACCAAGAGAAGGAAATGGAAAGAGAGGGAGCCAGAAAGTGAACTGTCAGCGACTGAGCACAGTCCTAAACCAAATCTCGGCCCATTTTCCCCCTACATCTGTACAAATGAACACAGCTGGAGAAAAATCTCCCAAGCAAGCTGTTTGGTCTCAGCATAAAGTCATGGCTGCTATCCTAGAGGCAAGCCTGCAATACTGCCCAGCAGCCACCTTGCGCTTCCCTAGAGCATTCACTCCCCTGTCCTCCTGGGTGACTGTTCCTTTCCTGGTCCTCTCTACTCAAACCCTAGAGTCACCTCCTCCTCCAACCACTATCCCTCTCAGCTGGTAACCTTGCATCCTGCTTCCTGAGCAATTAGAAGCACTCAGAGGGAACAAGTCCCCACCACCCACTCCTCCACCCTCTACCTCTACTCAGTTATTCTACCTTCCCTCCAATAACTGGGTGAACTGTCCACACAGTAGGCAAAGGACAACCCCCAGACTGATTTACCATGTCCAACACCTATTCTTTGTTTCTACTCCGGAAAAATGCTGCATTAATCCTCTTTTGTCTCTTCTACATTACCAATTCTCCCCTTTCTGTGAAATCTTTCCCATCAGCATACAAACATATCATTATTTCTGTGATCTAAATTTTTCTCTCTTGGGGCGCCTGGGTGGCTCCGTTGTTGGGCATCTGCCTTCAGCTCAGGGCGTGATCCCAGCGTCCTGGGATCGAGCCCCACATCAGGTTCCTCCGTGGGAAGCCTGCTTCTTCCTCTCCCACTCCCCCTGCCTGTGTTCCCTCTCTCACTGGCTGTCTCTCTCTCTGTCAAATAAATAAATAAAATCTTTTAAAAAATTTTTTTTCTCTCTTGGGGCACCTGGGTGGCTCAGTTGGTTAAGCGTCTGCCTTTAGCTCAGGTCATGATCCCGGGGTCCTGGGATTGAGTCTCACATCAGGCTCCCTGCATAGCAGGGAGTCTGCTTCTCCCTCTCCCTCTGACCCTCCTCCTGCTCATTCTCTCTCTCTCTCTCTCTCTCACAAATGAATACATTTTAAAAAAATTTCTTGGGGCACCTGGGTGGCTTAGTCAGTTTAGCGTCTGCCTTCGGCTCAGGTCATGATCCCAGGGTCCTGGGATCGAATCCTGCATCCAGCTCCTTGCTCAGTGGGGAGCCTGCTTCTCCCTCTGCCTGCCTCTCCCCCTGTTTGTGTTCTTTCTGATAAATAAATAAATAAATAAATAAATAAATAAATAAATAAATAAATAAAATCTTTAAAAAAATAAAAAAATAAAAATTTCTCTCTTGATTCCACTTCCCACCTTGGCCACTGCCCCACTTCCCCCTGCTCTTTCAGCAAATTCTTCAAGAGAGGTATTTTGTTTTGTTTTGTTTTGTTTTTTGTCTCTTTCCCCTAATCTTTCTGCAGCCCACTTCCACCAAGCTTTGCTTCCACTACTGCACCGAAACTGCTCTTGGCAGAGTCACTGATGGCTTTGCATTGCTAAATCCAATGATCAATTCTCAGTCCTCACCTTACTGGATCTTGCCACGGCATCTGGCACAGCTGGTTCTCCTCCTCTCCCCTCTGACTGTTGGCATGCCCAGTGCCTGGGTGGCTCAGTCAGTGTCTGCCTTCAGCTCAGGTCATGATCTGAGGGTCCTGGGATCGAGCCCCTCATCAGGCTCCCTGCTCCTCGGGGAGTCTGCTTCTCCCTCTTGAGCCTGGAGCCCAGGATCCTTACTCTTTTCTACCCATACTTCATCAAGGCTCTTGACTTTAAAGTCCATCTTCATTTCTCTTGTGCCCACACTTACATTTCCAGTCTGGACCTTTCCTCTGAGCTCCAGGTTCATATATGCAACCGCTTACTCAATGTCTCCATTTAGATGTCTGGCAGGCAAGTAAAACTTCATAGATCCAAAACTGAGCTCCTAATCTTTCCTCTTCTCAGCAAACAGTAACTCCATTCTTCCAGTTGCTCAGGCCAAAAACCTTGGATCATTCTTTCTCTTTAGACGGAGAGGATCCATTTATTGACTTGATCTTCAGAACAGATCTAGAAACTGGCTACTACAACCCTGATCTATGCCCCAATCATCTTGTGCAAAGATTATTTCAATAGTCTATCTGGTTTCTCTATTTATGCCCTTATCCCCTTCATTTTGTTCTCAACATAGTCACCAGAGCAACCCTTTTAATACATGGCAAGTCATATCACTCCTCAGCTCAAGTAAAAGCTAAAACTGTCACAGTGGCTACAAGTCCCTACAGCATCTGGCCCTGTTACGCCTCTGATTCCATCTCCCCTTCACTCCCTCTGTTCCAGCTGTGCGGACCAGTTTGCCTCCTTGAACACTCCAGGCATGCTTATGCCTGAGAGCCACTCATTGATGATTCCTTCTGCCTAGAATGTTTTCCCTCAGAAAACCTTCCTCTCTCCAAGTCATTACTGAAATGTTTCCTTCTCAAGGTGGCCATCGCTGACCACCCCATTTAAAATTGAGCGCTCCTCTATGATCCTTCCCTACTTTATTTTCTTCCCAACACTGCTTTCCTTCTCATAAACGGTACCTTTTTTTACTAATTTTTTTTGTGTCTGTTATCTTTCTTCCTCTGCTGAAGTATCAACTTCACCTGCCTAGGAGGTGTATCTGTTTTTTCACTGCTATAGCCTCCAGTCCAGCACAGCGCTTGGCACATTGTGGACAGTCTGCAACTCAATGAATGAACGAAGCCACAGAATCAAACTTCCCTGAATTCTACCCTACTTCTTTTTTTTTTTTAAGATTTTATTTATTTGACAGAGAGAGATACAGCAAGAGAGGGAACACAAGCAGGCGGAGTGGGAGAGGGAGAAGCAGGCTTCCCGCTGAGCAGGGAGCCCGATGCGGGGCTCGATCCCAGGACCCTGAGATCATGACCTGAGCCGAAGGCAGACGCTTAATGACTGAGCCACCCAGGCACCGCTCTACCCTACTCTGGACTTCTTACTATAGAAGCCAAAAATGTCTTGTTGTCAAGTCAGATTGAGTTGGGGTTTCTGTTCTCTTGTGCTTTTAGCGGAAGTGAGCTGAACTGATGCCCATATGTTATCTCACTTAATCCTCAGACCAACTCTGAGAGTCAGGTATGTTTTTCTCCCTCTTCCAGATGGGAAAGGTGAACCCCAGAGAGACTAAGTTATGTGCCAGAGATCACACAGCTGGTAAACCCATCTGACTGATGCCAAAGCCTTGAGTTCTTGGCTGCAGCACTCCACACAGACCACGCTCCCCAGGGCTGCACTGTGTCAGCGCATGAGCCTGGAGGGCTTGAGGTCACCAGGGAGCTCCACAAAAGAAACACATGCTCTTCCAAAACTCTCAAGTAGCAGATGTCAAAATAACCATCTTGTTTCCTGCATCTTGCTGCCGTTCGCATGTTCACTGTCTGTCTCCCCCCTTAGCCTGCTCCCCGTTCTGCGCATCCCCAGCACCCAGCACAGTGAATGAATGAATAAATTGACTGAGGCATAATTTTGCTTCATGTCATTAACTCATTCAACAAATCTTGATTGAGCACCTGTCTTGTGCTAAGCACTGTCTTCATGATGCTTACAGTCTAATAAGACATTAAATAGGGGCGCCTGGGTGGCACAGCGGTTAATCGTCTGCCTTCAGCTCAGGGCGTGATCCCGGTGTTATGGGATCGAGTCCCACATCAGGCTCTTCCGCTATGAGCCTGCTTCTTCCTCTCCCACTCCCCCTGCTTGTGTTCCCTCTCTCGCTGGCTGTCTCTCTTTGTCGAATAAATAAATAAAATCTTAAAAAAAAAAAAGACATTAAATAATCACATACAAAAATCACAGAGAAAAAAAAACAAACCTGTGACCAATGCCAGAAAGGAAAAGTATGGGGTGCTGTGAAAGTATACAACGGAAGCCCCTAATTTAGATGGGAGACTGTCAGTGAGGGCCACCAGATCTGAAGGATGAAAGGGGGGAATCGTCCTAGGAGAGGAAACGACCTATGCAAAGATCCTAAGGAGGAAATGAGCCTGATGCCTTTGAGAGATTGAGGGCCAGGGGCGCAGTTGAGGGTCTCATCTTGCCAGCGGTGGCCTGTGCTTCCTAGGATCTGCCTGCAGGGGAGGGGAAGGGAGGAGAGGTACCCTCCATGTTACAGTTTCACAGCCTTCTGCCAAAGACAAGGAGCACAGGCTAGCTGGAGCTTGACCCACTGATAGAAGCAGCTCTGTCCTCAGTCTTTATGTCCAGAAATCTGGATCCTGGTCACTTTTCCTTGAGCCAGTGTAGTTCAGAGAACTAGTCACTGCAAGTCACTGTGTCTGAGAGCTATTGTGATGGCTCCAGAACTGGCCAATGGGGGCCAAAGCAGGAGTCCAGCAAGGAGGGCAGAACATGCAGTTTGTGTGACCATGGCTATTGGTTTCACCTACCAGGGCTACAGTGGGGCCTGTGCAGCACAGATGGATGGAGGCCACTGCCCACTGACGACTTCCTTCTTCCCTGCAGCCCTCCTAGGGGGCCAGCAGAGGAGGCTGGAACCGGGACTGGCTTGCTGCTAGAAACCTGGAGGAAGGAGTTAAGAAGGCCGGGCTGATGACCGTGGAGACAGAGCTCTGTTTATCCAGGAAAAGAGGTCGTACGTAGGCAACGGAGGGCCCTGCCAGCTCCTCCCAGAAGGACTGGGCTGGGGGAGCAGGCTGGAGAGGAAGCTGCTCCCCTCCGGGCTCTGAACACCTGCCAGCCAGAGGCCAGGCACCAGCCACAGCCCACAGGTGAGGCCTGCACTCCGGGCATCTGACCGAGAGGGCCACGGGCTCGGACTCCCAGGCAGACGGTCGGAACTTCGCGGTCCCACGGGTGGGGCCCCCGCGTGTGGTGAGCGAGTGGCGGCAGAGCCTCTGGGAGCGGGCTCTGGGGGTGGCTGAGAATCAATACCGCCTTTGTGCTCAGTGGTTTCCTAGGGAGAGTAGTGGAGAGTGGGAGTGGCGGCCCAAAGGCCGGTCCCGCCCCGCAGACTCAGGATGCGGTGGGGCTGGGAGGCTGGAGCAGGACAACCAGGGCTTGGGGAGGAGGGCAGTCTGTGACCCCCAGAGGTGCGTCTCCTTGGACCGGCCCCGGGTGGTGTGCAGCAAGTCTGCTTCTGGCCTGGAGCCTCTCAGAGAGGAGAGGGAGGAGCAAGAGGAGGCAGGTGGGGCTAGGGCCGGAGGATGGCTCAGTCTGGAGAGGCTTGCTCAAGGCAGCCCGAGAGGCACCAGAGGAGACCTGCAGGAGAGTCTGAGTTCGGGATGGGCGAGAGAGAAGGGGATAAGTCGGCCTAGGGCCTCCGTGTGTCTTCAGGGGAGCAGGGTGTACCAGCACGGTTCGGAATCTGTGTCCGTGTTTGTGACTATAGACCTTCTGATACCCTGAGAACGCTCCTCCCTTCTAACAGTAGCCTAGAGTTCTAATGAGTGTGTGGGGACTTTGAACTCCTCAGTGATGGGCATCTTTAGCACTAATGGCAGAGTCTGAGATCTCGGAGGTCTAAGGCCTGCCTCTGAAAATGTGACTGTCCAGTGCCCTCCATTTCTCCCCAGGACCCCAGGCTGCACCGCCCCTTGTTTTTCCTGCTCCGACGGGGGGCCCGTGCGCCGGGGGCGAAGTGCGGGGCGAAGTGTGCTGTGGTGGACCAACCTATCACCCACCTCCGGCCCTCTTCTCTCCTCCGCAGGCCTCCACCGGGAACGCTGACTCTGCACCCTCTAGATCTCACGGAATTCGGACTTTCCCCACCCCCACCCCACTGCATGTGGCTTTTGGAGAAAGCCGGCTACAGGCTGGGGCCCCCGGAGTCCAGGCCCCGCTGGGCGCCGTCCAGCCTGCTCCCTAAGCGCCGAGCCCCGGGCCCGCCCGCGCGCGCCTGTCCCAACGTGCTCACTCCCGATAGCATCCCGCAGTTCTGCATCCCGCCTCGGCTCCCGGACGCCAGCGGCGCCGAGCCCCCGGCCGGGCGCAGCCTCCCCGCGGCCTGTTCGCTGCCGCACCTGGCAGGCCGCGAAGGCTGGGCCTTCCTGCCCGAGAGCCCGCACACGCGCCGGCGCGAGTCCCTGTTCCATCCGCCGCCCGTCGCCGCCGCCGCCGCCACCGCCGCCGGGGGGCTTTCCCCAGCGCACGCCCGGCTGCACGTCTCCGCCCCGGACCTGCGCCTCTGCCGGGCCCCCGACAGCGACACGGCCTCGTCCCCCGAGTCGTCGCCCTTCGGCTCGCCGCGGCCAGGCCCCGGCCGGCCCCGGCCGCACTCGCTGTCCCCGGAGGAGGCGAGCTCGGCCGACGGCAGCCCGCACGCGCAGCGCCGCGCCGGGCCACCGGGGCCGCCGCTCTTCCACCTGGACTTCCTGTGCTGCCAGCTGAGGCCGACCAAGGAGAGCGTGCTGCGCCTCGGGCCCCGCGGCGGCCAGCTGCGCCTCTCCGCCGAGTACCAGGCCGGGCCCGGGCGGCTGCGCCTGCGCCTAGTGAGCGCCGAGGGCCTGCCGCGCTCGCGGCCCGGCCCCGGGAGCGGCGGCGGCGGCTGCTGCGTGGTGCTGAGGCTGCGGCCGCGCGTCCGGCCACGGGGCCAGAGGAGCCGCGTGGTCAGATGCAGCGCCAACCCCATCTTCAACGAGGACTTCTTCTTCGACGGGCTGGGCCCGCCAGACCTGGCCGCCCGCAGTCTGAGAGCCAAGGTGCTGGACAGGGGCGCAGGCTTCCGCAGAGACGTGCTGCTGGGGGAGTGTGAGACGCCCCTCATTGCCCTCCTGCCCCCCTTGGGTGGGGGATTAGGTCCGGGGACCTCCCTGGCGCCTGCCCATCTCAGCCTGTAGACTGAGAGACTGTCTCCTGCTCAAAGAGGTCTCCCCTAGGTCTGCAGTATTCATTCTTTTCATCTGCCCAGCCTGTATTTATTTTTGCTAATAAAATGTCCTTTCCCCTCGTTGGCACCCTACGCGCAGAACTGCAGCCTGCTCTCTTCCTTCTGCCTGTGCTGTACCAGGGATGGAAGAAGCTCATTCGCACTGAGCTGGAGCAGACGGCAAGGGTGGTTCTCAAACTTGAGTGAGCGTTAGAATAATCAGACATCAGCAATCCTGGGCTCCATCCCCCAGAGACGCTGAAGCTAGGTAAATAGGTCTGGGCTGGGTAGGTCCTAGGGCCCTGTCCAAAACGGCCTCCACCCCTTCAGGGGCCCTCCCATCACTGAGTCGCTCCAGAAAAAACCTCTGTGCCGGAAACCAACACCAGCCACCTTCCCCCAGGGGGCTCCTTGGGGCTGCACAGGGGAAATCAGCAGTCCCCCCTCATCTATCTCCTCATCTGTCCTGAGGAGAGATGACATTTCTGTGTCTTGAGAGTGAGTCAGGATATGTCAGCACACGGTGCTGAGTTAGGTGTCCTCTCTCTTGCCTATGCCTGTGTCACCCTAGGGGGCGAAGCTGCAGCCAAGAGTCTGAGAAGCACTTGGAGGAGAGAATGGTGGAGATAAAACGTTCCAAGGATTGAGATGGGGAGGGCGTCCTACCTGAGTGTGAAAGCTCCTCTCAAAGATGCCGGGAAAAGGCTACCGCAGTGAGTCGGGGGAGGGTGGGGAAGGAGATGGATAAATGTAGGTCAGATTGTGTTTACCTCCTACCTGAATGTCCCTGACGTCAGCAGTGACCTTCTTCTTCTCTCTCTCTCTCTCTCTCTCTCTCTCTCTCCCTCTCTCTCTCTCTCTCTCTCTCTCTCTCTCTCTCTCTTTCTCTCCCTCTCTCTCCACCTTCCCTGGAGCTGGTTCCTGGTTGGCTCAAGCCAGGCTTAAAGGAAGAAAGGGGGGAGGGTGGGAGAGGAGGAGGACGGCACTGGGCCAATCCAGTTTCTTTCCCCCTTCGCCTGGGGCCCGTTCTCAGTTTCCTTGGTGCCTTGAACTAGGGACGGACCTGCGGGATCCTGATAAACCTCCGCCTGTGTGATGCTAACACAACACACACGTACTTGCCGTCAGATCGCTACGCCGCCGGCTCCCTCCCCGGTGAGGTACCCCCGCCAGCAGCCCCCGCCCAAGGCCAGGGAACGCTTGCTCCAGCTGTCCACCAGGTGGTAGCATTGACCAAACAATAATAAGAGCTAACACCTACAGGATTATCACCCAGCAAGAACTGTTCAACGACTTGTTAACTCATTGCTTCTTCCCAGCGACTCCCGGGAGGGCTAAGTACTATCGTTAGCCAATGTGACCTTGGGCTTTACTCCTATAGTGAGGACCAGGGCTAGGATTCGAACCCGGAGGGTCTGGCTCCAGAGTCCGGGCTTTTAATCCCCTCGCTATAATATCTCTAAGCGCCAGCTGCCACCTCCCACCCAGGTCACTCTGAAAGGGGTCTTCTCCTTCCCTAGAATGACAGCTCTCCCATTTTTCAGTCTGTGAAATCACCCATGGGTCTAGCTCTGTCCTTAACACTGTCCTACTTCAGCCCCAAATCCCCCCATCACAACCTTTGGTGAGCACCTGGATGTGATGCCCCCTTGAAAGTGCCTGGAAAGAAATGTAGAGGCCATCCAACTTTCATTCATGCTTTCCTGCAACACAAGGTAGGGAGGCCCCACTGAGGTGCCAGTGGTGGAAACAGACATAGGGGATCAGACAAGTTACAAAATGAAGAAGTAAAATGTAAAAAAAAAGTTACTTGGTAATATGTTATGGAGAAAAAGAAAGCAGGAAGGGGCCTAGGAAAGGGGAGTCAGATAAAGAGAAGGGACGACTATAGAAATGGAAAGAGGGGCTCCTGGGTGGCACAGCGCTTAAGCGCCTGCCTTAGGCTCAGGGCGTGATCCCAGCGTTCTGGGATCGAGCCCCACATCAGGCTCCTCCGCTATGAGCCTGCTTCTTCCTCTCCCACTCCCCCTGCCTGTGTTCCCTCTCTCGCTGGCTGTCTCTATCTCTGTCGAATAAATAAATAAAATCTTAAAAAAAAAAAAAGAAATGGAAAGAGGTAGGCATGGGCCAAAACATCTTTTTTTAACCATAGTACTTTGGACCAGGTCCTGTAGCTTACCTGTGTTATCCCAGTAATCATCACAACCACGCAGTAAGTTAGGTATTGTTATTCTACTGAGAGAGATCAGAGAGGTTAAGTAAAAATGCCTGGGAATGGCCCAGCTGCAAAGAAGGTTTAGGACCCTGGCTCCCCCAGATGCCCCACCCTACTCTGCTGCTCCGAGGGGGCTGTGAGGTGGGGACTAAAAGAGCAGCTCACTCAGGCCACAGCTGTGAGCTGTCCCCCTGTGCTGGAGGCCAGTGTCCCCAGAGGAACTTGCTAGTTAACTAAAGCCACAGAAATGTGCCCTGGGACAAATAAGGGACTAAGAACCCCTCCTGTGTGCACACAGCGGGGGGCCTCAAAGCCTGTTCACAGGACAGTTGCTATCATCCCCTTTTTACCCATGTGGTAATTGAAGACTAATAAATCGCAGGCTGTGTTCTTATCTAAGTCTTGTGGCTCCAAAAATGACAGCCCCTGCCTCACAGCACTCCTTGCTGTGTCCAGGCCCAAGTGACCACAGACATTAATTGACAGATGAGTGGAACAGGCAGGGTCACCATGGAAAGTTCAGGGCCAGGAGCTGGGGTCAAACTCCCAGTGTTCCCTCCACCCACGGTGGCCTTTGTGACACGAAGGGGGAGGGGTGGAGGCCACGGGCTCCACAGATGTTTGTAGAGCCTGGGTTGCACTTTTCCCTAATGGTTGAGGGAGGAGCTATAGCCCCTCCCTGGGTCGAGGCTTCCCCAGGCATGGACCGCCTAGAAAAGACCCAAGAAAAGTGGTCCTCATCGTTGAACTGGACTTGAATTGGACTTCCCAGAGGGGGTGACCCTTGAAGGATGGGGCTGGGGTATATGGGGCCTGCAGGCTGCCCAGGCCCCACATACTTTCCACCTTCACACCCCCAAGCCCTCCCTGGAAGGGCAGGCTTGCACTGAGCTTTAAGTGGTTTCTGTGGTTTACAGGGTGGGGAGGAAGGGAAAACAAGTCGGTGACTGCTCCAGAGTTCCAAGCCACCACCACCACCCTCTGCCCCCTCCAGGCTGCTTGTCCCCTGCTTTGAGATTCCCCAGTCTGATAAGGGAACTTGGGCACGTGGGGGTGAAATGATTTTCTGATCCCTATCAGCCTCTTCCTTGCATAAGAATTGTAAGAATGAATTTGAGGAGGAAAAAAAAACAAAAACAAACCACTGCCCCACTTTGAAAGGACTGATTCCTCCGGAAAAGGGGCTGTGATTGGAGCAGGAGGGAGGAAGATTAGGCATGAGGGGGGACTTCCAAAAGAATGATCACAGTACCTTCTTGCCCGAGGGAGGAAGAACCCCAGGCATCCATGCTTAGGACAGGGAAGGGGTAGAGACCCAAGAATGTCCAGGAGGCATGTGACTTGCTTAGGCCTAGAGGTCAGGACCCAGTCTTCCAAACCCCCAGTCACTTCCTCCCCACCCTGCACAGTGGCACGAGTGGTGTGGCTGGGAGAGGCAGCCATACCTGTTGTATCGGGGGTGGCCAGACCGCCTGGCATGGTGCCCACAACCGAGAGGTCAGAAAGGGCCCTGGGAGACCCAGAGTCACAGATGAAGAGAGGCACAGAAAATGGAGCCATAGACAGGGAGGGCGGGCAGGGAGAGACACAGAGAGAGTGCAAGCAAAGCCAATCATGGGGCTGGAAAGGGGAGAGCAGTACAACAGGACCCCAGTCCTCCCCTGCACCCCTATCCCTCTGCCTCTGGCTGGCTCTACTTGTCTGCCAGAGGGCACTAGGTGGGGTGGTGCTTTGGAGAGCATTGCCTTTTCATCCAAGCCTGCCCGAGAGGGAGAGACCCAAAACAGACCAGCATCATGTTCCGTGCAGAGACGTGTGGGCCACAGAGAGATAGATCGATGTGGGCCACATAGATGCATGGGCCATGCCTTTACCAAAAGGGTATGGCACAGATACACACCGTCGGAATTTTGGCACAGGAAGTTCCCCAAAAGTGGCCACTCCACTCTTCCTCACTCCCTATCCCCTTGCCCAGCATCCTAGGAAGTTGGGAAGTCCTTCTCTACTTCTAACCTTTGTCCCTCGAGCTGCAGCCATTGGGAGACACCAGGAGTTACCCAGGAATGGAGGTGTTGACGGTAGCAGAGCGTGAAGCTCCAGGGTGGGGCAGCAGTGGAGGATGGCGAGATGGGAGGGCGGGGGAGGGAAGGGACAGCTGCCTGCCCTCTCCATGCCAGGTGCCACGTGCTGTGGCGTGGCTGGCTCCCGCTCTGCTGTTTACCAGCTGGGAGTGAGAGCAGGAGGAGGTGCCAGGGAGCCGCCCCGCTGCATCTTGGCCCCTGGCCAGCCAGCCTGTTGGGTAACCAGGAGAGCCAGGCCCAGCTAATCAAACTCTGGACCGAGGCTGTGCGGGAGAAGTGGCCTCCAGGACCTGCACCGGTCTCACTGTGCCCTGAAGCCCACCGAGTCTGGGGGCTCTGCTTCCTCCAACTAGTGCAGTGTGGCCTCTCCTGGCCCCTCCTATCCTGATGCTCCTCTGCCCCCACACGCTCCTCCAGCCCTGCAGTGAGCCCCTGACAGACCAGGAAAATACGGAGGCATCGGCAAGCCAGGGAATTCTAGGGAAGGGCGGCGAGGTGCAGGGGCTAAGCAGGCAGAGGCCTCAAGAAACGGAGGAACCGTGGGATGAGTCTGACCTCATCCTGGAGAAGCAGCACAATCCCCCCCAAAGAAGCCCTCCCTTCCCCATCTCCCCGTTCTTGTCACCTCTCTTGGTCAGGTAGAAGACACGCCATCCTGAAGTCACAAAGACCTGGCTTCAAATCACAGTGCAGCCACGTATTGTCCTTGGGCGAGTCAGTAATATCTTTGAGCGTCATGTAGCTTATGGGTAAATCTGCAATAATGGTGGGTGTTGCGAGGATGGAAGAAAATCAGAGATTTACATAAAATGCCTGGCAAAGGGCCTAGCGCACAGTAGGTGATCAATAAATGCTAGTCCCCTTCCCTTCACTTGTTTCTCCTCAAGGCTCCAAACTCTGCTCCTCTGGTCTCGCCCCGTCCCCTCCCGCTGCCAGGCCACTCTGCCAGCCACTCCTTTCCCCTGCCTGCTGACGGGCCAGGTGCTCCCTCCCTGCTCCCTCCTCCCTCCCCTGGGCCCTGCTCCCTGCCCTCCTGGGCAGCCAGGGCAGCAAGGACGGCACCAAGGGAGCTGCCCCATGGACAGGGCCCCACAGAGACAGCACCGAGCCTCGCAGGGTAAGAGGCCCATGGCCCTGCAGGCAGGTGGAAAGGACTTGCCAGGAGGTTCAGAAGAGAGAGAGATTGGAAGAGTCTGGTCAAGAAGCGAGGAGGAGGAGGACAAGACAAGAAAGGAGGAGAGAGATGGATTGGCAGGGGACACAGGCCAGTCTTGATGGAAAGTGCAGGAGAGGCAGGAGGAGGGGCTGGGGACACAGCGGAGGAGGAGAGCATGGAAACTGGGAGAAGCAGGAAACACATGGAGAGGAAAGAAAGGGAGCAGTGGAGAAGGGAGAGACAGGTGCAGGGCGGGGTGGGGTGGGGGGAAGAGCAGAGCCCAGGAAGGGTCAGAATGTGGGCAGGCCCTCCCAAGCGTATGCGCCCCCTGTGAGGAGCTGGTAACACTGCTTTACTCAGGCGGCAGAACCCTCGCAGTGGCTGGAAGGCTGGCCGCTCGCCTTCTGTTCACCAATGGAGGACCCTGTCCTGCCTTTAAGGGTGACAGACTGAGGGCTGGGGGAGGAAGCAACCACACCCTGTCAGCTGCCCGTGCCCACTAGCCTGGCACTTTCCTCCCCACTGTCCCAGAAGTGTGGGGTTTCATTTCTGCTGAGAATGTCAGGCAGCGGGAGACAGAGTCAGGCAGTCTTTGGCCCCACGCATGGTCTAACTCAGGGACCCTCTCAGAGCAGGGCCCGCGGCCGCATGCTTGGTCCGCTATGAGCACCGAAGGGAGTGAGTGCCGGCAGGCTCTGGGGCCACCTGGTGGAGGAAGAAGTCCACTGCCCCGGCAGGCAGCTGGCGGGCGAGGGGAGCACCCCCACCCCAGGGCTGCTCTGAGGTGCAAGGCTGGAGGCCAGAGAGAGGGTGCCACGTCAGGGAGGAAGCTGGGTGGGGCCAGTCAGGATCAGGGGGAGGGGGGAGGGGCCGGATGGAACCACTCCTTCCCTGGGCAGTCCTCCCCCACCCCACCCCAGCAGAGCCCAACCCTCCTAGTCCGTTCACCCCCACTCTGCCCTGTGGAGGAAGCCACCAGTGGGGAGCATCTCCTGGGCAGAGGGACAGTGTGTGGGGATGGTGGAGAGGTGTCCAAGATTGCGCAGCGGAAGGAAGACTAGAACAGGAGAGCAGATCCAGAGTTTAGGGAGACTATAGAGGACATAAGGGCTTTTCCTTGTCGGGGACAAAAGGCTGGCCTCGTGCTCTATGAGGAGCTGCTGTGAGGTTGTAGGAAATGGACCAAGGTCTCGCAGGGGAAGCCTCTTCCCAGGGGCCCCCTCGGTAGGTGTTCAATAAATGCTGTAAATGAATGACCACCTTCCCCACCCACTCCACTCCCACCGCCACCACCGCGGCCACGACGTTCTAGCTAAGGCTTCCCCCTTAGCAGCTGCCCCTCGGAAATATGTGCATCCCTGCCCGCCCCACGTCAGCCCACCTGGGCACTCTACTGCCTGCTCTCTGCCTGGACAACCCGAGGAAGGGATTCCCTCCTCTGCAGGCTGGAGGGCCAGAGGCCAGGGAAGGCAGAGCGGGGTCTGTGCTCACAGCTCTCCTGCCTCTTCCTCCAAACATCCTCAGCGTCTTACTCTCAACCTCCACACCTCTGGTGGTCCTAGGGGCTTTCAGGCACAAATAAGCAACCAAAAGCTTTAACTCCCACAGAGATGTAACTCTGGCTGCAGAATATTTATCGCGGGCCTCTAATGGGCCCGCCACTATGAAGGCTCTGGGACTCACAAGGTCAATGAGGCAGGCAGCTTCCCAGCTAGCGGGAGAGCCTCATTTCATGGATAATGACACAGTGATAGCAGTTAGGTAACAACGTGGGGAGTGTCGGGAAACCAAGCGCAGTGCTGAGTGTCAGCACAAGGGCCGGGGAGAGGGGCCTCGGAAGCCTGAGGGATGAGGGGAAGTTGGCTTTACGCTGACCAGGGTGTCAGGAAGGGCATTCTGGGAGAAGGAATAGTCCGGGGAACTCCCAGAGGTAGTGAGAAGCCTGGCGCTTCTGAGGACCTGCGGGGCAGAGGATGAAGAGGGGGTGCTGTGGAGGAGGGTCCCACCTTCCGCTCAGACCCCAGGTTCTGGAGGAAGGAACGAGGTGGGATGGGGCCTGTGATGGGGAGGGCTGTGTCTCCTGGTGCCCGTGGTCTTCAGCTTTTGGCCCCGGCCCCTCTCTTCTCTTTCCAGAGCTGCTGGCTGCAAAGAAGACCCACACCTGTGAGTAGAGGGTAGGGGCGGCAGCTGGTGCTGGGTGTGGAGACATGGCTAGAATTCAGCGGGGCTCCTGGGGGTATGCACCAGACAAAGGCGGCTCCGAGCAGGCCCAGACACAGAGGGGCCAGGCAGAGACTGCACCTAGGGAAAGAGGGGAGGTGGGGAGCCTAGCAGGGGGATGGATGAAGAAACCTCAAGAGCAGGGCCAGGGGAGATCAGGGGGAAGCCGGCAGGGAGGAGGAGGAGGAGCGGGGGAGAGAACGATTATAAAAGGAGTCCGTGGGAGTCGGAGAGGAGGGGTGCTGGACAGAGGCACAGGAGCTCGCAGAGGGGAGGAGGGAGATAGAGAGCAGGAGGAGGCAGGGGCAGCCTCAGGGATGCAGGGAGCCTGCACCACCAGGCTCTGTGGCAGCTGAGCCCTGTTTGCAGTTCATCTCGGTGGTTAACACGTCCCGAGGTGCGAACGAGCCAGGCTGCGCAGAGCTGGAGAGCGGGAAAGCCTTCACCTCTGTAGGAAACGTGACACACAGGGACACTCTGGGCCCTGAAAGACCGAGGCAACAGCATGTGGGAAGGGGGCTAGAGCTCAGGAAGGACTTCCCAATGGATACTGGCGAGTATGTATCCTCTCTAGGGTTCTCTCAGCACATCAGATCTATCCCCCTAGTTTGTGGGAGAAGCTACTATTCACCCATTCCGCCTCAGTCCCAAAGCTCATATCCTATCAGGGCCATGCGCGCCCTTAACAGCCTGAGGGTACTCTGGGGGAAGGCTTCCATAAGCATATGGCCCTGAATTAATGAGGCCCGAGGACCACTCTGGGGCAAGAGAGACCACCCGCATTTCTCCACGGCGCTCCCTGGGATTACCCACCAGTTCCTCCTGAGAGCTCACTGAGCCCGCTCTAGCTTCCAAGATTGCCTACAGCCTCCCTGTTTCAAGCAGAGAAGTCTCAGAGGCAACAGCATGGCCTGGTCCCTGAGCTGGGCAGACAGGGGCTGGGGGGCCATCCAGGATGCTACATCCTCCTGGGTGGGGGCTTGCTTTGCTCAGCACAATCCTGATCGGTGCCTCGCCTGCCCCTAGCCACAGGGCCCCACGGAAATGCTGAGCAGGGCCCTGGGAGGAAAGCAGGTCAAGGAGTGACGTGCTCGTGAGCTGGGGGATGGGAGCCAGGGACCATATGTGGGTGGGGAGGGAGATGGGGGACTTTCGGAGCAGCTGGAACTGGAAGAGGCTATGCTCCATTCCTACCTTAACCTCTTACCGCAGAAACCTTGGCCAGGACCACGCCCCCTTCCCCCTTCCCAGCCCACTGGTCCTGTGCGATCATGCCCCCACCCCCACCCCAGAGTGTCCTATGAGAAGCCGGGGTGACAGCCCCTCCCGCAATCCACTGCCCGGGTCCTGAGAGCTAGAGGCAGGCCAGCAGGGCAAGGCCTGTACCAGGCTGAGGAGCTGCTAGAGGCCTGGCAAGATCAGAGGCCTCTTAGGAAGTTTGCTGCAGAGAATCCAGAAGAGATTAATGACTCCCCCGGGGTGGCAGGCTCAGAAAAATAGGTTCCAAATTGAGATAACCCCAAGGAGGGGGTCCAAGACAAGCCCAAGAAGGAAGAACCCAGGAGGGACTCCCAGACCAAGAGAGGGCCTAGCTACTGAAGGGCCCTGAAGAGGGAACCCCCAGGCTGAGGTACCTCACAGAGCAGATATGAGGCTGAGAGAGCCCCTCAGAAGGACCCGCAGGCCAAGAAACTCTAGACTCACATGCCCGGAGTCTTCCCAAGCTGAGACACCCTCAAGAGCAGACTTGAACCAGAGAAACCATCCCATTCCTCAAGTGGGATCTGGGGCTAAACTGCCTCAGTTTGAACCCTGACCCCACCACTTACTAGCTGTGTGACCTTGGGCAAGTTACTTAACCTCTCTGTGTCTCATTTTCTTCATCTTCAAAATGGGGATAATGGTACCTCCCTCATAAAGTATTTTGTGAGTATTAGATAATCCATATAAAACCTTAAGTGTTTCTGGCACAAAGTAAACATTATTATTATTATTACCATCACCATCATGACATCATTATCATCATTATCTGCATTCCAATTTCAGTTTTGCTCTTGAGGAAACTTCTGACAGACTAACACTTCCTGCAGATAGCGGGTATTTGTCTGATGACTAGTCCTGGTTCTATTATCATTTATTCCCTAGCCCCAGGGCATGAACCACATCTGTAGGGAGGGCATGAGCAGGGTGGGTGGTGGGGCAGCCTCCCAGACTGCACCCCACTGGGTGGCTGTTGGCAGTCTACAGGGTCTCAGGTGGCACAAGCCCCTGCCCCCGGGGCAGGCATCCTGTGACTTACCTCTAGAAACATCCCTGGCAAAGAGTGTCAGGCTCGGGTCCTCAGTGGGAGGGGTAGTAGGAACCTGGCTAGGTTCCTGTGAGCTCCATTCTGGTTCCCCAGCCAGAACTACCCTGGCGGGTGGAAACAGCTTTTACCGCGTGTGGCTGTCACATGTGGTTTTGGAATTTTCCAACGCCCCCTGCAATTGGCTGCCCCGCCCCTCACACCCTGCCCCAGGCCCAGATTGGCCACGTGGGGCGCCTGTCATCCTACTCGCTGCACCCCAGAGGGGGTGGGGATGCAGTGGGGGGGGGGGTTGTCACTGGGCCACCTGTGTGGTGGTGGCTTAAACCCCCCTGGCCCAGAAGAATTGGAAGAGAGCTAGGTGCAGAGCTGTGGGCTGAGGCTCTGCAGAAAGGGCCTCACCCCCAACCCAGCTGCCAGCTGTGCCCCATCCCTGGACCAGCCCCTGCTGAGGACAGAGCGCTAAGGCGGCAAAGCCCAAGGCTCAGTCATGAGAAGTAAGTGAATGGGGCCACCTGGGAGTGGGGAAGCCTGGATGCTGTTGTCATCCCTGGGCCTCTGGAACAGAGGGGTGTCTTGGGGACAGTGTGAGCAAAGCTGAGTGCTCGTTCTTGCCGGCAGCATGTGTCCCCGTCAAGGCCAGTGTCTGCTGGGATACAGGTGGAGTCGCTAAGGAGTCTAAGAGCAGGGTAGTACGGGGCCATAGAGGAACGACTCTGTCGTGGGCCCTGGAAGGATCTGCAGGAGTAGCTGAGGGGCTCTGGCCCTCGTTTAACAAGAAAGGATTGAACCCTGTGAGGCCAGTGCTTCGCCCCTGATCCTGCCCCTGCCGCTGTAGCAGAGGGAGGCTGCTAACTCCCACTGCTGGGCTTCCCTCCATGCCTCCAACCTGCCCCCGAGGGGGGTGAAAGAGGAGCCCGAGGGGCTGCTGTGACCTGAAGCAGCAGGACAGGGAGAGGCAAGGCAGACGGGCAGGTAGAGAGGGTCAGAACCCCACGTCCAGGTCTTAGCGCATGTGTGCGCGTGTGTGCCCATTTTCAGTCACCCATCTGATGAGGGGGATAGGGCAGGGGAGACGGGAGCAGAAAGCCTTCAGCTTCACCCCCTCCCTGGTGTGCGGTCAGCAGCTAGTGGGCAGATGTCTGGGGCCCCTGTGCTTTCTAGCAGCGCAAGGACGGGTAAGTCAGACAATCCCTGTATTCATGGAAGGAAAGTTAGAGAGCCTCTCGGAGCAGGGGGCAAATGAGGAAAAGGGAAGCCCATGTCCCTGTGCCCTGAGGCCTGAGGCAGCCCCAGCCTCAACCTGGGGTCTTCCCACAAACCACGGAAGGGAGGCCATATTGGGACCTGGAAAGACCCATGGGCTGAGAGTCTAAAGACCAGGTTCTGGTGCCAGCTCTGTCACTGACTAGCCACGTAGCCTCAGGCAAGCCGCTGGGCCCTGGTCTCTTCATCAGCAAAACTAGAGAGCTGAACTTAAAAACAAAACCAACATTGGAGAGGCTCCCAGTTCTGAGGACCCAGGACCAAGGAGAGAGCCCTGGTCCCCAAGGTGAGCACCCCCAAGGCGAGCGAAGGCATCTCAGCTCTCACAGGACATGGATGGAGAGGAGGCCATAGACAAGTGTGAGCTTGGGACCAAGATCGCAGTGCAGGTGTATGGGCTGGGGTGGGTCAGGAGGGGAGAGGAAAAGAGCCAAAAACTTCCACAGGAGGAGGGGCCCTTTGGAGCTTTCGTTTCCTTCTAGCTCCTTCCGATTAGCAGCAAAGGTTAGCAAACCAGTCTTCCCAGAAACGGCCCCCAGTCAGCAAATCCACCCTAGTAAGCAAGGGGCTTGGCAGGAGAGCCGAAGTCCCCAGGACTGAATGAGGGAGCTTCTACGAGATATCCCCCCAACAGCTCCATCCAGGCTGGTAGATAGGAGAGGGGGTCCCCTCCGATCCGGGGGTGGATGCCACTGGTCCTTCTCACTTGGGCATCTCTGGCTATCTCACGGCCCCAGGTTACCTGACTGCCCCCCCCACGCCACACACACACCCAGTGAGTGCCAGCCACCTCCACGCCCTCTGACCATAACCAGAGAGAGGCAGCACATTGGGGGCTGGGGACTGCGACACACCCAGGGACCAAGGGACAGACACAGACCAGGAAATAAAGAGCGGTGCAGAGGCCAATGGTGTCCTGATGGAGCTATAAATGGAGAAATACCAGGAAATACCGCCAAAACATCGCAGTGTGAAACCCGAGGCAGAGGTGGGGCACAGAAGATGGAAAGGTACGCAGACACAGAGAGAGATGCAGAGGGAGGAGGACGGGCAGCCTAGGGGAGACGCGGAGTACTGATCAGGGCTGGAGAGGCAGAGAGGGGGAGGCATGGAGTCCATGGAGGTTCTGAAAGGATCGCACAGCTCCCTGCCATGGCGACCCGCTACTGAGTAAAGAGGAAGTGTCCGTTAGCCAGACTCCCAGCCAGCCAGAGGGATGGTGGCTCTAGCCATCTCTCTCCGAGGACATGGCCAGTGTGGAGCCGAGAGGCGTGAGGCCCCAGTACTGGGTATGGATGGCGAGGTGGGGGGCACGCAGGTGTGAGGTGGCATGCCTGTTTTTGCTGTGCCCTCATCTTTCCAAGTCTGGTCACAATAATGACGAGCAGTGGGCCAGAAAGAAGTCCAGGTCCCCAGGGTGCCATAGCTCTTATCCTGAGAGCCCAGGGCCACGTGAAGACTTCACAAAGGGCCCCCTCCTTCCTTGTATCACCCCTGAACCTTTGCCTTTTCCTCTCTTCCATTCCTAACAGGAATCCCAAACACCCCCAGCCCAAGGTACTAGAAGCCGGAGCATCCCAGCCTGTCCCGTACAGTGAAGCGTGGGTGTTGGTATCTCCACCCCTCCCAGGGGCTCCCTCCCCTGCCCTGCCTCTGTGCCCCTGACTCAAACAGGGAGCAGGGACTTTCCCATGTTAAGAGTTGTCCTAACGAAGACAGCCCTGGGGTCTCCTCTCGTCCTGCATGGCTAGTCCCTTCTGAGATCTAACCTCTACTCCTACTGCGCCTGCAATGCTGTCCTGGGACTCCGGGCTCAGAACAGATGGGGATGTCTGTTTGGGGAAGGGTCAGTAACAGGGCAGGGCCTCAGCTCCAGAGCCAGAGTGTCCCTGGGTTCCATGTGTCCTGGAACAGCAGAGCCCTGTGGAAGAGAGATACAACCTGGAGGCCGGGAAGCCGCTGACTGTGACTTGGGGCTCCCACTCACTCCTCAGAGCTTCTTCCTGGTGATTCATCCCCTCCCCCCATTCACTGGTTGTTTTCACTCAATTCTTTTGTTTCCCCTCCTTTCTCCTGTCCCAGACTGCGGGGGTGGCGGGGGCACCAGGAGGGGTTTCAGGTGGCTGGCTGTCTTTCGTGGCTTTTCAGAACCCCAGACTCTCCCTCGCCCACCTGAGTTTTAGCTTCACTACTTTCTCAGCCCTGGGATCTGGATGTCTCAGCAGAAACTTCTCACCCTGGCTTGGGAGTGGTGTTCGCCAGGTAGAGTGGCTTCTCTCCTGGCCCCCCACCAACCCTCCCCCTCCCGCTCCCCTGTGGTGGCACCCACCAGTGTGGTTTCCAGCTTTGCAGAAGCTGTGGGAAGGAGAGCTGAGAAGGGAGGGAGGCTGGTGACAGGCTGGGGTACACAGGGGACCCCTGGCCAGAGCTGTGGTCTCTGTGCCGGTAGGGGGTTGGGGGGAGCTAAGCTAAGAAAAAAGTTGCATTCCTCTTTCCCATTCACTCATTCATCTCTGCAGAGGCCTACTGAGATGCACAAAAGCCAGTCCACACCCCTGAAGGGACTCTGTCGGTCAGGCGAGCTGCTCCACCTTGGCCTTGGAAGCCTGCCCCAAGACACGAGTAAAGGCAGGAGGAGGTGGGCGCTGCAGAGGAAGAGCTGGGACAGAGGGAACCATGTCCCTGTGGGTCTTTACAGTAGACACAGTTCCGGCTTTAGTTCCACGGGGGGTCCTCTCTGAATTCTGTTCCCAGCCCACCTCCACTCTTCGCACTTTTCCCCTGCAGCTAGTAACCTCGTCCCCTATCCCCTATCCCATTTCCTCAACGTATGTGGGCATCTCATCCTTACAGGGGGTATGGCTTAACGGGTGGGAACATGGGCTCTTGAGTTACAGAGATCTGGGTTCAAATGGCACATATGCCACATCAGACTGTGTCACCTTAGTCAAGCCACTTACTCCCTCCTGGACTGCTTTCTCATCTGTAAAACAGGGACAACGCAAGTAATGCCTACTTCCCAGGGTTGTCATGATCATTAATGAAACACGTACGTGGAGCCTGGCACGGAGTAAGAATTCAGCCCAGGCTTATGTCTATCATTACTATCCCCCCTTAATCACTGTCCACTGGAAAAGAGGAGAGAGAAAGAGAAGAGAAGGAAGGCCAGCTGGAGACTGACAAAGCACCAGGAGAAGATAAAGCCCCACAGCTCCTCTGACTGCATCCACTCTCCCGCAGGGCTGGGGGACGTTCTGGGGTTTGAGGGGAGAGATCCCCCTGGGTTAGAGCCCCTCCTTTGCTCCTACCACTTCCTCTCTGTGGCGTAGGGCACCTGGACAAGGCCCAGGGCTGGCTTCCTAAGGTGGCACTGGGCCAGGCTCTGGATGCATTCAGAGAGCACTATCAGTGAATCTCACAGCTGTGGGAAGGGTGAGATTAGAGGGGTTTGAGGGAGGGGAAGACAGACCACCTTGTCGCTACCGGATTTGCCCACATAGGAGGTGTACATAATGAGCTCCCTGGGGGACTCCAGTCTCTGAAGCAACCCAGGAGAGATTCATTTTCCTTGCCCAGTACCGTATCAGGATGAAGCTTTAGAGGTCTCCCAGGCTGAGGAAAAGACACGAGAATGAGCTGGGGGAAAAGATGGCCAACCCCGTCCTCATCCCCCAGGAGGCGCAGCCTGGCCCAAAAGCCCCAAGACGACTAAATTCTTGCTACTCAAAAGTGTAGGCTGAGGACCAGCAAGCGTGGGCACCAACCAGAGCTTGTCCAAATGCAGAATCTGGGCCCCAGACGTGAGTAGGGACCTGCTCGCGAAATGTTCACAAGATCCCTTGGTGATCTTAGTTGAGACGCAAAGGACTAGAGTCACGCAGTCACTAGATGTGTTCAGGAGCTTTCATGAGCTAGTAGGCACTTCTGTCTCCTGGGAACGGGAGTGTTTCCTTTGACGGGCCCTGGGAGAGAGCAGCGGTGAGGTACAAAGATCTTCCTGAAGCAGCGGGGGCCTCAGGGGCTGGCCTAGACAGGCCTGACCTTTGCTTGGTTCGAGTTCCTGGCACCGTCAGGCCCTTAGATGGTAAGTTCCTGGCAGGCCAGGCTCCAGGGCAACAGTTTGAGTAATCCTGTGATTACTCAGCTCCCCCTCCCCAATCTGGGTTCCCATCACCTGCTGCTTCAGGCAGGGGCTCAGGGGTAGGTTGTGAAGGTGAGGGATCCGAGGTGTTTTTCAGCTCCTGCTCACCCCACTGCCACGGCTGCCAGCCCTTCCCGTTCCCCCTCCCCGCCTCCACAAGTCACGCTCACGCGCACCGGTACTTTCTCTTTGAGGTTTCAGGCAGATGGCATTGAAAAGAGTACAGGTGGCAGGGGAAGGAGGGAGCAGTGGGAGCAGAGGGCCCGATGGTGCAGGCAGGGTGAGGGGCAGGGCACTGGGGCCAGGACATCACTGTGGGTTTTTCTGTGTTTCTGCACCTGTTTCTCCATCTCAGGGTCTAAGTCTCTGTTGTCTGCCAGTCCCAAACCTCTTGGTCTCTCTAGCTCAGAACCTCTGACTCTGTGTTCCCGCCTCACCGTGCACCTCTGCTTTGGGGGCCTGTGGGTGGGGAACCCTAAAGAGTGGCTGGCCTGGTGGCTGGGGTCCGAACTCCAGCGTCCCCCCGGCACAGGTATCTGGGAAGGGTGTCCATGGCTGGCCACGTCATCCCATGAGACGAACAAGGTCTGGGTTCCAGTGCTGTGAGGCTCCTGGGGCCGGGACCAGCGGTGGGTCAGGTGTGGGGTGGGGAGAGATGTGTCTGGGTCACCTGTGTGGTTGGCGTACACACGCACGCGGATGTGGCTCTGGGAGAAGGGAAGAGGCAGGGAGGCCTGTGGTTGCCTGCTGGGCTAGAGTCCGAGTTCCCACTGTGGCTTGGCCTAATCTCCCCTCTGCTTACTTTTTTGGGTGACCCACGTTGGTTTCTCCCCTCTCTGGGCCGAGGGCCACTGTGGAGAGAGACCCACGCTGGTGGAGGGAAAGGTGTGGAGGCAAGCACAGACGCTATGGGGCCCGAGCGCTTCTGCTGGGCCTCAGGGCCCGCTGCATTTCTTCGCCTTCAGCTCTGCTCTGTGCTAACAGCGTACGTACAGTCTGCCTCTCAAACAGCGCTTTCCACGGGTAATGTCATCACGCCTACCGTCCTACCTCCGTCATCCCATGGACAAGCAATGTCCTTTTCTATCCTGATCTCACTGACAAGGGAACCTGGGCCTAGAGAATCTAAGTGACTTGACGTACAGGTGCCCCCACATTTTCTGCCCCTTTTCCAGCCACCAGTCCCCTCTTGTTCTCTCTTCCCTTCCGTGCATTCCAATCTGCTCTTCATTTACTGGAAAGAATCTGAAAGGCTCACTTGCCATCTGTCCCCAACAATCACAGCGTCCTGGGTGGGTGCTGGGCAGGCAAGTGGGGGCTGAGGTGGGGAGAGAACAGGCTTCCTGTGGAGGAACTTCCGATAGCCGCAGGCCCTGTCCCCCATGAGGTGGCTGTTCACTCTGCCCCAGCTCAAAGCCGGCTTGAGGGGAGGACGGTCTCAAGATGAGGCAAACAAAATTTCAGGGGGTGGTGGGCAAGCCACAGTCCCCTCCCCACCTCATGTCAGGAGGCCCTACACACGACCAGGGTCCAGGCCTGGGCCAGAGGGAAGCTCAGCGGAACCCAGGTTTGCCCTACAGGCCAGCTGCTGCCTCCACTGACCCTTGGGCTGGGACGTGGTTGGGGGCCGGTCAGAGAGGAGCTGGGGCTGCGGCGTTAGATCACTTTTCTGACCTGCTCAGCCTCAGCCTCCCCACTCAAAGGGGAGGCAGTAGGGCCCCAATGGCAGAGAAGAGACCCCCGTTCCCCTGGGATGGATGAAAACCCCTGACATAGTGGAAATCCCAACTCCCCTTCAAAGATGAGCTGGGATAAGGCCAACTGCTAGTCCCTGAAACTCAGTAGAGAGCTGTGGCACTGACAGGGACAGGGCAAAGTAGAGGAGAAGTATCTGGAGCCCTGAAAGGTCACGATGAGCTCAGTGGGCAGCTGGGGGTCCTACTGGCCAATGAACACACACTAACACACAAACAGGTAAGTGTGCCCGCTGGCTCACAATTACACGTACCTTCCATGTGTACACACACCCTCCAACATGCCCACTGATGTATGGACCCCAAAAGCCATGTACACGGAACAGTGTAATGGAAAGCAGGGGAGCTAGGGTACAGACTCCGCTCTGGGGCAAACTAGCTGCACGAACCTGGGCCAACCACCTTGTGTACCCTCCTCCATCAGGACAGGGAAGGGAAGGGAAGGGAAGAAGGAAGGAAGGAAGGAAGGGAAAGGAAGGGAAAGGAAGGGAAAGGAAGGGAAAGGAAGGGAAAGGAAGGGAAAGGAAGGGAAAGGAAGGGAAAGGAAGGGAAAGGAAGGGAAAGGAAGGGAAAGGAAAGGAAAGGAAAGGAAAGGAAAGGAAAGGAAAGGAAAGGAAAGGAAAGGAAAAAAAGGACAAAGGTTGAATGAAATGGTCTCTAGTCCCAGGCAGAGCTAACATTCATGATTGGTGCACATACAATTGGGCCCATAAACACAGACACTCTCCCATGTGGACTCACGCAGAGCTGTCCACTCTCTGCTCCAGGGCCTGGGGCCTCGGCGCCCTGTTTGATTCTCGCCCTGAATCGCCAGCATCTGACAGACATGGCTTGTTGAGCTGTCTGCTGGGCTCCACCTCACTCCTCCTTACCTTCTCTGGGCCCCACTCTGCGGACCCTGTCCTCTTGGCCCCTGAGCCTTCCCTGCCAGGCTGAGGATGGTCAGCATCTCTACCCGGCCCAGGTGCCTCCTGCCTGGCACACCACGTCTCCCCCCCCCCACCCCCATGCCTCACCCTCTGCCCATGGGAGCAAAGTCTGCTGGGGGAGGGTGGCCTAGAGGAAGCCCCCTGGGCGGGAAGCAGGTGTTGTAAAGCAGCGAGAACTCCTAGGTCCCCCGGCGGGAGGGGGGCAACTGGAGCTTTTCAACTCGAAGGGCTGAGCAGGTGGCCCCTCTGCAGCGGTATCTTCTGTCCCTGCAGGGCTGACACAGCTCCTGGCTGCCCCGTGAGACCGAAAACGGCCTCCCCAGACCCTTTGCGGAGCGGCATTCTTCACTGCACTTCTTCCATTTTGCGAGAGGGGAAGAGCAAGCTGGAGCGGGGCGGGGAAGCATCGTGTCCCTGGATCTACCAGGGTCAGGTCCCTGGGCTGACCGTGTGTTCTTTCTCTCTTCCAGCACAAATTGAAGTGATTCCTTGCAAAATCTGTGGGGACAAGTCATCTGGGATCCACTACGGGGTTATCACCTGTGAGGGGTGCAAGGTGAGCGTTTGCACACGCGTACACACACACACACACACACACAGAGTCCCTACCAAGGCGGGGAGAAGGGGTTCTGGGGCCCTCGTTCTGACTCCAGGGATGGTCTCCCGAGGCAGCTGGGGAGCTGCTGGAGAAGTGCCTCACACAGGAGGGCCTTGTCTTAATCTGGGGACATGACTGCGTGGCAATTGTATGGTCGCTGAGAAAGGGAGGAGAGAAAACGGACTGGTCGTAGGGTCTGGGAAAGCTGCGGCCAGAGCCTGGGCTGGAAGCCCTGGGGCCCGGGCTGGGCCTGGCCAGGGTTGGCAGCCGAGGGCTCTGCCTGCCTTCCCCAGGGTTTCTTTCGCCGGAGCCAGCAGTGTCACGTGGTCTACTCCTGCACCCGCCAGCAGAACTGCCCCATCGACCGTACCAGCCGGAACCGGTGCCAGCACTGTCGCCTGCAGAAATGCCTGGCCCTGGGCATGTCCCGAGACGGTGAGGCCAACCGGGCAGACCCCCGGGCTTTCCCTGGAGCCTCCAAAGAGGCAGCCTGGCCTGCTGTGCCAGGCAGGGGTTACCCTGTAGAAACGTCCTTCCGTGGGGCCTGCGCTGGCCATGCCCCAAGGGGGTGCACCTCACCAAAGCTCCTCGTGGTCCCCACGGTAGGCTCTGCTGGAACAGCCCCTTTCCCCAACATCCCACACTCCTCACTTTCTTCTTCCCGGGACGGATTCTCCTCACTCCCTTTGCCTGCGACCCAGTTACCATGCAGCTCGCACCTCGTCCCGCCTGCCCCATGGCTGCAGTACTAGCTCCATCTCCCTGGCCCCCCAGCCCCATGCTGGGACACAGGACAGTGGCTAGGACTGGAGCCCGAGGCAGCCGGAGAACCACCTGGAAGGTGGGAGGGTGGGGAGGGCTGCTGTTCCCCGTGCCTTTCTCCTCGATATTCGCCCACTGCCTCAGCGCAGCCCCCATCACCACAGAGGGAGCCCAGGGCGGGGTTGGGGGAGGCCTGGGGTGATGAGGAGCCAGAAAGAGCCCGTCAGCACTTTTCAGAGCCCAAAATAACAAAGTGAAAGGAAACACGCAGGGGTGCAAAGGGGCAGGCGGGGCGAGGGGCTGTGCCCCCACACCTGGGAGGGGTGTGGGGGGAGTGAAAAGGCAGGAAAGAGAGAGCAGAAGAGGATGTTCAGAAACAAGCCGCGGAGCCTGGGTTGGGCTGTGGTGAGTATCTAGGTCACCAGGGAGCCTGCAGGCCTGACCACAGGGAGACCTGTGTTCTCGGCTCTCCTCTTCCTCCGACCCTCCCAGACAGGCGAGGTGACCCCAATACAGCTCGAGGCCCCCAACTCGACCACCCCCAGCCCCAACATCAGGAGGCCAGAGTCCTCAGTCCAGACTTACTGCTTGAATTCTGCTACCAGCAGAAGCTGGTTTCCAGCTGGGAGAGTTTGCTCGGGAGACGAAATGCCTGGGCTGGACTCAGTCCTGCGGCAAACACCTGCAAGAGGTGGGAGGGGTCTCGAGCAAAAGTGGGGGCCCCCAGGGGAGGTTCTTAGGCCACACTGGAGAAGTTCTGCTTGGAGCCACTTCTCCAGGGAAGAGCAAGTGAATTCTGTAACGGTCAAAATGCCTGTCGATGCTGCCCTGTCCCCTGTGCTCCTGCCTTGAAACCTGACCCCTGGCCTCTTTCAGCTGTCAAGTTCGGCCGCATGTCCAAGAAGCAGAGGGACAGCCTGCACGCCGAGGTGCAGGAGCTGCAGCGGCAGCGACAGCAGCAGCGGGGACAGGTGGCCAAGACCCCGCCAGCGGGGGGCCAGGGAGCCGACCCCCTCGCCTGCCCCGTAGGGCTCCCGGATGGGCAGCTTCCCCTGGGCTCCTCACCCGACCTGCCTGAGGCCGCGGCCTGCCCCCCTGGCCTCCTGAGAGCCCCAGGCTCCGGGTCCTCCTACCTGAGCAGCTTGGCCAAGGCCGGGCCTGACGGGGCCTCATACCACCTGGAATACAGCCCCGAGACGGGCAAGGCTGAGGCCAGTGAGGGTTTCTACAGCACAGGCAGCCAGCTGAGCCGTGACAGATGTGGACTTCGTTTTGAGGATGCCGGGCATCCTGGGCTCGAGGAACCAGGACGGGGCCCGGACGGCTACTGCAGCCCCAGTTTCCACAGTGCCACGGAGGCGTCCTATGCCTCCCTGACGGAGACTGGTGAGCAGCTGGGTGGCGGAGAGGGTAGGGATGATGAGGGAGGGGCTTCCAAGAGAGGGGCCCTAGTCAGCACCCCATGTACACCAATCCTGAGCCCAAGGGAGCTGCGGGGTCGAGGAGGGGAGGGAGAGCAGGGGTAGGCCAGGACGAGGAGCGCGCTTTGTACGGGTAGGGTAGCAGCTGGCTGAGGTGGGGCCTGTGCCTTCCTCCTCCGGCCTCAGAGCACCTGGTGCAGAACGTTTGTAAGTCCTACCGAGAGACGTGTCAGCTGCGGCTGGAGGACCTGCTCCGGCACCGCCCTAACATCTTCTCCCGGGAGGAGGTGGCCAGCTACCAGAGGAAGGTGAGGCCAAGAGACCATGTGGGAGGGGGTGGGGGGCAGGGAAGAGAGGGGTACCTGCACGTGCTAGTGGGCTAGGGCGAGGCAGGCTATCACAGACAGACACAAGTGCGTACCCGTTTTTAAAATGGGGTGTATGCGTGCTTGTGCGTCTGTGTGTGTGTGTCTATACCCTAGCAGATGGGCGAGAGGTTTTCCTTTTCCCCTGTCTGTAAACGTTTTGCCGGGCCTTCATCCTCCCTCCTCCAGCACCCAGACCTTGGTGCGTACAGCCCTCGGTACACTCTCCTTTCCTGTCCCCTCTCAATGACAGCAGTAGTCGGAACCCTGATCACCGTTCGTTAAACGCCCCTTCTCTGCCCAGTACTGAATGTTTCCCATAAATGACCCTCCATCGTTACGACAGCAACCCATGAGGCTGGCATTTATTTCTGTTCTTAACAGACTGGGAAACCGAGCTCAGAGAAGTGAGCACACTTACTCTAGGTCCCACAGTAATGGAGCCGCAGCTACACTCAGATCTACCGGGCTCCTGAGTTTATGCCCTTTTCTGTCACACTCTTGACAATACCACCTGTTCTAAAAACACTCGTTTGGCACTGAAGTTTTGCCTCTCTACATTATTAAGACCTTTGGGCCGGTCTTTTTGGGGAGAGGGGTATGTGCTTCTCTTCTCATCAAAATGCAAACTCTGAGGGCAAAGCTGCCTCTCCCATGTTTTTCTTGCCCCACGACAGCTGACTCAGGCCAGCGGCTGGTGGGAGCTCCGTGAGCGCGCCACGTGACAGGGATTGACCCCGAGTGCGCATCTGTGCTGAGGATAGGCTGAACACGCCAGAGCGGAGAGTGTGGGAGCTCTGAACCTCACGCCCGCAGTTTATCAGTCTGGGCTCCCAGGGCCTTGGGAGGGCGACAGGTCATAAACGGGGCTACAGTGGGACCCTCCTCCTTCCTTCCAGTCCATGTGGGAGATGTGGGAACGCTGCGCCCACCGCCTCACCGAGGCCATTCAGTACGTGGTGGAGTTCGCTAAGAGGCTCTCAGGCTTTATGGAGCTCTGCCAGAATGACCAGATTGTGCTTCTCAAAGCAGGTGCCCAGGGAGGGGGGCAGGCCTGGAGGGAGGGGGACCGAGCACGCAGCGGGGCGGGGCTGAGCGAGGGAGACGGCTTAGGGAGAGCAGGACACTGAGGGGCACAGAGCCAGCTCCCTGGCTTTGCCTGACTCCTGCCTGCATGTCCCCCCCTCTCCCCAGGAGCAATGGAAGTAGTGCTGGTGAGGATGTGCCGGGCCTACAACGCTGACAACCACACGGTGTTTTTCGAAGGCAAATACGGTGGCATGGAGCTGTTTCGAGCCTTGGGTGAGGGGCAGGGGAAATGGGAGAGACAGGAGTTGGATGGCAAGCCCATCTAGAGTCCCAAGACCCAGGCACCCTCTCTTCAGGGCAGGTCACCCCTCTGCTCCAAACACCAAGAGGGTGGGTGTCCTCGGGTGCCGTGGCCTCACCCACATTGCTCATTCTTTGGTTTTTCTCTCCCTCAGGCTGCAGTGAGCTCATCAGTTCCATCTTCGACTTCTCCCGCTCCCTGAGCTCCTTGCACTTTTCCGAGGACGAGATTGCTCTCTACACAGCCCTTGTGCTCATCAATGCCAGTGAGTGTCGTTGGGCTTGCCTAGGGGACACTCAGGTGGCAGGGGAGCAACGGATATTGAAGGGTCTGGACCTTCGAATGTGGTTAAATCTGGGAAATGGCTTTAAAGAGCAGAAGGAAGATTCAGAGGAGCCTCAAAGAGGGAAGCACCCTCCAAGGTGGGGTTGGAGGAATGGGGAGCCAGGTAGCCAGGAGGGTGAGAGGAATTGCACCACTTCCCGAATTCTCATTTGCTCATGAGTTCTCATGTCAGTGAGTCCGGTGAGGCCACACATTGGAATCACCTGGAGAGCTTTGAAAAGTGATTCTTCCTGGGTTCCACTCCCGGAAACTCTGAGGTCATTGATCTGGGCACAGCCAGAGCACCAGGATTTTTTACAGCCTCCCGCGAGTGATTGTCATGTGCTTGGGAATCACTGCTGTGCGCGAGCTAATTTGGAGACGGTGTGCTGCCGTGGCAGGACTCTGGATACCCACTACACGGGAACGGAGCAGGCTGGGCTGAGCCAGGGGACGCTGAGTATTTGGAGAACCTGGGAAGTGGGTCGAGCTACTAACCAGAGTTTCCCGATCAAGACTCTCCGTTGTCTGGCTCTGCCGATGAGTAGAGACATGAACACGTCCTTCGAATTAGAA
Source organism: Ursus americanus (assembly GCF_024610735.1). Classification (NCBI taxonomy): domain Eukaryota; kingdom Metazoa; phylum Chordata; class Mammalia; order Carnivora; family Ursidae; genus Ursus; species Ursus americanus. Next base: position 71,258,623 of record NC_142138.1, on the reverse strand, counting down.
ATAAAGACTTAAAAAATGATTTCTGGCTATTTTATGGAGCCAGGGCAAAAGTGGTTTGTCTGTTGGAGTTAGCCACAGATGGCTGCAGAGGCCCTGCTGCTGGCCTAGAAGGCTTCACCACGGCCACCTGCTATCGGGCTCATCCTTGGCCAGGCGACAGGGCTCTGTCTCATTTTTCCCTCATAGGGGAATCCTAGCCCTGAACGGGCTATATGAAATATCAGGGTACCAGGGAGAAGGCCGCTTGGAGTCAGGAGATTAGATGTTCTTTTTTTTTTTTTAAAGATTTTATTTCTTTCTTTTTTTTTTTTTTAAGATTTTATTTATTTGAGAGAGAGAGAGAGAGAAGGTGAGAAGGAGAAGGAGCAGGGGAAGGGGCAGAGGGAGAGAGAGAAGCAGGCTCCCCGCTAAGCAGGGAGCCTGCTGTGGGGCTCGATCCTGGAACTCTGGGATCAGGACCTGAGCTGAAGGCAGACCCTTAACTGACTGAGCCACCCAGGCGTCCCAGGAGATTGGATGTTTTTATCTCTTTCATCTCTCCCCAGTTTTCCTTATAGACAGCTAGCCAAGCCCCGGGCCCCAGAGCTCTTCATGATCAAACCAGGACGCACACGCACTCAGCCGAGAAGGCTGCTATCCAGCACACACATCCGTGATACATCCTTTCGGGGGAAGTTAATGTCCATGTTCTTTCTTGTTCTCGCTGTGGTCCCATGCCCTCCTTCAGACCGGCCAGGGCTCCAAGAGAAGAGGAAAGTCGAGCAGCTGCAGCACAACCTGGAGCTGGCTTTTCATCACCATCTCTACAAGACTCACCGCCAAGGCATCCTGGCAAAGGTAGGAGCAGTCCCTGAGGTGGAGGAGCTCAGGCCCAGCGCCGGAGCTGGGCTACCAGGGCTTGTGAGGGCCAGGCTCCAAGGGTACAGAGTAGGAAGTGCTTGAGTGCCACATTGCGCCGGAGAGCTTGCAGCAGCATGGGGACCAAGGGGGTGAGCTGTCACTTCCATGTGCGTACAGACGGGAAGTTAAGAGAACTTGGAATTGGGAAGGGCCGACAGGAAATAATGTGGCTTAATATAGACAGCACTCACCCAGCACCTGCTTGTGCAAGGCACCGTGGAATGGGAAGATACAGAGAGGCGGTCCGTGCCCTCACTGGGGGTTTTGAGTGTGGTACAAAGTGGCTCGTGTACCAGTAACTCTAATACAGAGGAGCACACGGTATGTGCTACGCTAGTAATGCGATGAACAAGGTGCTGTCCCAGACATGCTGTCATCCTCAGTCAATAGGACAAGTATTAAAACCTCCTTTTAGCGATGAGGAGACTTAAGCAACTAGTCCAATGGTATGATTACATGATTGGTAAGTAATAAATGCAAGATTTAATCCCAGTGCTCTCCCACCATATCCCTGTGCCCTGATAGGTTACGTTGATAAGAGATATTGGGGGAATGTTATGACAGCATGGAACAGGGATTAAAAATAATTTGGAGTATTACTCGGAGTGGGACATAAATGCTTCCTAGGAAGGTGGCATTTAAAGTCGGCCATGACGTATGTCAGATTTCAACAGACCTTCATGGGGGTGAGGCAGGCATTTCAGGCTATGGGAACAGTCAGCAAAAATAAGGAGGCAAAATAGTACATATATGGGGACTAGCTCATGGTACATTCCGACTAACACGTAAGATTGGGGGCTGGCATTGAGTGATGAGGGCAGGGAAGTAGCAGAAGACAAGCTTGAAACTAGGTCAGGTAGCAAATCAGAGAGGACTTCCAGTGCCATATTCAAGAGGGAAGGCTTTATTTCCAGGCAATGGAGAGCTCGGGAGGCTAGCAGAATGATGTCATCAGAGCTATTATTTAGGCAATTTAATTTGGAAGCAGCATAGGGGAAGCATTTATGTAATCGTTCAAGCAATGGGCCCTTGCTATGTGCCAGGCACAGTGAGTGCTAGGTGCCGAGGACAGAGAAATGACTTACAGCACAGTCTATACCCTAAAGAACTTCAAGTCTGGGCGGAAGGCTTGGAAGGAGAGACTGGAGCTGGGAGCACAGCTGGGAAGCAGGTCTGGTCGGCCCCACCTTCAGAATACACCCCCCCCACCTCCCACCATCGCCCCTCCCCATCAGTTCTTACGTGGCCTGTCAAGAGGCCTCTGGCCCTTGCTGGTCCATCCTGCCAAAGCCAAGCAGCCCAGGCCTCAGCCCTGCTGTAGCCGCCCATCCCGCCCATCCCGCTGAGCGGCAGCTCTAGAGTCTGTCATGGCGGACTGGTCTCCCTTATGACCCCGACTTCCTTCCTCCCCTGCGCTCCTCTCCCTGCCCCCCCGGGCACCTGCTCCAGCAGCACTGGCCTCCTTGCTATTCCTTTGGCACCTCATGCACGGTGGCATCTCAGCGCTTTTGTACCTGCTGCTCCCACTGCCTGGAAGGTTCTTCCCCTCGTCTTCCAAATGGCTTGCTCCATCTCCTCATTCTGGGGAGGTTTCCCCTGACAGCCTGATGCAAAAAACCCTCCACCCCTCACCCTGCATTATTGTTCTTTAAGAATTTCTCAGACATATTATATATTTGTTTTCTGGCTCCCTCGTTAGAATAGGCATTTAATAAAGCTAGACATTTTATCTCATTCTACTTTATTTTATCCAGTGATATGTCACCACAGCCCATCACAGTGCCTAGCCCAGTAGGTTCTCAACCATCCATGAATGGATGGACGGACGGATGGGGAGATGAAGCTATTGTGATAGTCCGGACAAACTCAGACTAAACCAGGAGAAATGAGGAGGATGAATCCAAGAGACATCAAGAGATCTATGCTGCCTGGTCTTCTCTGACTGCCCCTTTCCTAGGAAACTAAGTGCGGGGGGAGGGGGGCAGCTAGTGATGGTCCTTTCAAGCCGAGCTCGGTTATACAGGAAGCTGCAGAAGATGAATGGTTTTCTCAGCCTTTCCCCAGCGAGGTCGCCCCGCCTCTGTCTCCTCATGGGTCTCTGGGCCTCTTTGGTTCCCCTCTGGCTGAGTACTGGTGGTGCTGGGTACCTGCTTGGAAACTGTTTATAATTCAAACAGTTCCTGAGCATTGTCATATGCCAAGCATTATGACAGGAACAGAGGATGCAGAGAGAGGGAGACAAGGAGAGACCCTACCTAAGGAGATTAAACCTAGCAAGGGTGGAAAGGCAGAAACTAGACCATTTTCCTAAAATGGTGTTTACGTGCTACCTACACAGAGGGAAGCCCAAAGGAAAGGCCCCTGGTGCAGGGAGAGGTGATTAGGGAAACAGTCCCAGAGGGGTGACACTTGAAAGTGAGGAAGCCTTAGCCAAGCAAAGAATCAGAAAGGCCTTCCAGGTGAGGAGGACAGCATCGACGAAGGTCCAAGAGGCACGCGATAGGCTACAACAGAGTCGCAGGGTCTCACTATTGTACGAGTAGAAAGTGTGAGTTAGAGCGTTCACCAGGGTTCATTGTAGGAGTAGCAAGAATGTGATCGGGGGTTCACTCAGAAAGCACACACCTGTCCCGCAGCAGCCCTCGCGTGCCTCCAGTTTCCTAAACACATACCCCCACTGTGATGGGACCTAATCCAGCCACTGCCCCAGTGCCAAGTGCAGAGGGCGAAGCAAGGAGGGTTGCCTAGTCCAGGAAGGAGAGGACATCTTTGCTCTGGGGAGAAGGCTGGAGTACTGACCCTCCTCCCCTGTTAACCCACCTCCAGCTGCCGCCCAAGGGGAAGCTTCGGAGCCTGTGTAGCCAGCATGTGGAAAAGCTGCAAACCTTCCAGCATCTCCACCCCATCGTGGTCCAAGCTGCTTTCCCTCCACTCTACAAGGAACTCTTCAGCACTGAAACTGAGTCACCCGAAGGGCTGTCTGAGTGACCTGGAGGAGGGACTCCTTTCCCTTCGTTAGAGCCTACTGGCCGTCCTCCCTGGATCTCCTCCCACCTTCACATTTTTCTTGCCTGTGCTCCTGGAGGGTGGTCCCTGCCTGTTCTTTAGGGGTGAGCAATTGCTGAGACTGGTTTTCTGCCCACAGCCTTGCCTGACAGTGGGCCAAGAGCCAGAGGGTGGCGAGGAAGGAACACCATCTCCGGCCTCAGCTTTGTTGCGTCTCCTTTCCCATGACCCTTCACCCCCAGCTTCTGAGACGCCTGGGGTGGCACATAAGGACCTCTAGGAGGACCATGGTGTCCTCAGGGACACCCTGGATGAACGGAACTCAACTCTGGGCTCAGAAGCTAAGAACAGGACTTTAAAATACCTCATTGCATTTCCCTGTGGGCTTTGGCTGGGGAGATGCGTCAAGCTCAGAGACTGGCGGCTGGAGGCCGGAAGGACCTGTATATAACATGAATCCAGACCTTTAGATTTTCTGCTTCCCCCTTCTTCTCAGCTCAGCAAGGAAGTGGTTGGGCATCCTGCCCTTTTCCCAGGGTCTAAAAAAAGGTGGATATGTGGAGGATAAGGATGGGAGGGGGTAAGGGGCTGGGATAATTTTTTTATGGGATTTGGGTATAGGGATAGGGTACGATGGAGGCCAAGAGCATCATAGATAGAGTTAGAACTCAAACCTCTTGTGTGCACTTTAGAAATAGACTTCGGGGGTCAGCACACATCTGATGAGAGACACACATCCACACACAGGTGAAACACACTCACAAACTCCAGCCGCAATTATGCACCTCTGTGGACACATTCCATCTGACACAATCTCTGTCTTCCTTGAGGTCACAGCTCAGAGGTATTTAGTGGCCTCAGGGAAAGAGTCCTAACCCTGAAGGACCCCAGAACATTTTCGTGGTGCGCCAGTCCACCAACCTTAGACCTGGGGTGGCCCAAACTCAATCCCCGCCCCAGCTGTCTTCTAGTACAAGAAACCCCAAAAGAAGAGATGGCTGGACACCGGTCAGTCAGATGCCCCAGACAGAGCCCTGGAAGAGTCCTCCCGCCATCGTGCGGAAAGGAAACAAGACGGTTCCATCCCAACTCTAGCAGGGAGGAGACCAGGGAACAGGACAGACCCGTTGCTCTGGCTGTGATCATGCCCCAGCACTTGTCTTGGCTTCACAATCGCTGTGAGCCCCGCTCTGAGGGATAAACAGCCGGTGATGTGGGGGTGCTGTGTGCCTCTCAGGGGCGGGGTTTAGTTGGCCAAACATAAACCCCAGCTTGTGCTATTCTTCATAAAATGATTTTAAAGGCCAGAGGTATGTGTGGCAGGGGCGGCGGGGGGCGGTTCTTAAATCAGATCATGGGCAAGCTGCTCTCCTGTCTCATTCCCGTGTGGAGACCCCGGTTTCTAGCCCAGCAAGAAGCCATGAACATCATAAGGATTGCAGCCCCCACTCTGAGCAGCCCCCCAGGGAGGCTTGGGAGCGGCTCCTCAGGAACCCGCAACAAGGGGTCTCAAACTAAGCTCCACAGCAGACGTTCTGGACTGAGAACTTTCCCCACAAAGTGATACCCACGGGGGCCATTGGGATGGAGAGGCTGCACAGAATCGCCCTGCATCTGGGAGACTCAAAGACAGCCCTGAGGAAGGTGCTTGGCCCCAGACCTCCCCAGAGGGGAGTTAGGATGTCCACAAGAGACCCTCTCGAGCTGCTGGCTGCCTCTACCTCCTGACCCCTCCGGGACCCCAAGTCTCCCCCTGCGCTCCCTCCCCTTCGCCACCCTGTAGTGGCGCTTGCTGCAGCCCTCCCTGGTTGCTTTATTTATTTATTTTGCACCAACAGGGTTGCTGCAGACTCATTCTCGCCTGGTTTAAAAAGAGAGAGAGGAAAAAAAAAAAGGAGAAATGCTTTCTGGCTCTTTTCTCTACCTCGGTCTTGGCAGCAGCGGCCACAGCAGCAACAGCAGCCACAGTGGGCAGGCAGGCGGGAGGGCGGCGGGCGGCCGGCAGCGAGGACTGAGACACTCCGGAAAGTACAGCCCCCTGCCCCCGGGGTGCAGCTTGAATGGGACGCCCCCCAGCCCTGCACAGATGCGGGGTCCAACTTGATGCCACCCTCCAGCTACTCCGGTAAGTGACCCCACCTCCCGTCCCAAGGCTGCAGCTGCCCTTCTCTATAACAGTCTCAGAGACGAGGCCAGACTAGCGTGCCTGTCAGGCTAAAGGGTTTGTGCCCCTCTTGTCCCTCCCCACCAGCTGCCCCCATCCCCCTTCCCCCGCCCCCGCCGCCCTGAGCCAGCCGTTGATCTTGGCCCCACCGGACTTCAGACTTCGATGGGAAAACTCAAATGTCCCAGAGACCCCTGTGGGGAAGGACTCTAAGGAGATCTCCCTCCCTCTCCCCAGGGCTTCCTCTACCTCTGGGAAGGGCTTTTCCACATTTCAGTGTGGAAATCCCAGAAATCTTTCCCCCAAGAGCCCTCTCCCCACGCAGGTCCCCATGCCTCAGTCAGGTCTGCTTTAAAGGGATATCCAGGTTCAGATGTGTCTCTGGACTGCCACACAGACCCAAGAAGAAAGCTTTCTGTTCCTTGAAGAGATGATGCCCCAGACCCCACCCCATTTAAAGAAAGAAGTGGTTCTGACACCCATTTCTTCCTACAAAAGTGGCTGGAAGCCAGTCCTGTAGCCATGGAGACTGGCAAGGGAAGTTTGTGATTAAATTAGCCACCTTATAAATAAAGAAAAGGGGTTGTCCCCAGATCCCCCAGCCCCTGGCCCAGCAGGCTTTGGGGACTAAGAGGAAACTCACAGCAGTGGGAGGAAGGGAAGCTGGGTTACATGCTTCACTGCACTTTTGCTGAATGCAGAGCAAAACGGAGGAGCAAGAACTGCAGCAGTCGTGATAAAGAGCTAGCTGTCAGGTGGACTTCCCAGAACAGGCACGGGGAGAATGAGGGAGACTGGGACACGTCTGTCCCTGGAGAACTCTCAGCATGCCAGCGATACCTGCTAGGTTGGCTGGGGACAAGGAGCCTGGTCAGCAGCCCGGGTCTGCCCCGGGCCACTCTCTCACCCCCACGCCTTGGGATGGTGTCCTGCATCCCTCTGCCTCTGTGAGCTTCAGTTTCCCACCACCACCGCAGGAGAGCCGCCAGAACAGCCCTTCTAAAGGAGGGCTGCAGAGCCTCGTTCCAGTCAGGTTCCAGGGATGTGGTCCCCCGGACTGGGAAGAACTCATACCATCTCTTAAACTGCCTCTCCTAAATTCCATGTGGGAGAAAATGGGGCGTGTGGGAGAAAGCTGACCCTTCAGGGCCCAGACAGCCTGAAGCCCCAAAGGCCATCAGGACCTGCAGCTGGAAGAAACCCAGGCATCCTGCCTCCCAGGGAGGATCATTTGTCTCTTGTCCCATCTCTTTAGCACTCCCTTGCCCATTCCAATACCTCCTCTCCCTTATTCAATACCCTGTTGACACTGAACAGAGTGAGTTGAGGGTGAGTTCACCAAGCACCAGGCCCCTTCTCCTCTAGCACCTCAGTCAGTGCCAGGTGGCCACTCGACTCACCGTCATCCTGATTCTGCCCAGGCCCTCGGTTCCCAGAAACCCACTTGCAGTCTACAAGCAATGCACACGGCCTCCCCCAGAGATCGCTGTGCCAGCCTAGGGCTCCCCTGCTTCCCACCCACAGTACCGGGCCAGGCGCTGTCTCTCACTTGTCTATGCCTCCCTGGCTCACAGTCTGTCTCTTGTGTATGGCTCAGACGGCTGAGCCCAAAGGGGACAAGAGAACTCCCTCAGATTCACACATTGGACTAAATCAAAACACCACCGAGGAGGAATAGAAGAGACTAGAGACTAAAGAGACTAAAGACCAAGCAACAAAGCTCAAACCTTGGGCATTCCTTGGGTCGCTCACACCCCCCCGTGTCATCTACAGAGGTCGCCCTTAGGGTTCTTGTGGGGATTCAAGTGCCCCCTGCAGCCTGTGCGGCGGGGGGGGGGGGGTGCTGAGGAGCAGCTTGGCTGTTGCCGCACAGGCATCTCGGGAGATTGGATCTTGCTAATTCAGGGCCCCAGGCCCTGCATCAAGCTGGAGAAAGACAGAGGGGCAGTAAGTGCAGCCTGGGGGAGCAGAGCTGAGCATGTTTCCCAGCCTTGGAGGACCCCGTCAAGGTGAGGACCGTGCTCCAATCGGAATCCAAGGATGTGATTCCCCCTGAGCCAGCAGAGAGGGGGAGGGCAGAGCTTGCGGAGAACAAGCATCAGGGAGCAGGAACCAGAGGTATTCCTGGATCTCACAGATACGGGAAAAACCCATTACAGGAAGACTCAAAGTTACCTCCTTGTTTCCTGTCCCATCCACAGAAAACTTTCCCCACTGAAGTCAGGCTTAACTAGGGTTCCGTGAGCCAGTAAGCACTTGGCCTATTACCAGGGCTGGGGGGCAGGAGGAATGTTGAGATTCCCCAAGGAGGTGGCCCACCAGAGTTGGTCCCGGGCCTACACCCCACTCGCTGGCAATGCCGGGACAGAGAGCTCAATCTCTCTCTCCTCTAAGGAGGCCTGGGGAAGTCCAGGGTCACCATCATCTGAAGTCATTTTCCAAAAAGGACCATGTCATCATCTGTTCCAGGACTGCACAGGGGATGGCTACGGCCACAGCCCCAAAGCGAGCCTGGCCCCCATGGCCCCCTCTCCTGTTCCTGTTCCTCCTGCCCGGAGGGAGCTGTGGAGGGTGCCCTGCTGTCTGTGACTGCACCTCCCGGCCCCGGGCAGTGCTCTGTGCCCATCGGCGACTGGAGGCTGTGCCTGGGGGACTCCCACTGGACACTGAGCTCCTGGACCTGAGTGGGAATCGCCTGTGGGCGCTTCAGCGGGGCATGCTCTCCCGCCTGGGCCTGCTCCAGGAGCTGGACCTCAGCTACAACCAGCTGTCCACCCTGGAGCCTGGAGCCTTCCACGGCCTCCAAAGCCTACTCACCCTGAGGCTGCAGGGCAATCGGCTGCGAATCATGGGGCCCGGGGTCTTCTCAGGTGTGTCTGCCCTCAGGCTGCTGGACCTCCGCCTCAACCAGATTGTCCTGTTCCTTGACGGAGCCTTTGGGGAGCTTGGCAGCCTCCAGCAGCTGGAGGTGGGGGACAACCACCTGGTGTTTGTGGCTCCAAGGGCCTTTGCAGGGCTGGCCAAGCTGAGCACCCTCACGCTGGAGCGTTGCAACCTCAGCACAGTGCCTGGCCTGGCCCTGGCCCGCCTCCCGGCACTGGTGGCCCTAAGGCTTCGAGAATTAGACATTGGGAGGCTGCCAGCTGGGGCACTCCAGGGGCTGGGGCAGCTAAAGGAGCTGGAGATCCACCACTGGCCATCTCTGGAGGCTCTGGAGCCTGGAAGCCTGGTCGGGCTCAATCTCAGCAGCCTGGCCATCACCCGCTGCAATCTGAGCTCGGTGCCCTTCCAAGCCCTCCACCACCTGAGCTTCCTCAGGGTCCTGGATCTATCTCAGAACCCCATCTCAGCCATCCCAGCCCGAAGGCTCAGCACTCTGGTGCGGCTGCAGGAGCTACGACTGTCAGGCGCGTGCCTCACCTCCATCGCTGCCCACGCCTTCCACGGCTTGACTGCTTTCCATCTCCTGGATGTGGCCGATAACGCCCTGCAGACACTAGAGGAAACAGCCTTCCCTTCCCCAGACAAACTTGTCACCCTGAGGCTGTCTGGCAACCCCCTGACCTGTGATTGCCGCCTCCGCTGGCTGCTCCGGCTCCGCCGCCACCTGGACTTCGGCACGTCACCCCCTGCCTGTGCTGGCCCCCGGCACGTCCAGGGCAAGAGCCTGAGGGAGTTTTCAGACATCCTACCTCCGGGGCACTTCACCTGCCGACCGGCCCTGATCCGAAAGTCCGGGCCGCGGTGGGTCATTGCAGAGGAGGGGGGGCATGCTGTTTTCTCCTGCTCCGGAGACGGAGACCCAGCCCCAACCGTCTCCTGGATGAGGCCTCAGGGGGCTTGGCTGGGAAAGGCTGGGAGAGTGAGGGTCCTAGAGGACGGGACGCTGGAGATCCGCTCAGTGCAGCTACAGGACAGAGGGGCCTATGTCTGCATGGTCAGCAATGTTGCTGGGAATGACTCCCTGACGACCTGGCTAGAAGTAATCCAGGTTGAACCACCAAATGGCACTCTTTCTGACCCCAATATCACCACGCCGGGGATCCCAGGGCCCTTCTTCCTGGATAGCAGGGGCGTCGCTATGGTGCTGGCGGTTGGCTTCCTCCCCTTCCTCACCTCAGTGACCCTCTGCTTTGGCCTCATTGCCCTCTGGAGCAAGGGCAAAGGCCGGGTCAAACATCACACGACCTTTGACTTTGTGGCCCCTCGGCCCTCTGGGGATAAGAACTCGGGGGGTAACCGGGTCACTGCCAAGCTCTTCTGACCTTTCCTTCCACGTTGGAATTCCAGCTAAGCCAGCTTCAGATACCAAAATGGAAGAAGACCAAGGCTGCTTGGACCAGAACCTAGTCCCACACCTGCCTGCATCGTGCCGGTAGCTAATGGTGCTCCCGACGGTCGGCCTCGCTCTGCTTTTGCAGTTTGAGGGTCCCAGGGAGCAGAAGACGTAGATCCATAGTCAGCCCAGCCCTCCCCCCACCCCCCCAACAAAGCAGGACACGTCCCCAAGGCTCCAGTCTACTTGTTCGCACACACTTACACCCTTTAACAATCACTACCAACTGCCAACCGCAGCTGTAAGATTATTGCAGAGGTGAGGCTGGGAAGTGCCGCTTGCTTCTCAGATTTTCTGCTCCTCAACCAGGCCGTCTCCCTCTTTTTTCTGCTCTGTCCCCTCCCCAGGCACAAGAAACTAGGGCCAAGGACCCCAGGCTAAGAAGATATGAGTGTGCAAGGGGGGCGGGGTGGGGACAGACTACACATTGGCGCTATGTCTGCATGAGCCTCCGATACCTGCCCCAGCTGTCACATCATTAAACTTGCTGCCAAACGGCCATGACTGTAGCAGTCTAAGCGAAGTGTGATATTGGGCGTTTTCTTTATTTCACTCTTTCTCCCCCTTCATCGTTAGCAAATCTCTCCCTTCCTACCCTTTCCGCCTGCTCACTGAGCATGTACCCAATGGGTTTGCCTGACATACAGGCATGACACAGGAGGAGGCCCAGAGATGTTCTGGAGAGACACCCAGCCTGTTTCAGTTTCAGCCCTTTCCCTGTCCTCTGCATCTCTGCGGCTGGAGGAGAGATCCTCCACCATCCAAGAGATCCCGCTGCGGAAATCCCAGCCTAGGACACCCAGCTCCTTCCCTTATTTCTCATTCTTGTTGGGATCCCCTAATCATGGTCTCCCAATCACAGATTCCCAGCGCCCTGGAGGAAAAGTATAAAGGTAACTCTTAGAAAATGCCTAACAAAAGCAAGAACCTGCAGTTGTCCCAGGAGAGAGTCCCAGAACCCAGCAGGACCAGGCTTGGAGTAAACAGGCAGGAAGGGGCACCGCACACTATAGTGACAAGCGGAGGGAAGAGGCCGCAGCAGGATCTGGCTGCCTCGTTAATTTCCACTACCTTTCTGCAGGTGCGCCTTGTCCCGGTTTAGCGCAGCCCCGGTGGGAAGCTGTCTCTGGATAGAGGTCACTGCTGAACAGAGACCCCAGGTACAGAGGCAGGGTGGGAGGAGATGCCGACTGCCTGAGTGTGCTTCAAATAGAAGGCAAGGCAGAGCCAGAGAAAAGGACAGATTCGCGAGGCAGCAGCCTCAGCATCATCAGAAGGGGAGGGGTGAAGGGAAAGGAAGGGCAGGGAGGGGGACTGAGAAGTGAGGAGTCATGTGGCCCTGGGGAGCCTCTCTCTCTGCAGCATCTGCTCAGTGTCCTTAGCTCCCCTCTGCCCTCAAGAGCCCCCAACCACCCCTCAATATGCAAGCATCATGAGCTTCCTAGCGATTCCTGCTGCTCGTGTCCTTGCTTCGAGGAGACCCCGCTCATTAGAAGATTCCCAGCTCAAACTGTCCCTGACAGAGGAGAGGAGCAGTTGCCCTCCAGGAGACAGCCAGACTTGACCAGTAGGCAAGCTCTTCAGTGGGGCCCAGTGAGGATATGGGAGTGGACCAGAGGTGAGAGCCCAGCAGGTTGGAGAGTGAGGCTGGAAAATCCAACAATCTTGAGAAAACAGTATCCCTGAGCTTCCAACCACACCCCCACCACCCTCACACAATTCTCTTACATCCTGGCAACCTCCCCTCTCCAGTTTATAAGGCACCAGAAAGGTTTCCCTGGCATCCCTTTCCTCTCCGAAATCTTCCCCCCGCAGCTTACTAGGTTGGGACTTGGGGGTCCAGTACTGGAGGCTCTTACTCTAGTTGCCCACTCTGCAATGCAGAAGAGGGCAGAAGCAGCACTGCCGTGCAGATGAACCTCTGGGCAGCCCCCAGAGGCAGTGGGGAACAGACGACGTGCCCTAGAGCAGAAGATGCAGATGCCCGAGTCCCAAAGTCTCCAGAGCAGCGCTGCCCGATAGCAATAGAACGTGTCACCCGTGTAATTGCGAATGTTCTAGTACGACGTTTAAAAAGCAAAAAACCCAGATACCATTACATTTTGATATATTTTATTTAACCCAGGGTACCCAAACTATTATCATTTCAGCATGTTATCAGTATGAAAATTAGTGATGAAATATTTTACATTTTTTCATATTACGTATTTGAAACCCAGTGTATATTTTACACTTACAGCACATCTCAATTCAATCACTAAATTTTCCCTAGAAAGATCTGAGCTGTTCTTAGGTTTCATAAAATTCACTGTTGAAAAAGTAGATTCACACATCCACATTGTTCCAAATATATTGAAAGTTTTCCAATAACTAAATCCAGTATCAGTTTTAACATTTAAATTAACTTAATTAAACTGAAATAAACTTAAAAGTCCACTCCGTGGTAGCGCTAGCCATCTCGCAAGTGCTCAAAAGCCACACGTGGCCAGTGCCCCTCTACTGACAGCACAGCTGCAGACACTCCGCCCCTGGGCACAGACAAGGGCCTTCCTGGCAGAGGTGGGCAAAGTAGCCTCTAGAAGCACATTCGGCCTGGGGAAAATGCCCGTGGAGCTACCGCCCACTACCACCCCTGATTTTCCTTACACAGGTTTTCCTAAAGCGCTTTGATGCGGCAAGGTCACTGTGATGAGCACTTCCAGCTTGTCCAATCATCAGCAAGCCAGCTCTTCATCTTACCTGCCTGGGAAGGCTGCCCGCAGCCCAGGTGTGGCTGGTGCGTGTGCGTGTGCGTGTGCGTGTGTCAAGGAGCATGTAAACGCAACTGGGGACACGTGCTCACGTGCAGGGAAGTTACGGTCCCCACGGTGGGGGCAGCCCAATAAAGGCTCTCCCCAGGGCTAAACAGATTGAGGAACTTGCTGGAGGACACACAGCCAGGTAGTGAGGGAGCTGTTGTTGAACTCGGGGCTGTCGAACTGAAAATGCAAATGCCTTCCACCAAGTGTGCTGCTTTAGTCATCGCCTGCTCTTCTGACCCCTCCGCGGGGCCTCTCCGCTGATCCGTCTGACTGGGTCCTCTTCCACCCACCACCCAGAACAAGTCTCTTAGGGAGACGAGGCCAGCTGCTGGTTCTCCCCGGCCTTCAGGAACTCTAGGAACTCTAAGACACCACTAAGGAAGCTGAGGGTTGTTTGGTTACCCTTTCTTCTCAGTTCCCTCTCCAAACGTCCTCGCTGCCTCTGCCCCAGAGCCGGGCAGAAAGGGGCAGAAATTCCATGGATCAGATGGTCCGAACTGAAATACTGGATGCCAGCAACAGAGCCTCTCACAGTTTGGAGGCTTCAGATTTCCTGGGTCCTTTTCTGGGTTCTAACCTCAACAACCTTTTAGGTTATAGAGAGGCTGCTTGGGAATTTCTAGTGTGGCGGAACAACTTATGAGCTATTTCAGGTCAAGAAGAATTTGCCTACCTTCTGCCTACCCCTCTTGACAGAAACTTCCTGAGGTTACCCCATCCTCCCTTCCCTCCACCCTCCTCTCTTCCATTTCAGACACAGTCTCAGCTAATCTGAGAGAGGCTTGGACCCCAAGATACTCAGGCAGCATTTGGGCACTCCCCATTTCAGTCCCTTATATACTCCAATGTCTCCATTCCCTTTGCTACGCTCGATCTCTGATTCAAGGACGAAAGCCCTGCAGGGCTTTTTGGATCCACAGCTTTTTGGAGTCACAGAGCCCTCTGAGAATGCCTGGTGCGAGCTATGAACAAAAATGGTCATAGATTGTCCTCAGTCACCCTGAAGGCTTCACAGTCTCCCTGGAATGCAGCTGAAGCAGCTCTGCCATGAGAAGCAGCAGCTGGGGGTTTGGGGTGGGGGAAGCCTGAGGCCGAACCTGCCTGTACTCTCCGGGTCCATCCTAGGCAAGGAGAAAATGCTGGGAAGGACTATGGCACAGAGTGGATGTTAGCACAGGTCGGAGCAGCTTCTCCCCTCCCCTGTTCCCCTCCTCCCACCAGCTTCCATCTCTTAGGGGGAGGCAGGAGACTTCGGGGTGGGGAGGGACTTTTGCACAAAGAAGTGAGCGTGGTGGTGATTCAGGATGGAGAGCATTTGATCTCAGGGACTCCTGAGTCCTCTTCCTCCAAACTGCTCTGTAAGGAGAATTAAGTAGGAAGACATAGAGCTGAGTGGTGGAGGCCAGAGAAGCAGAGGACACCTGCCACAATCCATCCATCTGATCTAAAGACTAAAGAGCAGCACAGCATAATTGCTGATACTAAGGCCCACCCTCTGGGTTGCTGATTGCAGATGCAGAGCCTTGAGTCACGGGGGAGGAAGGGGTAACTCCTACAACAGACAGAGGGAGAAATGAGTGCTGTTTTCTAAAAACGCAGATGGCTGAATATTGTTTGATTGGATTGTCTGCCTGCTGTCCAAGAAGGGAACTCTGTGAGCAGCAAAGGCTCTGGGACCAGGCTACTGACTTTGAGAACCCCTGACTGCCCAGCCCTGTAGCTAAAGTCCACTTTCCTACTTGGCTTATTGAATGGAAACACCTGCTCACTGAATGCTCTAGAAAACCCAGACCTTAAGTTAACTGCTATCATCTACTCCTGCACCCTGTTTAGAACACCCTTCAAGAAAAGAAGACAGACTCTTCAGAACTGGACATGAGGACCCAGAAATCACAATTCATCCAATCCCAGCCTCATACGCCAATCATTTAATCCTAACTTGGGCTCTTGGAGGGGTGCATGAGATGATAAATCCCAAATGGGATTTGAGAGTTTGGACTCATCTTACCTAAAACTATCCCTTCTACAGCCCAACCTCCCTGCTCGGCCAATTAGAAGTTAATTAGAAGTCAACACTCCATCTTCAAAAAATTTCTGGGAAAAGTGCTTACACCCAGTTTTCCACTGCTCTGATTAAGAAATTCCTCCTGTGGGGGCGCCTGGGTGGCGCAGTCGTTAAGTGTCTGCCTTCGGCTCAGGGCGTGATCCCGGCGTTCCGGGATCCAGTCCCACATCGGGCTCCTCCGCTAGGAGCCTGCTTCTTCCTCTCCCATTTCCCTGCTGTGTTCCCTCTCTTCGCTGGCTGTCTCTCTGTCAAATAAATAAATAAAATCTTAAAAAAAAAAACAAAAAACAACTCCTCCTGTGGCTACTTTGTAACCCTTCCTTTTGGACTTCCCCTTCATATCCTTTTTGTCTACCAGCTCCTGTTGGAACTAGAAGATAACGGGTCCATAAAGCAGGCTTGTACTCTTTATAGCAACAATGGACATTCTTCCTTAGGTCTGAACTACTCATCTACCTTTTTAAAAGTAAAAGTGACTACTGCAATCAAGGTACTCAAATACCAAGGAATAATCTTAACAAGAAATATGTAAAGTCTATAGGACAAAAACTTTAAAATGCTTCTGATGGAACACCAATATAGGAAGACTCAGTACCACAAATAAAATTCTCCCTTAGGTAATCTAACAATATGTGGTTCCAATCAAAATAAAATTAACAGCACAATCAAAAAGTACCTTGGGATATATTCTCACAATGTACTACACAGCAATGAGAACGAATGGACTAACACTACACACAACAATACGGCTGAACCTCACAGACATAACGTCGAACAAAACAACCCAGACACAAAAAAGTACATAGTGTGCGGTTCTTTTTCTATAAAAAACGAAAAGAGGCAAAGCTAGTTTGTGCTATTAGAAATCAGAAGAGCGGTTTGCCCTTGTGGGGAGTAGTGACTGAGGAGGAACACAAGGATGGCTTTGGGCAGGGTGGTAATGCTCTGTTTCTTGATCTGGTGTTGGCTACACAAATGTGCTACATTTTTGAAAATTCATCAAGATGTATTCTTTTCATCTGTGCACTTTTCTATATGTATATCACACATCAACTTTTAAAATTTTGATGAGAAAACACATAATGTACATCAATTTTAAAAACCAGTTATGGTACTAGAATTGAAAAGAGATCAATAGAACACGAAAAATTCAGAAACAGACTTAAATACATATGGCAATTCGGGTCTTATAAACATAGCATTCAAAAAAAATGGAGGAAATATGGGTTTATGCAATAAGTAGAAATGAATAAAACAAAATTAAGTTGGCTCTCTCTTTTACACCAAACTAAATTCCAGAATATTTACATACATAAAAAACACTATTAAAGTATTTTTTATTTTATTTTTTTAAAGATTTTATTTATTTATTTGACAGAGATAGAGACAGCCAGCAAGAGAGGGAACACAAGCAGGGGGAGTGGGAGAGGAAGAGGCAGGCTCATAGCGGAGGAGCCTGATGCGGGGCTCGATCCCAGGACTCCGGGACCAGGCCCTGAGCCAAAGGCAGACGCTCAACGACTGAGCCACCCAGGTGCCCCTAAAGTATTTTTTTAAAAACACAGAATTTCTTAAAAATCTTAGTAGGAGGCTTTGCTAAATATTATAGGGAACCCAGAAGTTATTTAAAAATGGTGACAAATTCAAATACATAAAAATAAAAATATCTGCATAGCAAAAATACCACCATAAGCAAAGTAAAAAGACATAGGACAGGGGCGCCTGGGTGGCACAGCGGTTAAGCGTCTGCCTTTGGCTCAGGGCGTGATCCCGGCATTATGGGATCGAGCCGCACATCAGGCTCCTCCGCTGGGAGCCTGCTTCTTCCTCTCCCACTCCCCCTGCTTGTGTTCCCTCTCTCGCTGGCTGTCTCTATCTCTGTCAAATAAATAAAATCTTAAAAAAAAAAAAAAAGACATAGGACAAACTGAGAAAAGGGAAAACTATTTTTAATTTATATATGAACAAAGAGCAAATATTAAGACCTAATAACCAATATAAATATGAACAAACTATACGAACAATTTACAAAAAAAAAATACAACTGCCACTTAAACATATTAAAAGATGCTCGACCTGACTTAAAGGAAATGGAAATTAGGGGCTCCTGGGTGCCTCAGTCGGTTGAGTGTCCTACTCTTGATTTCAGCTCAGGTCATGATCTCAGGGTCCAGAGATTGAGCCCCACAGGGGCTCTGTGCTCAGCGAGGAGTCTGCTTGAGATTTTCTCTCTCTCTCCCTCTGTCCCTCCCCCCTTGCGCGCACTCGCGCGCGTGCTGTCTCTCTCTCTAAATCTTTAAAGAAAAAAAGAAATGAAATTAAAATAAAAAGATACCATTTACACTATGAGATTGTCAAAAATCAGAAAGCATAAGTATGTTATCAAACAGGTCCTTTTCATACATTGCTGATGGGAGGGAGAATTTAAATCTTCTGTGGAAGGCAATTTGGCAATACATACTATTTTTACCAAATCTTTTTTAACATTGCTGATGGAATGAAAATGAGAAGTCTTTGGGAATTCGCAAAATCGTATCTAACCAAATGAAAAACAATGCACACACTTATTTGACCTAGTATTCCCAGCCCTAAGGATGTATTATACAGATACACAAGAGCCAGATGAAGTATACTTGGGTATCAATATAATGTGAAAGGACTGGTAAAATGTATCTTAATACCTCCCTCAGGCTTGCTGTGGACGTACTATGAAACAGGTACATGTGCTGCTGTGGTTAGCTACCCAGGCTAAATAAAAAGACACTGCAAAAACAGTACGGATAATAAGTTATCCACTGAGTAAAAAAAAAAAAAAAAAAAAAAAAAAAAAATTTATATATATATATACACATACAGTATGTGCAAGTTTACTATAGAATATCTTGTGAAAAATGTACAAGAATCTGGTAAAACTGGTTGCCTCTTGAGGGAAGAGAGACCTTATTCACTGTAATAACCTTTTATGCCCATGAATTTTGTAGAATACGTATGTATTACTTATTCAAAATGTACATTTTAAAAATTAATACAAAACGAAAACCTGAGGCCCAAAGGCATCGCCCCCGTTGACCAAAGATAAAATCTGGCGTTCCTTCAACATCCACGGAGTGCTTATCGTGGGCCAGACAGAGTAATAGAAGATAGCGCAGAAGACCTCGTTACGAGGAGCGCCCAACCCCGCGTCCCCGGTGTGCGGGGTCGGGCTCGCGAGGCTCCCCGCCGCTCAGCGGCGGTAGCAGAGCCCAACCGTCCTCAACGGCGGCTGGAACGCCCTCTTCCAAAGGAAACCGCCTCCTGGGAAAGCCCACCCCCTTTACCGCCCTCCACAGAAACGGCCCCCTGGCTTGGGCCTTTGCGCCGGTCGCCCGACCCATTCCCCTCGATCCCTAGGGAAGGGCGAGCCCCTGACGCCCGCACTACCCGTAACTCCCTTACCACGGGGCGCTCAAACTCGGGTGCTTCTCCATCTCTCCTGCGGCCGCGTCCGTCTTCATCGTCTGTTCACTCGTCCGAGCATCTCCTTCCCCTCAATCTCTCCATGTCTACCAAGCCTGTTTTATGCTTTCCAAAAAGAAATGTTTTCCATTCCTCCTGAGTCCCTGCCACAGTATTGGGACCAAACAAGGCAAAAGATCACAGAGCAAACAAGTGGCGGAGCATCGCCCATCATGAGGCTGCTTTCCCCCACGGTGGCACTGGCTTTGTACAAAGGCACTAATTTTTCGCGAACGGTGACACGCATGAGTAATTCCACGCCCTCGCCCCTTGCGTCCCAGACTCAGGAGAGCTGATCTTCGTCCAGCTAGGGGAGGTGGAAGCTTTCTCGGTAATTGGACTGGAGGTGCTGGGAGGACTCCGTGAAGGCTCTGATTGGCTGTTTAATTCTCAGCAGGTGCAGTCTCAATTAACTGCGTCTGATTTCCCTGGCGCCTATTGGCTGACGTGATGGCCGGCTTTGAATTCCATCCGGGTAATTGGGTAGCAGCACGCCGCAGCCGCGTCGCTCAGGGGCAGCCCGCGGAAGGATTGGTTGTGGCGGGGCAGTTGATTGGTCGAACTACGAGCCGGGCGTTGATTGGTGCAGGCGGTCTGCGGGGGCGGGGAAGAGGCGGCTGAAGCGAGGCAGGCGGGGCTCGAGTTGCGGTGCGGGAGGGAGAAGGCGACGACGGCTGCTGGATAGAGGTGCGAGGCGGAGCGCGCGAGGGCTGACTCGAGGAGCGGTAAAGGCGGGGACCGGGCGCGGATGCTTGGGAGTGCGAGAGGTCGGGTCGGGCCAGGGGTACCCCAGGCAACAAGCAGGCGGGAATGTGGGGCTGAGAGAAGGGAGGCGTCCCGAGGGTATGGGCAGCCGAGCCCCGGGCTACCAACCGAATTCGGAGGACAGGCTCTGGTCCCACAACGGACCCGGTGCCGGAGTGTTTGCCCCAAGCTACTTTGGACTCCTCGAGTGATCTTTTTTGAGACCTGAGAACCGCCGTCAGTTTATCAGTTTGCTTTTTATTTTCTCCGGCTTTTTCTTTAATTATTCTAATAGGGTGACAATTTACAGTCGTCAGAATAATAAATTGGGGTTTTTGTTTTCCCAGTTTCCCTCCTTACTAATGCAGATATCTCCCCCACGGGTTTTGGCTGAAGACTTCCGAATCAAAGCTACATTTTTACTCTACTCTCAGCTTGAAATGCGTTGGCTTTCTTCACTCATTAGTTAAAACTAAATGTAGCAAGGATGAAAATTGAACGAGCTGCTTCAATTCAACAGGCCTGTCACCATGTTGTAGCTGCTTTGTAGGCTCTGGTTATTAGGAGATAAGGGAATGAGAGATCCTTGCCCCATGGAGCTTACAATGATTTGACTCCTAACCATGTTTTTGAAATAACATAAAAGTAAGCCTTAGTTATGCATATCAAATAGTCAGCAACTGTTTCATATAAATGTCACGAAATTTCAAAATTGGTTTTTACTGAAAACCATTATCTGCATTTCTCACCTTGAAATGATCCACGTGTCTCCTCTTTACTCAGCTTCCCCTAGAACTATGGTCTTAAATTCCAACATCCTTTTCACATTCAATTTGAAGTAATAGAATCAAACATAAGCTGGCATTCAGTACTATACAGTTATATCCCTGTTGCCATCATGTTATTCCCCACTTATTTAAAAAAAAAACTATATGAAATGATATGTATATTATAGCAAAATCTTACTTGATTAATCAAGTAGATGTTCATTCTTTGAGAAATAAGATAACTCAATGCAAACTTCATTTGTAATATGTGAAAAGGAGTTTAGTGAAATTTAGCTTTCAATTCAAATAGAAGTCACCTAAAAAATTTATCCTCGTCATGGACATTCATCTCACACCACATTCCTTCCACCACCAAATCATTAATATTGTGTCTCAAACACCATCTACCACGTGCTCAAATGAGAAACCTGATAGCTCTTTGGCTCATCCTCTAACCTTCCCATGAATCAGTTGTTAGATCTTGTGTGTATTCTACGTATTAAAACTCTCCTTCTCTGTATCTCCATCACTGGCACCTGAACTGACCTCTGAATTGGTCTCCCTGCCCCCACACTTGCTGCCTTCCATTCATTCTCACTACAGACACAGCTATTAGTCAAGAATGCATGTATTATGAAGGGATGTTCGGAGCACTATGGAAGCCCACAGTGATGAAACCCAACTGAGCAAGGAAGGTTGGGATTGGGGAGGGGGGGCATTGGCAGCAGAGCCAGAGGAATATCAGATATTTTTTTGTCTTGATCTTGATAGTTTCTGAACTGGGGTAAAAATGCTATTAGTTTTTTGAGTCTCCTTAAAGAGGTGCCTTTGTGACTGGTCTTCAAACCACATTGCCTACCGCATTGTATGGAAATGACTAATTAGCTGTGTAACCTTAGGGAAATCCCTCTATTTCCCTGGGCTTCGGTTTCCCCAGTTGTAACATTATTAGTGGAATCAGATCATTTCTTTTGTCCTTCCAATTCTAAAATTCTATGGTTTCTTAGGCATGAATTGTGGCCAGAAAGGTGGTGTTAAAAGGCAGACAGCATTAAAGTGCAGATTAAGTTACCACTCTTATTCACAGGCCTAGATTTGTTTCCCAAAACCTTTAACACCTACAGACTCTTGCCTGTCAAGATAAGACCTTCCCTGCTGATAGAAAGCCCCATGAAGGCAGCTACCAAGTCTGTCAGGACTGCTGTATCCCCCAGGGCCAACCACACGTTGGATACTCAATATTTATTGGTTTGGATGCAGAAAAATGATTTGTATTTTAACAAGGTGGTTTTCAACTCTGTGCCATCTAAAAAGTCTTTTAAGTTCTAGCACCCCCCGCCCAGCTGTTGATTTTTTTTTTTTTTTAAGATTTTATTTATTTGACAGAGAAAGTGAGCGCACAAGCAGGGGGAACAGCAGAGGGAGAGGGAGAAGTAGAAGCCCCAATGCAGGGCTCAATCCCAGGACCTTGGGATCGTGAACTGAGCCAAAGGCAGACGCTTAACAACTGAGCCACCCAGGCGCCCCTGTTTTGGTGTTTTATCTTTCCTCCTAGACTGTATTTCAGGGCAAGAATTCTTATTCCTACTTGTGTCCCCAGCATCCTCAGCCCATAACAAAGAGTTAGCACTATTTAAATGAGGCACTATAATAGTGCAGACAAGCTTTGCACTTTAGAGACCAGATGAGAAAATATATGAAGTAACTACTAGTTAAAAGAAGTGAACTCTGTTCTAGATACCCAGAATAGACCATCTCTTAATATAAGAAAATAGCAGTTTGAGGTTCAAAAATTCAAGAATTTAAGCAAAAATCTTTATGAAACAGAGCTTGTTTCCTTTCCTTTGGTATATGCAAACATACCACCCAAAATTGCACAGAGAGGAGTGAAAGGTTTTATTTACAGCCTAGGAAAAAAGAGAGAAGCTGATTTTTTTTTTTTTTAATCCAGTTAGGAAAGGAACCTCAACTCAAACTCACATTAAACTCAATCCTTTTCTTCCCACTAAAAAAGAAAAAAGAAAAAGAAAAAACCCCACATTTCTCCATGTCTATACTAAATCTCCAAAGTGATCTGTATGTATTGGATCCTCTTACTGAATAATGAATTGCCTGAAATAAGACATTTGAAAAGAGTCCCTCACCCAGGAATTACAAGGTTTTTCTCTTTGGCGCACGAGTGGGCAAGAGAGTGGATGAAATTTATTTAAAATTCTTATCTAAAAACATAGGTTTTAAAAACATAGGCAAACTTCTGGTGGTTCTCTAAGGAACTTTATTCATTTCTACTGGTCTGTAAAGCTCTTGAGGCCAGATGCCAAATTTGGTCCTCTGTCTGAATATAGTAAGAAATCCACCTGCAGTCTTTTTTTTTTTAAGATTTTATTTATTTATTTATTTGACAGAGAGGCAGCAGGAGAGGGAATACAAGCAGGGGGAGTGGGAGAGGGAGAAGCAGGCTTCTTGTGGAGCAGGGAGCCTGATGCGGGGCTCGATCCCAGTACGCTGGGATCATGACCTGAGCCGAAGGCAGACGTTTAACGACTGAGCCACCCAGGCGCCCCCACCTGCAGTCTTAACATGATTTCTGACTGCTTCTTGGAATGAGAATTTTTTTTGTAAGATTTTATTTATTAGAGAACATGAGTGGGGCAGGAAGGGCAGAAGGAGAGGGAGACTCAGGGCTCAATCCCAGGACCCCTCTGAGATAATGACCTGAGCTGAAGGCAAACGCTTAACCGACTGAGCCACCCGGGCACCCCTGCAATGAGATTTCTGTGCTAGGTCTCCTCTTTTCCTTCATGACTCTTCCTGAAAGGCTTTTAGGGAAAGCACTGTTTTTTTTCTTTCCTCCTCAGAAAAAGCACATTTAGAATCAAAGTTTTATTCCTGAGTAGGTCCTATAGTAATGAGTATGTTTTGAGCCTTCCTAGAACCAGTTTTTTTTAAAGGTAAAAAAACCTTTTTTTCTTGGATATCAAATCATCTGGGTTGAATTTTTATACCGGGAGGCAAATCATAGCATAATTTGTATTTCCTCACTCATTTTAAAGCAAGTTTTGTCAAAAGCCACACTGTTTTGTTCTACTAGATTGTACTATCTGGAGTAGACACTGTCTTTAGTTTTTTTACCAGCCACAGTGTTTTCCACTAGTGTTTATTAATTTTAAATTTGCTAAATAATGACACCAAGTACTGTTCTGCTGAGTTTATGTAAAAGAAAGGGGGGAGGGGCTTCTAAAGTCACTTTGTAGGATTTTTATTTATTTTTTATTTTTATTTTTTAAAGATTTTATTTATTTATTTGACAGAGATAGAGACAGCCAGCGAGAGAGGGAACACAAGCAGGGGGAGTAGGAGAGGAAGAAGCAGGCTCATAGCGGAGGAGCCTGATGTGGGGCTCGATCCCAGAACGCCGGGATCACGCCCTGAGCCAAAGGCAGATGCTTAACCGCTGTGCCACCCAGGCGCCCCACTTTGTAGGATTTTTAATACCCAAATAATAACCCAGACTCTGCGTAAGAGGCTAGGTAACCTCTCTCAGCAGGTGTATTCCTCTGTAAAATTGGGGTTAACATTTCCTACCTTACAGGATTGCTTGAAGATCAACTAAAATAATGGAGGTAAAGTGCCTGGTGGCATAGTAGCTACGCAGTACATTTATCTTTTCATCTTTTTCATCCTTAGTGCCACAATAGCATCTAGCTCCCAGAAGTGCTGAATAGATGTGGTTGACCTAGCCTGCTTGGGGCCAGTCTGGAGGGGACACGGGCATAACAGACACGCAGTTGCATACAGTATGAACAAGTGCTATCGTGGAAGTCTCGTTCACAGGGCCACAGGAGCTAAGGAGAAACTCACCCTAAGACAGCCAGGGGAAATCCCACAGGCCTCAGAAGAAGTGTAGCAGTAGAGCTGAGACATGAGGAAGGAGTAGGGTTTTGCCAGGGAGACCAGATGGGCTAAGGAGTATGACCAGGAAGACAGAAGTGACACGGGTAGAGCAGGGACACGGTTCCCGGGACGTGGGATTAGAATATAAGGCTGTGAAAGTGGTAGGCAGAGATCAGATTATAAAGAACCTTTTATGCCATTGAGTTTTCACATAGGCAAGTTGCTGAAGAAGTTTATCCATTCAACAAATGTTTATTGACTGGCTACTGTGTGCACTGAGGAACAAGACAAAAATTCCTGCCCTGTGGAGTTTACATTCCATTGGGGATACAATCAAAATGAAGACCTCACTGGTCAATACAGTGGCTTTGGCTTATGAATATAGCGAGATTGATAAACCACTGGGAGGTTTTGAGTGGCTGAGTAATGTTATTTAACTTCAGCTGTTGAGAATAAACTGAATGGACAGTGGCAAATGCCGGGATATTGATTGCAGTAATCTAGAGGAGATAATGATGGTTTAGAGCACATGGTGGTCTTAGCAGTGGAGAGGTAAAAAGTGGTCAAATTCTGGATAATTTGAAGGTAGAATGAATAGGATTTGCTGACAGACTAAAGGTGCTATTTGAGGGAGAGGACGAGTAAGATTTTTAACCTGAGAAACTAAAAGAATGGACTTGCCATTTACTGAGTCAGCTAAGACTGCCGACGCGGGGTGGGGGGGTGAGATCAGGAGCTCAGCGTTGTACCTGTTAAGGTCGAGGTGCCTATTAGACTATCCAATAGAGACATCTCCTAGGCAGCTGGTGCACAAACCTGAAGTTCAGGAGAATGTCCTAACTGGATCTATGAATTGGGGAGTTATCAGCGTACAGACGGGATTTAAAGCCAAGCTGTGAATGAAACTTGGTGAGATCACTGAGGAAGTGGGGTAGAACCCACGAGAGGGCAAAGGACAGAGCCCTGGGGGGCAGTGCAGTGTTTAGAGGTTAAAAGCAGGAGGAGGAAACTGACTGGATCAGCCAGAAAGGGAGAAGGAAAACCAGAAGAGTGCTGTTGTGGAAGCCAGGTAAACAAAGGGTCTCAGAACAGGGGGAGTCCCCAGTTGTGCCAGATGGGGGGATGAAGGCAGGTAGAGTGGAGACGGAGAATTGACCATTGGACTCAGCCAGGTGAAGTCACTGCTGACCTTGGCAAGAACAGTGGGAGTGGGTTCAAGAAGAGAAATTGAGGGGCGCCTGGGTGACATAGTCATTAAGTGTCTGCCTTCGGCTCAGGGCATGATCCCAGAGTCATGGGATCGAGCCCCACATCAGGCTACTCTGCTGGGAGCCTGCTTCTTCTTCTCCCACTCACCCTGCTTGTGTTCCCTCTCTCGCTGGCTGTCTCTCTGTCAAATAAATAAATAAAAAATCTTAAAAAAAAGAAAAATTGAGCACAGAAGTATTGGCACTTGTGGATTTTCCTGTAAAAGGAAGGGAAGAAATGAGAAGTATTTGGAGGAATAAGTGGAATCAAGAAAGGGTTTTCTTTAAGAAACAAGAAACAGTGGCATGATGGAAAGAGAAAGATCCAGTGGAGAGGAAAATATTAACAATGCATGAGAAGGAAGGAGAGCAACACTTTCATGAGAGCCTTCAGTGCCAGGAGCAGAGACAGTTCATCCATGGCTGCAGGAGAGAAGGTAGGGATTTGGGCATAGAGGTAGGTGGGTAAGTGTGGTGGAGCTTAGTTACTATTTTCTCTGAATGCTGTACTTTCCCAGTGGCGTAGGAAGTAAGGCATCAGTTGAGAGTGAAGATGGAGGAGGTGCTAGAGGCTTGAGAAGAGATGGTATGAATTGTCTGGGAGGGTGAGAGAGGTTATGGAGTAAGGAAATATAGTGATGTTCAGGTTAGCTTGGCAGAGCGGGGCCTAGCGGCTCAGTAGTTCAGGTGTCTGCCTTTGACTCAGGTCATGATCCCAGGGTCCTGGGATTGAGTCCACATCAGGCTCCCTGCTCAGAGGTGAGTCTGTTTTTCCCCTCTCCCTCTGCCCCTCTGCCTGCTTGTGCTCGCTTATTCTCTAATAAATAAAATCTTAAAAAAAAAAAGATAGCTCGGCAGCAAAATGAAGATACAAAGAGCAACAAGGCCAGTGGTCCGAATGAGATTTGGTGAGCTTCTGAATCAGTCAGGTGCAGAGCTGTTAGAGTCATTAGCATATAGGTAGTAGTTGAAGCTGCAGGTGTGAATGAAATTGCCAAAGACAGCAGAGTGACGGTAGCAGTGGATAGAGGCCACAGGAAGACAAGCCCAAAACTACAGAGGCACTAACAGGGAAAGAGGAGGAAAAACCAAGAAAAAGAAGGTGCGGAGGTGGGATTAGATAGGGCTCGTACAAGCCATCTAGGTTGACTACCTGGGAAGTTGTAGTTTTGGTGAAGGAGCAGGGCAGACCTTCTTTCAGTGTTAGCTGAGGAATAAATAGAAATCAGGAGTAAGAATAATGGGCCTGAAGGTGCGCCTGGGGGGCTCCATTGGTTAAGCATCTGCCTTTGGCTCAGGTCATGATCCCGGAATCCCGGGGTGGAGCCCCTTGTCAGGCTCCCCACTCAGCAGGGAGTCTGCTTCTCCCTCTGCCCTTCCCCCTGCTTGTGCGCTTACGCTCTCTCTCTCAAATAAATAAAATCTTTTAAAAAAATAAAACTGGGCCTGGAAGGCCATTCCTCGCAGAGACAACAGCTTCTGGAACAGCATCGAGGCATGGAAGGGCACAGATAAGCAATTTTAAGTAGTCTGATGTGAAATCTAAAGGTAAATTTTTGTAATGTTTGATTCATTTAATAATTTTTTTATTCTTTCATCTTATAAAATTGTGATCAGTGTATGGTCTTCCTTGGGAAGGGGGAGGGAATGAAGTTTGCCTATAATTATATATGTCCCTTAGCAACTTTGAAAAAAATATCCTGAGACCTTTTACATGAAATAGATTTTGGAGAGGAAAAAAAAAAAGATTTCGAGACTGCTCAGGCTCTTAACATAGAAAGGCTGGTAATAGTATTCTTTTTAATAATGTTGTAATATGTTCCCATGCCTCTTGGCCAGTCATAAAGGTACAAGATGAAAGCTGCTTCTTTTCCCTCATTTACTTATTTCAGGATGTAAATCTGAATACAACAGAAAATGTCCACTGAACGAACTTCTTGGACAAGTTTGTCCACTATTCAGAAAATAGCACTGGGCCTCGGGATCCCAGCCAGTGCAACGGTTGCCTATATCCTCTACCGCAGATACAGGGAAAGCAGAGGTATGTGAACCCCACAGCTGTGCGTATAGAAATGTTCAGAATGTGCTCTGGCCTTGTTAAATTGAAATGAAAATTTTCCTTGCTGGAGTGGGTATGTCTATTGGGATGTAATTAGCTTTCTGTGAGGGATCTTTGAAACTGTTTTGTTTTTTCTTTTCTATGTTCTTAATGTGCAGCTAGTCTATGAAATGATAAACTCATTTCTTTTGATTTGTTCCCTTCAACAGCAGCACTGCAATGGGTTCTTTTTTGTCTTTTTATTTATTTTTTTTTTAGCATCTATACTCTTCTTTATCTTTTTTATATGCTTCTTGTATTTACTTGTTAGAAGGCTAACCATGGAATCCAGTTTCCCCACAGGCTGGACCTATAGAATAGGATCTAGAGAAGGGACTTAGGTACAAATGGAAGTTCTGAACCCAGTGGACTCCTTGGGCAGCTCTTAGTCTTCATTCTTCCCCAGGAATCATCTCCTGGGAGATAGAGTTTGTCCAAAATCCAGTACTCCTTCCTTGCAGATCCAAATGCTTTACGCATTTTAGCATCTGAAATAGTATCCCAGAGATAATGCGCCTGTTCTGGTCCTCTGGGCCCCTCTCATTCCTACTCAGATGCTGCTACATGTCATAACGGTTGAGATTCTTGGTCTATCTCGTGGATCATTCTCTTTGACAGCTAGCGTCAGGGGAGGGCTGGGGTACTTTGGACGCTATCTAAGTCTAATCTGATGAGCCATGATCTGTGCAGAAGAGCGTTTGACGTTTGTTGGGGAGGACGACATTGAGATAGAGATGCGAGTTCCCCAGGAGGCCGTGAAGCTCATCATTGGCCGGCAAGGAGCCAATATTAAACAGGTAAGTGTGTAAGCAGGCAGTTGGCTTTCCCAGGGATTGATTCTGCTTAATCTTGCTTCCCTTCTCTGCCCCCATCCTGCACTATGTATGTCTTTAAAAGAAAAAATACAGGAACTTTTAGCTAACTATGCTCTTTTCCTTCTCAAGAGGAGTACTAGAGCATAATGACTCCGTTTGAGGTGGGGACTTTGATTGCATGGCTCTCAACTTGGTGTAGCTTGAACCATTCTTTCCTGCTATGGAATTAATGAGCTCTCACTGATGTTTAGTAGATGTTGAATTGCTATCTAATTCTTCTAGTGTTCATTTGGAATGTCAAGAAAACAAAATATTTGATTCTCTAATCCAAATAAAATTAGGGGGAAAGAGGGTTCTAAACACAAAGAGAAACTGTTTTGAATTAACTGCTATTTGAGGTTAGGTTTGTCACTAATCTCTTTCCGTAAGTGCAGGTAATCGAGGACAGCTTATAGCATCCCGCTTTAGCTGAGTACTGTCCAGTTCCATCTCCCTCCAGGGGTAGGTTGAGAGTGTACCTCGCTGACCCCACAGGAGCTGTTTCAGAGCGTACCGCCACGTGTCCTTTTCTCTGCAGCTGCGGAAACAGACAGGTGCTCGGATTGACGTGGACACGGAGGATGTAGGTGATGAACGGGTGCTGCTTATCAGTGGGTTTCCTGTTCAGGTGTGCAAGGCCAAAGCAGCCATCCATCAGATCCTGACAGAGAATACCCCCGTGTCTGAGCAGCTCTCCGTCCCTCAGAGATCTGTGGGCAGGATCATAGGTACCACTGGACAGCTTCCTCTGCTGTTCCCTTTTTTCTTCACCTTTGCCTTCTTTCTCACCTTCCCAAGGATTTTTCCTGGCCTACTTCCCTTCACCTTGCTTGGGGGGATGGGGGGAGGACAGGGACATTGAGACCAGAGCTTTACTTTTTTATAGAACCAGTGGTAAAGCAAAACCCGTTACCTCAAGAAGCTGTGTGATCTGAACCTTACTACTAGGTTTCAGAAGGGTTCGGGTAAATGTATTTACCTCATAATAGATATTTAAAGGGAAGCTGAGCCTGCTCATGTTATCCCAGATCTTTCAAGATAGTGTTCTTCTAGAGAGCACCTTCCCCGAGAGCATTCCTTATGCTGCTATTAGAGGTAGAGAGATGCCCGTCATTGGTCCAGTGTTTCATGCACTGTGTAGGATATCTTCTTCTGAAGTGCAGGTATAAAGTATGCTGAATGGTCAAAAAATGGAAATGACATGAAGTTACACTAACCAAGAGTTTAAGCAGAAAGAGCAGATAGTCCCTAGTCCCCTTCCTACAGTAAGGATTGCAGTAGCTCCTGCTTTCTAGTCAATATCTTACATTTCCTTCACTTTGGAAGTGAGAACTGACTCTTCTCTCTGAGTAGATACAAAATAGTGATTTCCCTAGTAATTAAGTTTGGCCAGGAGGGAAAGACAGGTTTTGATGTGTTTTTCAATGCAGGGAGAGGTGGGGAGACTATTCGTTCTATCTGTAAGGCCTCTGGAGCCAAAATTACCTGTGACAAAGAATCAGAGGGGACATTACTACTATCAAGACTTATAACAATCTCAGGAACACAGAGGGAAGTGGCAGCAGCCAAGGCAAGTAGCTAATAGACTTAAATTGTGTCTAAGAATGAGAACCCTTTACTCCATCCTGGGTGAGAATATCTGGCCACAGAGATCTCATCTCTTATCACAGCATTTGATACTGGAGAAGGTTTCAGAAGATGAAGAACTTCGGAAGAGAATTGCTCATTCTGCAGAAACCAGAGTCCCACGCAAGCAGCCAATCAGTATAAGAAGAGAGGCAGTGACAGAGACTGGTGGAGCTGGAGAGCCAGCTTTGTGGAAGAACGCTGGTACTGGCGCAGAGCCGGAGCCGGCTACGTCGCTGGGAGCTCCTCCCCGAAAAGGAGGCAGTGACACGGCTGTGGTAGGGCCCGAAGGTGCTGGGGAGAAACCTAATGGTGACCGCTGTCAGAAATCTGGAGCCCAGACCAGTCCAGAGATGTCCATGTTTGAAAGTATGTAACAAAGTGGGAACCCATTTGCCGTATGGAAGTAGAAACCCTGGCTTAGATAACCCAAAGTAGGAAGCAGTAAAAACAATTTGTTTTCTTGATTGCACTTGTGTCTTCACAGATGTCCCTTTGTGTGGTAATATTTTACTTGGGTTAGTACTAAACAAATAATTTTCTGAACACAGACCAGCTAATGATGGAGAATGTTATAGAAATATGCTAGTTCATGGGTCCCCTGGCTGGCTCAGTAGAGCATGTGTCTCTTGATCTCAGGGTTGTAGGTTTGAGCCCCACGTTGGGTGTAGAGATTACTTAAAAATAAAATCTTAAAATATGCTAGGTCACGGGAAAATAGTCTAAATATATCAAATAATTAAATTTACATGATATTCTTTCACAGATTTATTAAATAAGTAAAATACTGAGCCTGGTTTTTTGGGGTTTTGTGGGGTTTTTTTGCTTTTTTTGTTTGTTTTTTTGGCCTGTCTCATTACTGTTTTTACAAATCATCACCATTAAGAAGAATGAAAAGACTGTGAGCATTCTCTTCTGTGTGTAGGTTCTGGGATGGGGGGCAGAGACCAGGGCCCCTAAGAGGTTCGCAGACTTGGCCAGGGTCACATGATGAGTCAGTGGTAGAATGAGATCTGGAACAGGCCCACATCTTTCCACTGGTCCATGCTGCAGCTAGCATATGGAGAATTTACCTTTGTTATAATTGGTGTCTGATTTGAATACATGGCAAATGACTAGGAATGTAAACTCTCCTATTACTCAGTTACATAGAAAGGTGCACAGCTCAACTTAGGACCTGTCTTCAGGATGTTCTTGTCTATTCATCCAGTTGTCCCTCCAGCCATTTTTAAAATGGTAATAGCCTCTTGGTGTGTGTACCTCTCACCTCTGAGACAGTCTACCCATTTCAACCAGAGATGGTTCTGATATGGTCACCAGCTTAGATGGCGAGGATTCTGTAGCTTAACTTGTTTATCCCTGTGTTTAGTCCCCAGTCCTGACTTCAGTTTCCATGCCGATGAATTCCTGGAAGTCTATGTCTCTGCCTCTGAGCATCCCAACCACTTCTGGATCCAGATCATTGGCTCCCGCAGCCTGCAGCTGGATAAGCTTGTCAGTGAGATGACCCAGCACTATGACAATAGTCTAGTGAGTTGTCATAGGGACAGGGCTGGGTTTGATGAAAAAGGGGCCTATCTTTTTTCATTTTGGTATGTTCTCTTCTTTTCCTGGGAAGCAGCTACTTGTTTGTTCTTCCTTCTGGTACTTCCTGCTTATCTGTTTCTTAGCCTGCCCATCCTAACTCTCCCCATCCTGATCTCACCCCCACGTGCAGCCTGAAGACTTGACTGTGCACGTGGGAGACATCGTAGCAGCACCTTTACCTACAAATGGTTCCTGGTATCGAGCTCGGGTCCTTGGCACCTTGGATAATGGGAACCTAGACCTCTACTTCGTTGACTTTGGGGATAATGGAGATTGCCCACTGAAGGACCTCCGGGCACTCAGGTCAGTGTGGAGGCCAGGGTGGAGTCTCAGTTGTTAACTCAGCCTTGGCCATAGCTGGTGGTGTGCTCTTGGCACTCATCACGTAGGGGGAGTGGGAAGAGAACCTGTTTACAGAGAGCAGATGATTATCTTCTTCAGCTGGGCTAATTGGTGATCTCTAGAAACAAGGACTATAAGAGACCCTTCTGGCTCTGGGATTCTAATTTCAGTTTCTTTCACTTTAGGAGTGACTTCCTAAGCCTTCCATTTCAAGCAATAGAGTGTAGTCTGGCACGGATCGCCCCCTCAGGTAAACTGCATGGCCTATTGACCTTGCCTCCACACAGAATAACTTTTATACAGCACATGGAAGGGATTCTCACATTCCCAGGCTTTTTGAGTTCTGGGGGCTAAGGTGTCTTTTCCTCCTCAGAGTAGAAAGCAGCAACCTGGCAGGCAGACATAGGTGCCTTCTGGAGTAGAAAGAGGTGGTTCCGATTTCCCTCCAGGGTGTAATCTCACCCTGTCAGCAGGGACCCCTTCTTAGGTTCTCCCTGCAATCTTTTGCCAGGTGAACAGTGGGAAGAGGAAGCTTTGGATGAGTTTGACAGACTCACTCACTGTGCTGACTGGAAGCCTCTGGTGGCCAAGATCTCCAGCTATGTCCAGACTGGGATCTCAACTTGGCCCAAGATTTACTTATATGATACTAGCAATGGGAAGGTACGACTGGGGTCCACTCATTGCTCAACATCTCTTCAGTATATTTATAGTCTCGTTCACTTTCTTTCCTAGAAACCCTTACCTGATACTACTCCTACCTCGTAAGATCCTGCTTTCTGTCCCACTAAAGGAATGTGTTTGAAATATCAATCCTAACTCTTGTGTCCTAGTTCCTCAGATATTCCCTTCCCTACAGAGAGAACATCATTCCCTTTTCATTTCTCTTCTCAGAAACTTGATATTGGGTTAGAATTAGTTCGTAAAGGATACGCAGTTGAGCTTCCGGAAGACATGGAAGACAACAGAGCTGTCCCAGACATGCCGCACGACGCGGTGAGTGAGCCACTGTGGCTGCACGTAGAGCGCTGCTTCGGGGCGGGTCTGGTGCCGAGAGAGACAGGAGGGCCACGTGCATTCTGCGAGGGCTTTCCTAACTTGCTGCTCCACAGGTTGCTCAGAGGAAGCATCGTGTCCCTCTTGGCAGCCAAACGCAACTGCCTTAGCCAGATGCTGTGGGCAGAACGGTAGGGTGGCCTCTCCTTTCCCACCGGCCAACACTGCGTTCTTCCTCTCCCTCTGGCTTCATCCCTGCAGGCCACAGAAACAGACGTGTCTCTTGGCAGCGTGCTCACAGAGACCAAGGACAGCCCTGGAGAAATAGCAAATACCCTGTCCTGCCTCAGCTTATCAGGTACGAGCTGCATTTCCTCCCTGGAGCATCTTTGGGTGTTAACTATTTGTCAAAGAGTCTCTCCAAACTAGGGGTGACATGAAAGCTTGGCTCTTAACCAAAGTGATCACTGAGCACCAGGAAGCCCGTTTTCCCCTGAGTCTCAGTGGCCGTGCCTAACTTCCTCTCCATTCCTGCCAAGCAGAAGCTGCCTCTATGTCTGGGGACGATAACCTGGAAGAGGACTACTTGATCTGAAGTTGGCTTCAGCTGCCTCAGTCGCCTGCTTTGCCATGTGAGTGCAGCTCTCCTCTGTCTGTAACAGCAGGAAAGTAACAAGGGTGACAACAGGGGCCTTGCTTTCTTCTCTCTTCCCTAGCCTGTCTGAACACTGCTCTGCAGCTGATTTCCTGCAGCTTCACACTCAGGTTGAGCCCTTTCAAGCCTTTTCTGTCTCTGTGTTTGTGTCTTCGGCAGGACTTTGGCACAGGATTTGGTGCCTGGAGAGAGGAGCCTATGATAAAGAGATCTCTGTAGTCCCTCCTCTGTTACCAACACGATCTGGCTTGCTGTGGACCAAATGCATTCGCTCCTATTGGACTACCGGAAAGAGTGCGCGGTAGAGGGGGACAAGTACCTGTCCCCACTCCACCCACCCGACCCTGTCTTCTTCCAGAGTTTGTCTCCAGGCTTCTCAACGTCTGGCTCACTGGTCTGTGCTTCTGTAAGGCTGTGTCCTTTTTGACGCTGGGAAGCGGCTAGGGTTTGGTCACTGGAAGTGATGATTCTGCGGACTTCTGACTCACCTCATCAGGTGACTGTTAGTTAAAGGAGGTTTTTGAGTGGTGACCTCAAAGACTGCAGTTGAGTCAGGAGGAAGAGGCAGAAATCAGCATAATTATATCAAAAAGCCTCAGGAAATGGGAAGAGAACATTGCCTCCCAGCCTTAACTGCTGATGTGTTATTGAAGATAGGTTTTTTGAAACAGTTGCTCCAGCTATTTCCCTGTAAACTTTGGTTAAAATACAAGTAGACAAGGAGAGAGCGGCTCAGGAAACGTTCTAAAGTGCTAGTGTAGTATCCATATGTATACACACATCCAGAGAGTGGAAGAGAACTTATATAGCTGTTTGAATCATTTGGGGGATTCTTTGCTGAATAAAGTTCTCAAGAAAATTATCTAAAACAAATGTTGGTTGAATCAAGGTGGAAGCAAGTCTGTGGGTATCTTCTGAACCTAAACCTGGTAGAATTCGTCACATGCCTCACAAGGATGGCCCATTTTTGAAATAAGTGTCCCTCCCATGCACAGATCCTATCCTTTCCCTAAAGTTACTTCAGAATTAACCATTCACTAAGAACCAGACCAATTTCAGTTTAGGCTATATAAATAACCCATCGGGGTGTCTGGGTGGCTCAGTCGGTTAAGCGTCTGACTCTTGATTTCAGCTCAAGTCATGATCTTGAGATCAAGCCCCACCTCAGGCTCCTTGCTCAGCAGGATTCTGCTTGAGATTCTCCCCCTCTGCCCCTCCCCCACCCCACGACACCCCCACCCCCATTCACATGCATGTGTACTCTCTCTCTCTCTCAAAAAAACCACCCAAACTAGATACTTGGAAGAAGCGGCCTGGGTTCTGGCAGATCTCCACTGTGAGAACTTCCTGTAAGACCTTTGGGAGCCATGTCCTCCTGTCTCCCCACATTGTGGGCAGTAGTGTGTGGCCAGTGAGAGCTGTGAAGGGACTTGGAAGCAGACATTATAAGCAGCGTGTAGTAATGTGGGTGGTGGGTTAATGACAAATGAACAGGGAGGGCGTTTTAAGGATCAGTAAGGTGAGCTGCAGAACTTAACTAGCGTATAAGGATACTTTACGCAGGGTTTTGAATCTAGGAATTAGGCCTACCCGTATACTTCATGGTGACTGTTTTCCCATAACCACAATTTTCAAAGTTTATTTTCTCAAAAAAAATCTCAGTACTGTTCAGCAGAAAGGCTCCAGTGAAGGAGCATCCCTGATGAGTAGCTTGTGGCGTCTTGGAAGAATCCATGAAGGACTGCCATTCCCCTGGCAAGGTTTCAGAACTTGGCTACAGTGAACCCACCCCTGAAGCAGGTTGGCCCTGGGGTTGGCACTGCTCAACAACCAGGTCATGAGGCCCACTAGTCACCAGGCTCCGTGGCCCCTTGGCAGTCACCCTTAAGTAGAGGGTCCCTGATACAGATCATTCATGGGACCTGGTGCTCAGGAAAATGAGTGGTGCCTCATTCCTGGCTGCAGTCTGTTACTGTGATTACAAGTCTCTCCCTTTAATGTGGCTTTTAAGTCACTTGTCAGTTAACATCCCAATCAGGTGGGCTCCTTACTCTTTCAACACAAACTCGTACTTTTCCTGCTGTGTGGAATGTCCTCTTCTATGCTTATTTCTTATTTTGTCTGTTGAAATCCTCCCCTTGAGCCAAAGCTGTGGGATCCAGGTACCTTCTTGGATTTCCTCCACATCCAAAGAAAAGGAATTAGTAGTTCTCTAATTTGAACTGAAGTATATGGATGAAAATCTCCCAACAAGGCTTAAGTCTTTCAGAATTCCATAGTGCCTGGTTTTTGCTCTTGGCAAGTGCTCGGTAAATAGTTAGGTTAAGTAAATGGCTTTGGGAGTAGGGGGGAAGGCAGAGGAACCTAAAGTCCTTGGCTCTCTTCCCTCTCTGGTGTAGGTACCTCTGATTTTTTCCATCATTAAATGTTTATCCTCCAGTGAATTCAGCTCTGTAAGGCTCCTGTTCCACTCCAGCCAACCCGCTTTCCCCCCAAGAAATAGTGAACACTTGAGGATTGCATAACCAACCCCGCCCCCCCCCAAGAAAAGTGAACACTTGAGGATTGCACTACCCTTTATTCCTAGGATGGAAGGTGTCCTGAATCACATCCTGGTTCCCATTTATCAAGGCTCCCAGCCCCTCAGTAGGAATAAGCATGTTCAGGGAGGCTCACTGGAGAGGTGGCCAAGGTCCCTTTCAAGGGGATACACCATAAAGATGACATTTTCCCAGGGAGGGAGGGCAGGGTGATCTGGTCTGACCAACTCAAAGCCCATGTAGCTGAAGGCCCGTAGCAGGGCACCTGTGAAAAGAGGGAAAAAATTAGAACACACTTTGAGGCTCTGTACCACTATTCCCCCAGCTTTGGCTTCTTTCACTGGGGAATAGCTGGGGGAAAGCCGAGTAGTGTAGGCATTAGGATGATGTATTGTGGACTAGCGGACTTAGACTCCAACCCTGGCTCTAACGTGTTAGAGCCTTTGTAACATTCTACAAGTTAACCTTTCTGAACTTCAGTTTTCTCATTTGTAAGATGGGGATCATAGAACCTTCCTCACGGAATCTAAGATTAAATGAGCTGATGTTTATGAAGCCCAACACAATGATGGTGTAGTAAGCTCTTGACCATTATCTGTCTTCTAACCAACAGAGTATGAGGGAAGAGGTGGTTTCTGCAACATGTGCTCCAAGCATCTGTTTAAATATATTCCTGTCCTCCTGGCCCTATGCTCAACCCCTTCACACTGTAGGTGCTTAATATGTTTGAGGTCCTTCCTGTCCCACCAGCTACAAGCCTTGAACGGTTCTGTGTTAATTTCACCAGTGCTGCTTCAGTCTGGCTTCTGACATCTACCTGCAGGGCCTTCCTCATAATCCCAGTGTAATTTGAATGCACAGAGTGCTCGGTGCCTTCATCTCCTTGGGGTAGGGGGACCTGAAATGCCTATGAGCACATTCTCTTCAAAAGAGGGGGGAGAGGGTCTCCTACAAAGGAAAAGTTGCTGTCAGCTGCTTCAGCACCATGGGCCAGGAAGGACAGCCGATCCCCACCTCTGTCATTCCGGTTGTTTTGGAAGTTTACAAACACGGAGTCCACATTGGTCTTCTCCTCCACATACTCCAGTGTTGCAGTCAAACTAGGGGTCAGAGAGAAGAATCATGGTTACTGTTTAGTGAACTAAAAATCCAGACCCCTCCTTGGAGTAGAAGAAACCTTATTGCTCCATTTTTCCTGACCTAAGCCAGGAAGTGAAAGTTGGATGAACTTGCATGGACTGATTTTTCTCTGAAGGCCACGGATTGCACACAGTAGGACTGACACTCAAAGGGGCGTGGGGAGAAGGAACTGCTCTATAAAGACAAACAGCTGGAAGGCACGTCTTATTACTGAACTATTTATGGATCCTCACAGCTGTGTTTCTGAATCTGAGTCCAGCAGCCTCCCATGGGCTGTGATGCCTTGAAGCCCAGATTCGGGCTCAGCTCCCAGGCGGGTTTGCATGCCAGTTCAGTGATGTGAAAGCATCTGGCCTCTGAATCAACCCTCACTGGTTAGCATACCCACTACCTGATTATGACATAAAAGAAGGAAACCCCCTGCCTCTTCCCCTCTCACCCCCCCTTCCCTGCTTTCCCATCTGGGCTCAGTCACCTTTCCCGGTTGCCTTGATCCAAGGCCCGATATGGGATATCCAGAAAGAGTCGATGGTCACAGAGAAGGCCGTGCCAATGGGCAGAGGTCTGGGGGGTGAGGCGGAAATGGAAGTCTAACTGCACTGGGTCCTGGTGGAGCAGGGGATCAGTAGCCAGCACCGTCAGGTTCCCAGCCTGGAAGAGGGGTAAAAGAGTAGTGGTCTTCTCATCTCGACCTCAGATCAGACCGCAGGCTGATTTGGCTCTGTCTGAGAAAGCTAATTGGGGGCTGACAGGGAGCCTGGGAGAACTGGAGCCAAAGTCTTACTCTATCCCTTAGTCCTAGGACCTAATTCTCTCTCAATTCCTCGATATCAATCTAGAAAGGAGTCGATGCAGTGGCATTATTACCGCCTGTTGACCTCACTTGAGAGGCGCACCAACCCTTCAGAAACTTCCATCAGAGAGCTTATTCTCTAAACAACACTGTGTCATTTGTTCACTGTCTCACTGATAACGCTCTTCCACTTTTTTCCATGATAGGGTTTTCTCTGATTCTCCTGTTTCTCATTTAAAATGCAGAGGTCACCCACAGGCGTGCTACTGCAGTAGGATACAGGGGCAAGTTGAGGAGTTCTGGTTTCCACTCCCTGCTTAGCATCTAGACAACTTTATGTCCCCGAAGTTTTACTACACTCTCCTATACCTTTTTTCCCCACCCCCTCTTCCCATTCTACTTTTCACACCAGCTCTGTGATCCTGACTTAATATCTCTGGGCCAGAACCCTTGTTCCTAAAGCAACCAGCTGTTCCACGTGAGCTCCAATGTCTACGATTTCTTTTCCAGCTAGCTGATGCCTCTTCTTCACGAGGTATCGCTGCAGCCAGCCAGAGGCTTCCCCGGCACAGCACCAGCACACAGGCCACTTACCGAGTATAATTCTTTAAGCTGGTCGTGGTCACCCTGCTCAGTGCTTCTGACCACCTGGAGGCTTGCTAGGGACTCAGGAGCACTGAAGGCAGGAACGGGGCCGGAGTGTCAAGTCCTCCCGTTCCTTGTAAGTGATGCTGGTTGGGAAAAGGGGCCCATATTAGTTTCCCTCTGTGTCTGAGAAGGGGAGAGGCTCATAACTTCCAGGTACATAAGGCAAGGCTCTGGCACTATCTTCTGTATCTTCTGTGAATCGGCCTGTTTCCATTCTCCCAGGCCAGCCAGATGGAAAATTGTTAAAGTTCCGTGCCAGCCTTCCACCCTCTTTTGCTATTCTCTCTTGCCACTTGGGAATTTCCTTCAAATTCTTTTATTTTTCCTGACAGTTTGTATAAACAACTACAAGTAGAGATGAAAACAAGTACCTTTTATAACAAGGCAGCATCTTCTCCCGGAGGGTGATCCGGTATTTGTAACAGTAAAGGTAATAGGCGTATGGTGACCAGATCGGGTAGAGGTAGTTCCGTGTTTTTCCCCTCTTGATATAAGAAAGGGAGAAGGCAGAGGGGCGCGACCTGTAACAAGGCAGTTTCTCAGTTCAGTGCCTCCCTGCGGCAAAGTGAGGTTCAGAGATGGGTAGCAGAGGTTCATACAGCCTGGTGTCATTGTGACCCGGTGGGCACTATGACATGGGCAAGGGGCCAGCCCTTATGTCACTTCAGGACCCCACTCTGTTGCTCCTTTACCCCACCCGCCCCCCTTAACTACAGCTCCTATTCATCTAGTATGTACCTTATGGCTGTACCAGTGATTAGAATACTTTAGCTTCTGTACTGATTAGTTAACAGCCCTGCCTGAGTACTTGTTGAGCGCACCCAACCTGGCCCCTTATTCTGGCATATGCACGCATGTGTGTGCGCACTCTTGGGTTACACACACACACATCCCACTGCAGCAACTAAATGGTTGGTATCTAACACTGTAGGCTTCCAAGGCCCTGATCTAATGTCTGACCTAATACTTTGGTTCCCGGTTCCTATCAAGTCAACTTTTATTATCATCCCTACCTTCAATAATCCAGGGGTGCAACACGTTGTTGAATTATCTCATTGCCTTGTAGGGTAGAAATTGCAAACAGCCTCCAGGAGCCAGGACAGCTAATGGAATTAGTGGAGCTGCTGGGTGAGGCTGTAGCAAAATGGAAAGCTCATACCCTGTCTAAAAGAAGCTGACAACAAGAAGTTGTAGAAATGCAGACTCAGTGGTCCCAGATCGTATGATTTTTCAACATAGAATAGAAAGATAGATTTTTTTGTGGGGCGCCTGGGTGGCGCAGTCGTTAAGTGTCCGCCTTCGGCTCTGGGCGTGATCCCGGCGTTCTGGGATCGAGCCCCACATCAGGCTCCTCCCCTGGGAGCCTGCTTCTTCCTCTCCCACTCCCCCTGCTTGTGTTCCCTCTCTCGCTGGCTGTCTCTGTCAAATAAATAAATAAATGAAATCTTAAAAAAAAAAAAAGATAGATTTTTGCGTTCAATTCCTCTAAAATTTTTAACTATTGGCTATTAACTCAAAAAATAAAATCTGTTGATGAAAAAAAGTCAACACTGTGAGCAAAATTTGATTCTGGGGCTACCAGTTTGACACCTCTGCATATTCATTCACTCAAACATTCAAAAAATATTGATTGAGAACCTACTGAATTCTAGGTGCTCGGGATACACCAGTAAACAAAGCAAAGAGCCCTGCTTAATGGAACTTAGCTTCCAACAGTGAGAAGACAGGGGCATCTGGGTGGCTCAGTCAGTGAAGTGCTCTGATTCTTGATTTCAGCTCAGGTCACGTAGCGTGTGTCTCCCCACTCAGTAGGAAGTCTGTATGTTTCCCTCTCCCCCTGCTTGTACTCTCTCTCTTTAATAAATAAATCTTTAACAATGAGAAGACAAACTACAAACATAATAAAATTTAGTATGTTAGATGATAACTGCTAGGGAGAAAAGAGGAGAAAGGAAGATCAGGAGTGTGAAGGGGGTAGGGCAGGCTAGAGAAATAAACAGGGTGATCCAAGCAGGCGTCACTGAAAAGTCGACATTTAATCAAAGACTTAAAGGTGGGAGAGTTAGCCAAGCCAACATCTGGGGGTAAGAGCATTCCATAGCTAAGCTACAGCCAGTGCAAAAGCCCTGAGGAGAAAGCGCCTGATGTTTTCAAGAAGCAGGGAGGCCGTGGTGTAAGCTATGAGGAAAGGAGGAGATCAAGTAAGAGAGTTAATGGGCCAGATTAGGGAGGACTTGTAGACAGCAGTATGGTCCTTTCCTTTTACTCTGAGTAAAGGGGGAAGTCACTGAGAAGTTTTGGGTAGAGGGATGACATGATCTGATGTACGTGTTTTAAAAGATCCTGAGTGTTGTGTTGTCAATAAACTGCAGAGCACTAAGGCAGATTTGCTAAGAAACTACTGCAGTGATCCAGGAGAAAGAGAGCGTCTTATTCCAGGCTGGAGCATCGGAGGTGGTGGGAAGTGGTTGGATCGTGGAAACAGTTTAAAGATAGAATCCCCAGGATTTCCTGGAGTCTGAGAGAAAGAAGGTGAGTCCAAGACCTGAAAGAACAGTTTCCATCAACTGCGAGGGGGAGGCTGCAGGTGAGGCAGTTTGAGGCCGGGTATACAGATGAGTTTAGCTCGAAGCATGTTGACTTCCAATGGTCCAATAGATACATAAGGAGACGTTGAGCGGCAGGATATTCAAGCCTGACGCTTTGGAGAAGTCTAGGATGGGGAAAGAACTTTGGAAATCACTGAGACCGAATGAGAGATCAAAGCAGGTGTGTACACTGAAAAGAGTCAAGATCCAAAGGCTGTCCTAGGGGCACACCAAGTCAAGTTCGGAGAAAAGGAGAAATCAGCAAAGCAAACTCTGAAGAAAAGTGGTGAAGCACGAAGAAACCCGACACAAAACTGTGTCCTGGCAGCCAAGTGAGGCAAGTGTAATCGGGAGGAGGGAGGACGTTCAGGGGTCGAATAACGGGATGCCTGGAGCACCTTCACACGCTCTCTGCCGCCGAACAGACCCTACTCATGCCATCTCTGTGGTCTTCTCTCCAGCCCCGAGACCCTCCACAGAGCAGTCTGGCCCCTGCTGCTGAGGGAGAAGACAAACGGGACAATGCACAGCGGACACCCCACAACCCTCACCGCACCTTGTGCTTTGTCCCCGACTTGTCTTCTGCTCCCCCAGCACTGCCATACTTCCCTTTTTCTGTGGCGTATCCCCCTTGTGATTTAGAATTCTTTAAATACTAGGTCAAATACCCCAGTTGTAAAGGTTAAGGGTAGGCCTCCTCCTGGGGCTGCCATAGTCTTCCAGGGGATCCCATCCCTCCGCCACTTTTAGGAAGATCTGAAGTAAGGAAAAGTGAGAGCAGCATCCCTCTCCCGTCAGCCTCCAGTTACCACAGAACGCCAGAGCTGCTAGAGAGAAACCAAATCCCCCAGTTTAAAGAGAAAGCGAAGCCAGGAGGGAGACGGTGTCTTTTCCAGTTCATGCCACGATCTGTCAATAACCATGGGCCTGCCTGCCCGGAGAAGACACAGGGAGCAGGGAGTAGGGGAAAACGCTGAATCACGGCTCATCGCCTCAGCTTTTGAGGTTCCCGGCGACCGCCAGGCGGCGAGACCACCGTCCAGCGCGGGCCGGGTCTGCCCCTCGGCTTCGCCAGCCAGAGTGGCGGCGGCTCAGGCGCGCCGCGGGCAGCCGCTGGGGCCTTTCCTGCGCCGGCGCCGGGGGCCTCCTCCGCTGTCCCTCGGCGCTGGGAACATGGCGGCGGCCGCGGCGAGAGTCCTGCTGCGAGGAACCGTGCGGGGGCTGCTGCTCCCCCGACTCGCAGGGGGCACCCCCGGCCCGGAGCGCGACTTCAGCCTCTCTCACTATCGGGTGAGGGCCAGCTCTGAGTTCTGAGGGTCCTCGCCTCTGGTGGGGCTTCTTACGGCCGAGTAGTGTTTCGGGGGGGGCCGCGGCCTGGGAGTGGCGGGCTGTCCGTGTGCCGCCGGCT
The DNA here is from genome assembly GCF_024610735.1 of Ursus americanus. NCBI lineage: Eukaryota > Metazoa > Chordata > Mammalia > Carnivora > Ursidae > Ursus > Ursus americanus. The sequence continues at coordinate 71,215,929 of NC_142138.1, read as the reverse complement.
GAGGGCGGCAGGGGGTTCTCGGGAGACTCGCTCACCCTCGCTCCCCGGCTGCCAGGGCACGGTCATCGTGGAGCGCTGGTGGAAGGTGCCGCTGGCCGGAGAGGGCCGGAGGCCGCGCCTACACCGGCGACACCGGGTCTACAAGCTGGTAGAGGACACGAAACACGGGCCCAAAAGCAACCTGGAGCTCATCCTCACGCAGTCGGTGGAAGGTGAGGCCTGGCGAAGATACTTCCTGTCTTAGGCTGGCTCTGTTTGGCATCACCTTTTTCCTGCCGTCCCCCCTTAGCTGTTTTCCGTCCTTTCTCTACTTTGTAGAAATGAACTGCTCTGTATTTAAGAAGAAGCCATAGAAAGTACGATGACTGTGCCCTTGCCTATCTGCATAGAGAAAGGAACATGAATGCAGCAACATCAGTGACAGTGCGTGGAGGGAAAAGGAGGCGTAACAGCATGTGCTACAGTTACTGAAATCCTGTGATGGCACAACTCTCACTTTGTACAGGAATACTAAATTTCTCAATCAGGCCCAAAGAAACTAATTAGAAGTCTTTAAGTGTTGTTCTTAGTGAATATTAACGTTTCTTCTAGGAGGAATAAGCGCTGTGAGAGAGTAATAGGCGCGTCTTTCTTTGATCATCTCCTCCTCTTTAGGTACTCCTAGTAGTCTGATCCACTGTCTGTTCTCATTGGCAGGACTTGGAGTCCGGGGTGACCTGGTCTCAGTGAAGAAATCTTTGGGCCGGAATCAACTACTGCCTCAAGGTCTGGCTGTGTATGCATCCCCTGAAAATAAGAAACTGTTTGAGGAGGAGAAACTGGTGAGTGCAAAGGAAGGCAGAGGGACTTGGAGGAATAAAAACCTTAAGATTTCTTCTAGCAACTTCCTTTCCTTTGCTATCTAACTTAAAAATGAGATAGGGATTAGAAGAACAGGAATCCAGAAACTCAGCTTATATCTAGCATAGTAAGTTCGATATTTATAATGGACCCATTTTTCTTTTCCTATTTTTTTTCATCTTTACTTTCTTTTGTAGCTGAGACAAGAAGGAAAATTAGAGAAGATCCAGACTAAGGCAGGTGAGATGGTGAGTAAAAACACAGAAAGTTGTTACTTATTTGTCACCTAAGGAGTCATCAATTTCTTCCTGAGAGGCTTCTTGATTTCTTTGAAATCTCCTGATTGCAGAGACAAGTGTAGAAGAAAGGGGAAATGTTTGGCTGCCATAACTGGTATTGAGACCTCCTGGAAGATCCTTACTTGTTGGGTGAAGTTCCTTAGCTTATTGAGGAAGGCCTCAACCTGATTACCAGGGGACCCATGGAAAAGTGTGAGATGAGGGCTCTGCCTCCATGGATATTTACAGACAAGTTGCAGAGAACATAGACACATGAGAACGTGATCAGTAACCTCAAGTCAGTAGATTATTATAAGAATGACATGGACCAAAAAGGATTAGGGTGATTGGAGAGGGCTTTTCTTCAGACGGGATTGAATTGGGCCTTGTGGGATTAGTAGGCTTTGGATAGACCAGGAGGGTGGGAAAGGTATTAAGGGACAAAAAGTATAGGTAGTTCAGGCATGTGCTTCACATGGAAAGTAGACCAGTCTAGCAAAACCAGAGGACTTATATAGGGTAATATTACAAAACATGGCTGGAAAGGAGGTTGGGGTGAGATTTGTAATACATTTTGAATCCTCAGCTAATGAATTTATACTTCATTCTGTAAGTAGGGAGAAATTGTTAATAGGGTAGGGGTAGGATTGAAGAGCCAGAAGTATTGGGTTAAAATGGTCTATGAAAGTCATTCTATCCTGGGGCTCCTGGGTGGTTCAGTTGGTTAAGCATCTTGACTCTTGATTTTCTCTTCGGTCATGATTTCAGGGTTGTTAAATCGAGCCCCATGTCAGGCTCTGTGCTGAGCGTGGAACCTGCTTAAGATTCTCTCTCTCCGGGGCACCCGGTTGGCTCAGTCACTAAGTGTCTGCCTTTGCCTCAGGGCGTGATCCCAGGGTCCTGGGATCGAGCCCCGCATCGGGCTTCCTGCTCCACTGGGAGCCTGCTTCTTCCTCTCCCACTGCTTGTGTTCCCTCTCTCGCTGGCTATCTCTCTGTCAAATAAATAAATAAAATCTTAAAAAAAAAATTGTAAAAAAAAATAAAGATTCTTTCTCTCCTTATGCCCCTCCCCAATTGTGCATGTGCTAGCTCTCAAAAAAAAAAAAAAAAGTCTGTCCTGAGATATACCATTGATCCCCATTGATAAGTGTAACTTTGACATGGCCTGTTTCTCCGCCTTGGTTAGGAACAACAAGGTATAGGTGACCTCCTCCTCCAAAGTTTCACTAAAACATCTTTCTACAAAATTAGCCTTGAGACAATAAGAATGCTCTCTTTCCCAGTCATCTCACCTGTATGCTTTTGAGGCAGAAATTGTGCCCTTTTCCTGAGCTCAGACCTTGTGCCTCTTGCTAACGTGTTTCTCCTCCTTTGATTGCAATTCTGACCTATGTCCTGTGTATAACTCCTATCAGACAGTGAAATTTCTGAGAAGCTGTCACCTGGAGGTGGGGATGAAGAACAACGTCAAATGGGAGCTAAACCCTGAAATAGTTGCCCGCCATTTCTTCAGAAATGTGAGTGTTCCCAAATACCGCTGTACCTCTGAGGGTAGAAGCTGCCCTGGGAGGGAGGCCCAGGCTCGATCCCATCGTTAGGAAGGAGTGTGATCAGCAGCTGGCGTTAGGGAAAGCGTTGCTGGTTGCAGGGGCTGTGGGAGGGAAATGACTAAGGACTAGGGGCGGTCAGAATTTGAAGACTGATAGGAAAAGATGGTGGTATTACTTATTTCTTCTCCAGCTAGGGAAAACCTAGGAAATGTGACTCACTGGGGAGTTTGTACTTCTGTGGATGCAGTAATTTTGGTCTCAAGACCTGTTTCTCTTTGGTGAATGCTCCTCCGTTTCTGAGAAACTAGGATTGAGTTTCTCTGCCACTGTCTATGGAGGTCTGTGTCCTCCCGTGGGAACAGTCAGGGTCAGCTCCTCAGTTTTATTCATTCCTGTACAGGAAATTCCAGAACCTTCGAGGTTGCCTACGGTTGCATCAATGTAAACAGAGCTCCTTTTGGCTGTCACTTTTTGCAGCTTGGCGTTGTGGTCGCCCCACATGCATTAAAGTTACCAGAAGAGCCCATTACGCGGTGGGGCGAGTACTGGTGCGAGGTGACGGTGAGTGTTTCATGTACTGTCTCCTTTTTCTGGCTGGGTGAAAAGGTGGGCTTGGGTGGTAGTAGGTCTTATTTGCCCAGCTGACCTCTGAGGATTCCTGTCGTTTTGTGTACAGGTAAATGGACTTGACACGGTGAGGGTACCTATGTCTGTGGTGAACTTTGAGAGGCCCAGAACCAAAAGATACAAGTACTGGTTAGCCCAGCAAGCCGCCAAGGGAATGGCCCCCACCAGCTCCCAGACGATCTGAACCTTCTCTCCCTCAGAAGCAGAAGAGCAGAATCAGAGGAGCAGCGGAGCACCAATGGGCCAGCACCCCGATACCACTCCCAGCTCTGACCAAGTAATGGAGTTCTAGAGAGCACGTGGGGACGTGGGCCTGAACTGCACAGCCACGTTGAATCCTGCGTGTCTCCCGCCTCCGACTTTGCTTCTTACCGCATCTGGCCTTACGGGGCCGTCCTGCTCACGGGGTACCAGGCTGTAGATAAGCTGCATATTAACAGATGTAAACAGTCTAGATCATATTTAGCCTGGAATTTGCTGGAACAAATGGAAGAGCTAGCCACACTGGTCTCATTCTCATACAAACTGAACATTTATATCTCAAGAGGAAATAAAGAGGTTGTGCTGTTTTTATTTTTTGTTTTTTTTATGACGGTGATACGGTGTGCACTGCAGTTATTTTTATGCAGTTGTGATTTAATACGCACCTTTGTGTTTACATTTCTCTCAACTACAAATGGTGCTGTGTATGGTCTTTAAGAGTTTGTGTGCATGTTGTGATAAATTTTAACTTTTTAATTTTCAAAATTTTCTGATTGTAGCATACATGAGACACCATGTTATGTTCGTCTCAGCTGTACGGCATAGTGATTGGGTAATTCTGTACGTTCTGCTGGGCTTACCCAAGTATGGCTGCCATGTGCCACCATGCAGTGCTGTTGTTACGATATCACTGACTATAGAGCTTGTGTTCTTTTTAGATGTTGTTTACCAGGCTTGAGTAGACTGGGGATAGGACCTCCAAGTAGGTTGTTCTTTTGAGCTACTGGGGTTTGGTGCTAAAAAGGAAGAAGAGCATTTGCAGGCTACAGCCCGTGGGTGCTGTGGGCATAGTACTTAACAAGCTGATATGGCTTTGGTCTTAAGAGTTATTTTTGTTAGGTATATTGATAAAGTCATGAGTATGAATAAGCATAATGGATGCTACTTTTCTAAAGGGATCCAAATAAGGCCTAAGGGTATAATTGTTGGGAGAAAATGGAGCTGAGATGAAAGAAATTTAAGGAGAACTTCTCTTTTATTTCTATAACCAGCCCCTGAAATTACGATAAAGATGGTATCTTGGTTTCTAGACCAGGGTTATGATATAGGGCTAGTCATTGGGTAATTATGGAATAGGTATCTTGATGGGGGATAAGAGAAGTAGATAGTTCTGCATAAATTCAAGGTCAGTGAGTGGAAAAAAGACCAACTATTGACAAATTAATTATGCTAGTCACTCAAATATAATGTGAGGTCACTCAGTTTAGGAAGGGAAAGGGGCCATTGACTCTACTGTCCTTACCAGAAGCTCAGAGAGACTTGTTTCTATCATAGTGTTTGAGCTCATCTACCATCTGAGTCAGTTAAGTAACTTTCATTCACGTGAGGCCGTCCCAACTAACAGCGGTCTGTCATCACTTGCACTGATAGCTGTGGCCAGCCTCACACTTGCCAGACTTCATAACTCAAGTCTGCCACTGGTGGTGTTATTTCAGTGATCTCCAGCCCTACTAATATGAGGAAGAGCTCATTCAACACCGCATCTTCTCACACCACCGCCAGTAGCACCGTGAAGCTCTCTGAAATTGCCTGCGCAACAGGCACCACGTGCCGCACAGCTCCTCTCCAGCGCATTTCAGTGCTCACTTGTCACAGTGTTAGTTCCTGGCAAAACAGACTGAACTAGAAATGTGTGTGCAGGAAGCTGATGGTGGGGGGAGTCCACTGAATCAACTCCTGTGGGAGAGGCAAGGAAGCAGGACTGGGGAGAGGCGGAGGTCGAGCTGAGTGGTCTCAACAAAGACCTTCGTCGGTCCCTCAGGCTCAAGTTAGGATAGCTGTACAGAAATGTGTAACCTATTGAGGCAAGTGGCCAGACGTACATACCCCCACATGGACCAGGAAAGGGCCATGTGCTTGGGTGAGGTGACTGACTTTAGGCAAAGGCAGTTCCCGGGGGGACTCAGATGAGAGCCATCAGCATTCTCAGTAGCTTGGGAAAGGAGTGCTTCAGTCCTGGAGCGGGAAATCAGTGGCAGTCTCCACTGCAGTCCACCTTTTGTGCTCTTCAGATCCATTTACTTCATAAATTCTAGAATGATCCCTTCAGGATTCTCATGGGCCCCTTTTCCTGGGAAAACTAATAGAGGAAGGTCTGGGACGGCTCACAGCCCCTGTTGCTATAGCTTGTCCCGTCTGCAGTGGGTGTTTATCCTCTCCCCGCTCTACTCCCCATCCAGATTCTTGCCCACACCCCCTCAGCTTGTACTTCTGGTCCAAACAGGTTAACCTGATAACGTACGTCATCATCATGCCCTTCGCAGGCCATGACTGCATCTGTCCATTTATCATCAAAATCGATGCATGTGTCAAAACACCGTGGAATATGCCGTCTGTAGACCCCAAGGAGTTTTACCAGGCAGTCTGTTCTCTTCTTAGTAGTGAGGTGGGAGACGTAAAATTTCTCCCTTACTTTGGAGGGAATGTCCCGGCACAGTCCCGACCACCACTGGACCTCCAAACACATCACTGAGTATTTGCAGGTTTATGTTCCACCAGTCTCTAACGTACTTGCCACTTCCTGCTTGTCCTGTACGACGACCATGATGTCGTCAGCGTGGTAATGTGACACTTTGTGCAGTGCCTAGATGGAGGGTTTACATGGTCCCGCTGTGGGACTGTAAATACATAGTACTGCTCACCCCCCTAGTGAAAGCGAATTTTTCATGATCCTCCTTTCTTACAGAGATGGAAAGGAATATCTTGCTCAGATTAATGGCTGCCTATCGTGTACCTGAGACTGTTAATCTGCTCTAGCAAAGACCTGCACTTAGCACAGCAGATTCCTTGTTGCAAATTACCTGTTGGTTGAGATTGCCATAATCCACTGTCAGTCTCCAGGAACTGTCTGGTTTTACCAGGGAGCAGAGTGACTCAAATGGCCTTAGGATGGGACCACCATCCCTGCATCCTTTAGGTCTTCAAGAGGGCCACTGATGTGATAGTTTTATTATCGTGGCCTGAGATGGTGGCAGCAGCTTCAAGAGCTTCATGCTGGTCTTCTCCACCATGAGAGCTCTTACCCTGTTGTGGTTACTGTAGTTCGGCCAACTAGCAAATATGTCCATCTCGGTTACCATTAAGGACCAGTGAAGAGGACCACTAGGTGGATCTGTGAACCCAGCAGGACCACTGAGAGCCAGACCTGGTCTGGAGTACGTTTGTCACCCGGTCCCCATACACTGCCGCTCTAACAGGGCCACGATGATGCTTTAGATCTGTGGACATCGGTATCCGATAGGACCCTGTTTCATAGTTCTTCAAATGGTCGAATATTCCTCTTTTTCCGGTGTGTATTCTGCAAACAAATGGTCATGAGTCCCTATGGGAGAAGACTGGGGGGATTACTACCTTACACACTTGTCGTGCTGTTTCAAGGTCCCTTCTCCTAGGGGCCTAGCCTCTTTTTTTTTTTTTTAAAGACTTTATTTATTTGATAGAGATAGAGACAGCCAGCGAGAGAGGGAACACAAGCAGGGGGAGAGGGAGAGGAAGAAGCAGGCTCATAGCGGAGGAGCCTGATGTGGAGCTCGATCCCACAACGCCGGGATCACGCCCTGAGCCGAAGGCACACGCTTAACCGCTGTGCCACCCAGGCGCCCCGGGCCTAGCCTCTTAACATCAGTTGTTCCAGCTGAAAAACTGGCTCAGGAAGACTTCCACCTCCACCCATGAAGTGATCACAGCTACAGAAATGACCTTCCCACTATAAATAACGAAAAATACAGACAAAATTATAAATGTTTATGGATATTGGAAAGCAGGTAGTGCAAAACTTCATTAAATGAGAAAAGGGAAATGAGGTGAGCCCTCTGATTGCCGCAGTTTATTGCCTAGAGGTAGTTTCCTGCACTGTAGTGTAGGGCGCAGTACAAAGGGGAAACCTAAATAAAGCCGGAGATTAGAGCTGACGGAGGATCATGAAGTCCCACCTCCCCCTCCAGTGCCAAAGCAGTTCATAGGAAGTTAAATACAAGTTTAAATTTCGATTCAACCTCATAATACAAAAATGTCCAGGTTCCAATAAAAAGTCTCATCATGGGTTGCCTGGCTGGCTTAGTCAATAGAGCAGGTGACTCTTGATCTTGGGGTGGTGAGTTCGAACCCCACATTGGGCATAGAGATTACTTTTTAAAAAAATAATAAAGTCGTTACATATTGGGGAAAAAAAGTCACTCATCATACTAGGAACCAGGAAGACCTCAAACTGAGTGAACAAAGATAATCAGTAGATGCTGATACTGAGATGACAACACAATCACCAACAGGACCTAATCAACATTTATAGAACACTCCACCCAGCAACAGCGGAATAGACCTTGTTTTACGCTCCCACAGAACATATACCAAGATAGACCATATCCTGGACCCCAAAGAAAATCTCAACCAACTTAAAAATGGAATCATACAGAATGTGTTCTCTGATCACCATGGACTCAAGATAGAAATCAACAATAGAAAAATAGGGGGGGATATCTTACAATACTTCAAAACTAAATGCACTTCTAAATAATCCATGGGTCAATGAGGAATTTTGAAGGGAAAAAAATTTTAAATACATTCAACTGAATAAAAATGAAAACAACAGGGGCGCCTGGGTGGCACAGCGGTTAAGCGTCTGCCTTCAGCTCAGGGCGTGATCCCGGCGTTATGGGATCGAGCCCCACATCAGGCTCCTCCGTTGTGAGCCTGCTTCTTCCTCTCCCACTCCCCCTGCTTGTGTTCCCTCTCTTGCTGGCTGTCTCTATCTCTGTCAAATAAATAAATAAAATCTTTTAAAAAAAATGAAAACAACATATCAAAATTTGTGTCACACAGCTAAAGCAATGCTGAGGCAAAATTAAAGCACTAAATGCATATATTGGGAAAGAGGAAAAGTCTAAAATCAGTCAATCTTAAGTCCCACCTCAAGAACCTAGAAAAAGAAGAGCAAAGTAAACCCTGAGCAAGCATGGGCAAGGAAACAATAAAAATAAAAGGAACCAGAAAGCAATGAAATTTGTAAGAGAGAAATAGAGAAAATCGGTGAAACGAAGAGCTAGTATTCTGAAAAACATCAATAAAATTGACAAACCACTAGCAAGACTAATAAAAGACAAACTACAAATATCAGGAATGAAACAGCATATCACTAGAGACTTCACAGTTATCAAAAAGATGGTAAGGGAACACTATGAACTCTATATGCATAAATTTGACAAAATCCTTGAAAAACACAAACTACCATAACTGACCCAATGTTAAATAGATCGTTTGAATAGCCCTGTAACAAATATGGAGAATTAATTCATATTTTAAAGCTCCCCTCTTTTCCTCCCCTCATAAAACTCTCAGGCCCAGGTGGTTTCTCTGGAGAATTCTGCCAATGTTTAAAGAGGAAGTAACACTAATTCTATATCATTTCTTCCACACAATAGGGGGGATACTTCCCAATTCATTTTGTGAAGCTAGGATTACCATGAAAACAAACCCCCAACAGTACAAAAGAAATACAGTCCAATATCTCTCATGCATATAAATACAAAAATCCTTAACAAAGTATCAGCAAATAGATTTTATCAAATTATGGTGAGATTAATATACCATGCTCAAGTGGGGTTTATTCCAGGGATGTAAATCTGGCTCAATATTCAAAAATCAATCCATGTAATCTACCATATTACCACTCTAAAGAAGAAAATCACATGATCACATCAATTGATGAAGAATCATTTGACAAAAAGTCTGTTTTTTAATTTTCTCAGAAAAATAGGAATATAGGGAAACTTCTTCAACTTAACAAGAACAACTACAAAAAGTCTACAGTTAAGATTATACTTAATGGTGAAAGTCTGAGTGCTTTTCTAAGATCAGGAACCAGGCAAGTATATCCGCTCTCACCCCTCTTCTTCAGCATAATGCTAGCAGTTCTAGACAGTGCAATAACGCAAGAAAGAGAAGCAAAAAGCATACAGGCAAAAGAAGAAACTCCCCATTTACTGATGACATGATTGTCTATGTAGAAAATCTCAAGGAGTCTACAGGAAACTAAAAATAATATGCGCGCACACACACACACACACACACACACACACACACACACACACACCACATGGACACCAAAATTAAAAATATAACACTCTTTAAAATTGCTCGAAACTATGTAGGTATAAATCTAATAAAACACACGGACTTATGTGCTGAAAATTACACAACATTGATGAAAAAAATCATAGATCTAAATAAATGGAGAGACATACTGTGTTCATGGATCAAAAGACAATATAGTAAAGACGTCACTTCTTCCCCAAATAGATAGGTTTAATGTAATTACTATCAAAATCCCAAAATTTTTTGTAAACATTTACAAGATTGTCCTAAAATTTATATGGAAGGCAAAGGAACTAGAATAGCTTAAAGAATTTTGAAAAAGAAAAAAGTGTGGGATATCAAGTCTGCCCGGTTTTTAGATTTATTAACACAGCTACAGTAATCAGTTCTGTGCGTAACTACAGGTGGAGGGATAGACACACAGATCAATGGAACAGAATACAGTCCCAGGAACAGACTCACAAATATGCCCGAACTTTTTTTTTTTTTTTTTTTTTTTTGATAAAGTTACCAAAGTGATTCAATGGAGAAAAGGTAGCCTTTTCAACAAATGCTAGAGCAGCTGGACAGCCATCGGCACAAAATGAAACTTAACCTACGTCTAACACCTTATACAGAAATTAACTCAGAATGGCCATGGACCTAAAAATAAACTAAAACTCTAAAACTTTTTTTAAAAAGTAGAAAAATTTCAAGATCTATGAAGAAACAAAGAGGTTTTTTTAGGATTTTTTTCAAAACAAGCTCATCAGTTTTGTTTTCTTAAGATTCTATTTATTTATTTGAGAGAGAGCACGCGCATGCAAGGGGGTGGTGCAGAGGGAGAGGGAGAAGCAGACTCCCTGCTGAGCAGGGAGCCCAATGCGGGGCTCAATCCCAGGACCCTGACATCATGACCTGAGCCGAACCTAGACACTTAACCAACTGAGCCACCCAGGTGCCCCTAAAGATTTTTAAGTAATCTTAAACCCAACATGGGACTCGAACTTAACAACCCCAAGATTAAGAGTCACACGTTCTACTGACTGAGCCAGCCAAGCACCCCCAAAGAGCTCTTAAATTTGACACCAAATGATCCATAAGAGGGAAAATCAAGAATTTAGACATCATTAAAATTTAAATATTATGCTCCTAGAAAGCCCATGTGAAGAGTATGAAAAGACAAGCTACTGGGAAACAAGCAGTATCTTGAGTATAAAAAGAATTCTCAAACTCAAAGTGAAAAAAACTACAATCGGATCAGAAAATGGCAGAAGACCTGAACATATATTTTACCAAAAAGGATATATAGAGGGAAGATAAGCACATGAAAAGATATTCAACACAATTAGCCATGAGAGAGATGCAAATTAAAACCACAGTGAGTGGGACGCCTGGGTCGCTCAGTCGTTAAGTGTCTGCCTTCGGCTAGGGTCATGGTCCCCGGGGTCCTGGGCTCAAGCCCGGCATCGGGCTCCCTGGGGAGCCTGCTTCTCCCTGTCCTGCTCCTCCTGCTTGTGTTCCCTCTCTCACTGTTTCTCTGTTAAATAAATAAATAAAATCTTTAAAAAAAATAAATACTAAAACCACAATGAGATATTACAATACACCCATCAATATGGCTAAAATTAAAAATTGTGACAACACCGAAAGCTTGTGAGGATGCACAAAACCTGGTCAGATACTGCTGGTAGGAATACAGGCTGGGATAGTTGCTTTGGAAAAGAGTTTGGCAATTTCTTACAAAGGAATACCCTTACCATTGAACTCAGCCGTCCCGTTGCCAGGCATTTACTAAAGAGAAATGAAACGTTACTAATGAGGTATTAATGTTCATAGGAACTTCATGAGCCCAAATGGAAACAACCCAAGTGGCCATCAGTGTTACATAAACAGTGGAATACTACTCAGCAAGATGAAGGAACTAATGATACCCACCACACTGAAAAATCTAAAAATGTGCTCAGTGAAAGAGGTTGGACACAAAGGACTACATGCTATATGAATCCATTTATGTGAAACTCTTATGATAAAGCATTTAGCAGTGGCTAGGAGCCAGAATTTTGGGTGGGGATTGGACTGCAAAGGGACCACAGCAGTGATGGGCTGTGTTTGACAACCAGCTTTCAGTGGGAAGGAAGCCCTGGTTTGTAGCATTTGCCAATTTCTATATAGATATATAGATTTTATTATTTATTTTTTTAGAGAGGGAGAGAGAGAGAACATGTGAGAGCACAGGGTGGGGGTTGCAGAGGGAGAGGGAGAGAGAGAATCTTAGGCTCCATGGTCAGTGCAGAGCCTGATGCGGGGCTCGATCTCACGAACTTGAGAACCAAGAGTCGGACGCTTAACTGACTGAGCCACCCAGGTGCCCCACATTTGCCAATTTCTGTGATATAAATACCTCTTCCACTGACGATTTCACATACCCAGTGTGACATCACTGAACACTGGGTATGGAAGAGATGCTAGTAACAACTGGATCTCACTAGATGGTGTAAGTTGGCTCCAGTCCAACACTGCGCACAAGAGAAAGACCCTGGCTGCCTCTCCAACCTTCCTGCTCAGTGTGGTAATTCAGTCACTTTGATCCCTGTTGGTTGGCACCCACCACCTGCCCGTTTCGGCGTCCGGCCATCCCCCTTGCTAGCAGGGAGTGCAGGTCTGTGACAGCTCACCGCCGGCCTGTAGAGCAAGGCCATCCCTAAGCTCCTCGGTGAGCCTGGTGCCTGTCTCACCAGGGCTCACTGTACCCCTTCAGTAGACAGACCGCCCCTTGGGCCCTCTGATAGAGCACAATCATTTGGAGCTTTCTGGCTTTACATAGCATATTTACTCTAACATGCCCACTCGGTTGATGCCTTCTTCCACCACCTACCATGGCTGTTCTGGCATTTCTGCTTCACTTACTGTGGGCCATGGCTTCCTCCAAGTTCCTAAGAGGCAATATTAACAGTATCTCTTGGGGTCCTTGTCAGAGTATTAAGTCCTGTATCATGGGAAAGTGCTTCCATACCCAGCTACTCACCCTTATGTCCCACTCTCCTTGGTTCAACACTCTCAGAATCCAGCCTGACACATCTTCAACCATCTCCAGCCAGTACGTGCCGGCCAGGCCCACTGGGGCCACCAGGCAGTCTTCCGTAAGGGGGTACTCAGCTGCGTAAGGGAGGTACTTCCTGCATAACAGGAAGAAGTGGGTACTTTTGCAGTTCCAAGGGATGCAGGAGAATGGGGGATTCAAGATTTTTTAAAGCATCAACCCAGATGTCCCACCCCATGTGTCAGGGCCTCACTCCTTCCCAACAGACCTGCCAGAGGTAAGAATTCAAACTTCTCCAGAGCTCTCCTACTCTTACAGGTAAATGCTGGACCTTCTCAGCTTTTTGGGTCCTCTAGATACAAGAGACAAAAGTCTCTTCTTAAGTTGCCAAGGAGGACCTCAGGCTTTACAGTTGGCCTTTAGTTGGTGATGAATTACCCTCAGCCTTTCATTGTCTTTCTCCAATGCATTCAGAGCCTCCAGCAGCAGCCATCCAATTCCATTGTCTTTGTAACTCCTCAAACCTGATATCTTTCCCCGACCAATGTGTTCCCTTCCCCCAGGATCCCATCCTAGTTCACAGCTAGTGAGGGTTTTAACAATTGCACTGAGCCAGCGTCCCAGGGCCATGCATGCTCTACCTACCACCAGTGATGGGGTCCTCTCCACCAGTTTGCCCACAGGTGATTCAGCTTTAAAATCCCAGTTTGGTCTTTCTGTCTCCGGCGGCGGCAGTGAGAGCAGCTGCTGCCACGTCCGCCCACCTGCACTGGACGGTCATGCTGAACAGCTCCAGCTTCCTGATCAAGAGGAACAAACAGGGGCGCCTGGGTGGCTCAGTCGTTAAGCGTCTGCCTTTGGATCAGGGCGTGATCCTGGAGTTCTGGGATCGAGCCCCACGTCGGGCTCTTCCGCTGGGGGCCTGCTTCTTTCTCTCCCACTCCTCCTGCTTGTGTTCCCTCTCTCACTGGCTGTCTCTCTCTCTGTCAAATGAATAAATAAAATCTTAAAAAAAAAAAAAAAGAGGAACAAACAGACAAACACCACCGA